>NC_054396.1:8399836-8709293 GCF_017976425.1 Toxotes jaculatrix | reverse complement strand
TAGTATAGTAAGGCGTTTTTTTTGGGCAAAAAAAGTCAAACATTTTTTTGACCTCAAAAAGTCATAAAAAACGTCATAGTATAGTAAGGCGTCAAAATTGGGCAAAAAAAGTCAAAATTTTTTTGGACCTCAAAAAGTCATAAAAAACGTCATAGTATAGTAAGGCGTTTTTTTCGGGCAAAAAAAGTCAAACATTTTTTTGACCTCAAAAAGTCATAAAAAACGTCATAGTATAGTAAGGCGTTTTTTTCGGGCAAAAAAAGTCAACATTTTTTTGGACCTCAAAAAGTCATAAAAAACGTCATAGTATAGTAAGGCGTTTTTTTCGGCCAAAAAAAGTCCAAAATTTTTTTGACCTCAAAATGTCATAAAAAACGTCATAGTATAGTAAGGCGTTTTTTTTGGGCAAAAAAAGTCAAACATTTTTTTGACCTCAAAAAATCATAAAAAACGTCATAGTATAGTAAGGCGTTTTTTTCGGGCAAAAAAAGTCAAAACAATTTTTGACCTCAAAAAGTCATAAAAAACGTCATAGTATAGTAAGGTGTTTTTTTCGGGCAAAAAAAGTCAACATTTTTTTGGACCTCAAAAAGTCATAAAAAACGTCATAGTATAGTAAGCCGTTTTTTTCAGGCAAAAAAAGTCAAAAAAAATTTTGGACCTCAAAAAGTCATAAAAAACGTCATAGTATAGTAAGGCGTTTTTTCGGGCAAAAAAAGTCAAACATTTTTTTGACCTCAAAAAATCATAAAAAACGTCATAGTATAGTAAGGCGTTTTTTTCGGGCAAAAAAAGTCAAAACAATTTTTGACCTCAAAAAGTCATAAAAAACGTCATAGTATAGTAAGGCGTTTTTTTCGGGCAAAAAAAGTCAACATTTTTTTGGACCTCAAAAAGTCATAAAAAACGTCATAGTATAGTAAGGCGTTTTTTTCGGGCAAAAAAAGTCAAAAAATGTTTTGACCTCAAAATGTCATAAAAAACGTCATAGTATAGTAAGGCGTTTTTTTCAGCGAAAAAAAGGCAAAAAATTTTTTGACCTCAAAATGTCATAAAAAACGTCATAGTATAGTAAGGCGTTTTTTTCGGGCAAAAAAAGTCAAAACAATTTTTGACCTCAAAAAGTCATAAAAAACGTCATAGTATAGTAAGGCGTTTTTTTCGGGCAAAAAAAGTCAAAAAAAATTTTGACATCAAAAAGTCATAAAAAACGTCATAGTATAGTAAGCCGTTTTTTTCGGGCAAAAAAATGTTGACATCAAAAAGTCATAAAAAACGTCATAGTATAGTAAGGCGTTTTTTTCGGGCAAAAAAAGTCAAAATTTTTTTGGACCTCAAAAAGTCATAAAAAACGTCATAGTATAGTAAGGCGTTTTTTTTGGGCAAAAAAAGTCAAACATTTTTTTGACCTCAAAAAGTCATAAAAAACGTCATAGTATAGTAAGGCGTCAAAATTGGGCAAAAAAAGTCAAAATTTTTTTGGACCTCAAAAAGTCATAAAAAACGTCATAGTATAGTAAGGCGTTTTTTTTGGGCAAAAAAAGTCAAACATTTTTTTGACCTCAAAAAGTCATAAAAAACGTCATAGTATAGTAAGGCGTTTTTTTCGGGCAAAAAAAGTCAACATTTTTTTGGACCTCAAAAAGTCATAAAAAACGTCATAGTATAGTAAGGCGTTTTTTTCGGCCAAAAAAAGTCCAAAATTTTTTTGACCTCAAAATGTCATAAAAAACGTCATAGTATAGTAAGGCGTTTTTTTTGGGCAAAAAAAGTCAAACATTTTTTTGACCTCAAAAAATCATAAAAAACGTCATAGTATAGTAAGGCGTTTTTTTCGGGCAAAAAAAGTCAAAACAATTTTTGACCTCAAAAAGTCATAAAAAACGTCATAGTATAGTAAGGTGTTTTTTTCGGGCAAAAAAAGTCAAAATTTTTTTGGACCTCAAAAAGTCATAAAAAACGTCATAGTATAGTAAGCCGTTTTTTTCGGGCAAAAAAAGTCAAAAAAAATTTTGGACCTCAAAAAGTCATAAAAAACGTCATAGTATAGTAAGGCGTTTTTTCGGGCAAAAAAAGTCAAAATTTTTTTGGACCTCAAAAAGTCATAAAAAACGTCATAGTATAGTAAGGCGTTTTTTTCGGGCAAAAAAAGTCAAACATTTTTTTGACCTCAAAAAGTCATAAAAAATGTCATAGTATAGTAAGGCGTCAAAATTGGGCAAAAAAAGTCAAAATTTTTTTTGACCTCAAAAAATCATAAAAAACGTCATAGTATAGTAAGGCGTTTTTTTCGGGCAAAAAAAGTCAAAAAAATTTTTAACCTCAAAAAGTCATAAAAAACGTCATAGTATAGTAAGGCGTTTTTTTCGGGCAAAAAAAGTCAACATTTTTTTGGACCTCAAAAAGTCATAAAAAACGTCATAGTATAGTAAGGCGTTTTTTTCGGGCAAAAAAAGTCAAACATTTTTTTGACCTCAAAAAATCATAAAAAACGTCATAGTATAGTAAGGCGTTTTTTTCGGCCAAAAAAAGTCCACATTTTTTTTCACCTCAAAATGTCATAAAAAACGTCATAGTATAGTAAGGCGTTTTTTTTCGGCCAAAAAAAGTCAAAATTTTTTTGACCTCAAAATGTCATAAAAAACGTCATAGTATAGTAAGGCGTTTTTTTCGGGCAAAAAAAGTCAAACATTTTTTTGACCTCAAAAAATCATAAAAAACGTCATAGTATAGTAAGGCGTTTTTTTCGGGCAAAAAAAGTCAAAACAATTTTTGACCTCAAAAAGTCATAAAAAACATCATAGTATAGTAAGGCGTCAAAATTGGGCAAAAAAAGTCAAAATTTTTTTTGACCTCAAAAAATCATAAAAAACGTCATAGTATAGTAAGGCGTTTTTTTCGGGCAAAAAAAGTCAAAACAATTTTTGACCTCAAAAAGTCATAAAAAACGTCATAGTATAGTAAGGTGTTTTTTTCGGGCAAAAAAAGTCAAAATTTTTTTGGACCTCAAAAAGTCATAAAAAACGTCATAGTATAGTAAGGCGTTTTTTTCGGGCAAAAAAAGTCAAAAAAAATTTTGGACCTCAAAAAGTCATAAAAAACGTCATAGTATAGTAAGGCGTTTTTTCGGGCAAAAAAAGTCAAAATTTTTTTGGACCTCAAAAAGTCATAAAAAACGTCATAGTATAGTAAGGCGTTTTTTTCGGGCAAAAAAAGTCAAACATTTTTTTGACCTCAAAAAGTCATAAAAAACGTCATAGTATAGTAAGGCGTCAAAATTGGGCAAAAAAAGTCAAAATTTTTTTTGACCTCAAAAAATCATAAAAAACGTCATAGTATAGTAAGGCGTTTTTTTCGGGCAAAAAAAGTCCACATTTTTTTTCACCTCAAAATGTCATAAAAAACGTCATAGTATAGTAAGGCGTTTTTTTTCGGCCAAAAAAAGTCAAAATTTTTTTGACCTCAAAATGTCATAAAAAACGTCATAGTATAGTAAGGCGTTTTTTTCGGGCAAAAAAAGTCAAACATTTTTTTGACCTCAAAAAATCATAAAAAACGTCATAGTATAGTAAGGCGTTTTTTTCGGGCAAAAAAAGTCAAAACAATTTTTGACCTCAAAAAGTCATAAAAAACGTCATAGTATAGTAAGGCGTTTTTTTCGGGCAAAAAAAGTCAACATTTTTTTGGACCTCAAAAAGTCATAAAAAACGTCATAGTATAGTAAGGCGTTTTTTTCGGGCAAAAAAAGTCAAACATTTTTTTGACCTCAAAAAATCAAAAAAAACGTCATAGTATAGTAAGTCTTTTTTTTCGGGCAAAAAAAGTCAACATTTTTTTGGACCTCAAAAAGTCATAAAAAACGTCATAGTATAGTAAGCCGTTTTTTTCGGGCAAAAAAAGTCAAAATTTTTTTTTACCTCAAAAAGTCATAAAAAACGTCATAGTATAGTAAGGCGTCAAAATTGGGCAAAAAAAGTCAACATTTTTTTTGACCTCAAAAAATCATAAAAAACGTCATAGTATAGTAAGGCGTTTTTTTCGGGCAAAAAAAGTCAAAAAAATTTTTGACCTCAAAAAGTCATAAAAAACATCATAGTATAGTAAGGCGTTTTTTTCGGGCAAAAAAAGTCAAAATTTTTTTGGACCTCAAAAAGTCATAAAAAACGTCATAGTATAGTAAGGCGTTTTTTTCGGGCAAAAAAAGTCAAAAAAATTTTTAACCTCAAAATGTCATAAAAAACGTCATAGTATAGTAAGGCGTTTTTTTCGGGCAAAAAAAGTCAACATTTTTTTGACCTAAAAAAAATCATAAAAAACGTCATAGTATAGTAAGGCGTTTTTTTCGGGCAAAAAAAGTCAAAACAATTTTTGACCTCAAAAAGTCATAAAAAACGTCATAGTATAGTAAGCCGTTTTTTTCGGGCAAAAAAAGTCAAAATTTTTTTTGACCTCAAAAAAATCATAAAAAACGTCATAGTATAGTAAGGCGTTTTTTTCGGGCAAAAAAAGTCAAAAAAATTTTTAACCTCAAAAAGTCATAAAAAACGTCATAGTATAGTAAGGCGTTTTTTTCGGGCAAAAAAAGTCAACATTTTTTTGGACCTCAAAAAGTCATAAAAAACGTCATAGTATAGTAAGGCGTTTTTTTCGGGCAAAAAAAGTCAAACATTTTTTTGACCTCAAAAAGTCATAAAAAACGTCATAGTATAGTAAGTCTTTTTTTTCGGGCAAAAAAAGTCAAAAAAAATTTTGACCTCAAAAAGTCATAAAAAACGTCATAGTATAGTAAGGCGTTTTTTTCGGGCAAAAAAAGTCAAAATTTTTTTTGACCTCAAAAAAATCATAAAAAACGTCATAGTATAGTAAGGCGTTTTTTTCGGGCAAAAAAAGTCAAAAAAATTTTTAACCTCAAAAAGTCATAAAAAACGTCATAGTATAGTAAGGCGTTTTTTTCGGGCAAAAAAAGTCAACATTTTTTTGGACCTCAAAAAGTCATAAAAAACGTCATAGTATAGTAAGGCGTTTTTTTCGGGCAAAAAAAGTCAAACATTTTTTTGACCTCAAAAAGTCATAAAAAACGTCATAGTATAGTAAGGCGTCAAAATTGGGCAAAAAAAGTCAACATTTTTTTTTACCTCAAAAAATCATAAAAAACGTCATAGTATAGTAAGGCGTTTTTTTCGGGCAAAAAAAGTCAAAAAAATTTTTGACCTCAAAAAGTCATAAAAAACATCATAGTATAGTAAGGCGTTTTTTTCGGGCAAAAAAAGTCAACATTTTTTTGGACCTCAAAAAGTCATAAAAAACGTCATAGTATAGTAAGGCGTTTTTTTCGGGCAAAAAAAGTCCACATTTTTTTTCACCTCAAAATGTCATAAAAAACGTCATAGTATAGTAAGGCGTCAAAAGCGGCCAAAAAAAGTCCAAAATTTTTTTCACCTCAAAATGTCATAAAAAACGTCATAGTATAGTAAGGCGTCAAAATCGGCCAAAAAAAGTCCAAATTTTTTTTCACCTCAAAATGTCATAAAAAACGTCATAGTATAGTAAGGCGTCAAAATCGGCCAAAAAAAGTCAAAATGTTTTTTGGACCTCAAAATGTCATAAAAAACGTCATAGTATAGTAAGGCGTCAAAATCGGCCAAAAAAAGTCAAAAAATTTTTTGACCTCAAAATGTCATAAAAAACGTCATAGTATAGTAAGGCGTTTTTTTCAGCCAAAAAAAGTCAAAAAATTTTTTGACCTCAAAATGTCATAAAAAACGTCATAGTATAGTAAGGCGTTTTTTTCAGCGAAAAAAAGGCAAAACATTTTTTGACCTCAAAATGTCATAAAAAACTTCATAGTATAGTAAGGCGTTTTTTTCAGCCAAAAAAAGTCAAAAAATTTTTTGACCTCGAAATGTCATAAAAAACGTCATAGTATAGTAAGGCGTTTTTTTCGGCCAAAAAAAGTCCAAATTTTTTTTCACCTCAAAAAGTCATAAAAAACGTCATAGTATAGTAAGGCATTTTTTTCGGCCAAAAAAAGTCCAAATTTTTTTTGACCTCAAAATGTCATAAAAAACGTCATAGTATAGTAAGGCGTCAAAAGCGGCCAAAAAAAGTCCAAAATTTTTTTCACCTCAAAATGTCATAAAAAACGTCATAGTATAGTAAGGCGTCAAAATCAGCCAAAAAAAGTCCAAATTTTTTTTCACCTCAAAATGTCATAAAAAACGTCATAGTATAGTAAGGCGTCAAAATCGGCCAAAAAAAGTCAAAATGTTTTTTGGACCTCAAAATGTCATAAAAAACGTCATAGTATAGTGAGGCGTCAAAATCGGACAAAAAAAGTTACAATTTTTTTTACCTCAAAATGTCATAAAAAACGTCATAGTATAGTATGGCGTGTTTTTCGGGCAAAAAAAGTCAAATTTCTTTTCGGCCTCAAAATGTCATAAAAAACGTTATAGTATAGTAAGGCGTCAAAATCGGACAAAAAAGTTAAAATTTTTTTGACCTCAAAATGTCATAAAAAACGTCATAGTATAGCATGGTGTTTTCTTCGGAAAAAAAAAAGTCAAAATTTTTTTCGGCCTCAAATTGTCAAAAAAAAACTTCATAGTATAGTACGGCGTTTTTTTCGGGCAAAAAAAGTCAACATTTTTTTTATCTCAAAATGTCATAAAAAACATCATAATATAGTGAGGCGTCAAAATCGGCCAAAAAAAGTCAAAGAAATTTTTTGACCTCAAAATGTCATAAGAAACGTCTTAGTATAGTAAGGCGTCAAAATCGGACAAAAAAAGTTAAAATTTTTTTTACCTCAAAATGTCATAAAAAACGTCATAGTATAGTAAGGCGTCAAAATCGGCCAAAAAAAGTCAAAAAAAATTTTGACCTCAAAATGTCTTAAAAAACGTCATAGTATAGTATCGCGTTTTTTTCGGGAAAAAAAAGTCAAAATTTTTTTCGGCCTCAAATTGTCATAAAAAACTTCATAGTATAGTAAGGCGTTTTTTTCGGCCAAAAAAAGTCAAAAAAATTTTCGACCTCAAAATGTCTTAAAAAACGTCATAGTATAGTATGGCGTTTTTTTTAGGGAAAAAAAGTCAAAAAATTTTTCCGCCTCAAATTGTCATAAAAAACTTCATAGTACAGTATGGCGTTTTTTTCGGGCAAAAAAAGTGAAAAATTTTTTTGACCTCAAAATGTCATAAAAAATGTCATAGTATATTACGGCGTTTTTTTTCGGGCAAAAAAAGTCAAATTTTTTTTTAGCCTCAAAATGTCATAAAAATGGTCATAGTATAGTAAGGCGTTAAAATCGGCCAAAAAAAGTCAAAAAAATTTTTGATCTCAAAATGTCATAAAAAACGTCATAGTATAGTATGGCGCTTTTTATGGCCAAAAAAAGTCATTTTTTAAAACGGACTCAAAATGTCATAAAAATGGTCATAGTATAGTAAGGCGTCAAAATCGGCCAAAAAAAGTCCAAATTTTTTTTAGCTTCAAAATGTCATAAAAATGGTCATAGTATAGTAAGGCGTCAAAATCGGCCAAAAAAAGTCCAAATTTTTTTTAGCCTCAAAATGTCATAAAAATGGTCATAGTATAGTAAGGCTTCAAAATAGGCCAAAAAAAGTCCAAATTTTTTTTAGCCTCAAAATGTCATAAAAATGGTCATAGTATAGTAAGGCGTCAAAATCGGCCAAAAAAAGTCATTTTTTAAACGAACTCAAAATGTCATAAAAATGGTCATAGTATAGTAAGGTGTCAAAATGGGTGAAAAAATGCCAAATTTTTTTTTAGCCTCAAAATGTCATAAAAAACGTCATAGTATAGTAAGGCGTCAAAGTCGGCCAAGAAATGTCAATTTATTTTTTAACCTCAAAATGTCATAAAAATGGTCATAGTATAGTAAGGCGTCAAAATCGGCCAAAAAAAGTCCAAATTTTTTTTAGCCTCAAAATGTCATAAAAATGGTCATAGTATAGTAAGGCTTCAAAATAGGCCAAAAAAAGTCCAAATTTTTTTTAGCCTCAAAATGTCATAAAAATGGTCATAGTATAGTAAGGCGTCAAAATCGGCCAAAAAAAGTCATTTTTTAAACGAACTCAAAATGTCATAAAAATGGTCATAGTATAGTAAGGTGTCAAAATGGGTGAAAAAATGCCAAATTTTTTTTTAGCCTCAAAATGTCATAAAAAACGTCATAGTATAGTAAGGCGTCAAAGTCGGCCAAGAAATGTCAATTTATTTTTTAACCTCAAAATGTCATAAAAATGGTCATAGTATAGTAAGGCGTCAAAATCGGCCAAAAAAAGTCATTTTTTAAAACGGACTCAAAATGTCATAAAAATGGTCATAGTATAGTAAGGCGTCAAAATCGGCCAAAAAAAGTCAAAAATTTTTTTAGCCTCAAAATGTCATAAAAATGGTCATAGTATAGTAAGGCGTCAAAATCGGCCAAAAAAAGTCAAATGTTTTTTGGCCTCAAAATGTCATAAAAATGGTCATAGTATAGTAAGGCGTCAAAATCGGCCAAGAAAAGTCCATTTTTTTTTTAGCCTCAAAATGTCATAAAAATGGTCATAGTATAGTAAGGCTTCAAAATAGGCCAAAAAATGTCATAGTATAGTATGGCCTCAAAATATGCCAAAAAGGTCTTAGTATATTCATCAATATAAATGTAATTTAATTTAATCAACAAAACAATCTGAAGAGTCGTTTGGGAGCCGAAAAACCCGGCTCTTTTTAGCGAGTCGAGCCAAAAGAGCCGGTTCTCTAAAAAGAGCCTGAATTCCCATCACTGTAAAACACTGAAACCAGTCAAAACTGACAAATCCCCCTCCGGCACACTGATGTACCACGTGACCCGTCATCAAATAAAGCAGTAGTCAGAAACTTTGCCCACTAACTTTTTAGTGACGAACGGTCTGTGAGGGCGCTCAATGAAAGGTAAGGTATCCTCAGATGTTATAAAACGTATTAGTGAGCGTGTCCGTCTGTAACATGTTGGAGAGTTAGAGGTTTAACACTGAGCTCACTTTGTCGCACATTTCTGTTGCTGTCCACGTGCGAAGTTTCTCCCTCGGTCTTGAGCTTTTTTCCCATTGAAAGCGTCTCTTTGGGAGGAAAAAGCGTCTGTTTAGCGTCTCTATTTCGAAATCGATGTTGCAGTTTTAGTTGTGAATAGAGACAAACATACGGCACAGCTACAGGAGCTTTCTGCCTGGCGACTTAACCAACAAGTACAACCGAAACTTTAGCTGTTTGTACTGCGTTAACAAGACATACGTTATTCTTACCTCAACGCTGTTCATTGATCAGACACACTGTCACATGTTATCTGTATTAGCGAAGAAAATTAAGTAGTAAACTTCATTAGTCAAAGGCCCGATTAATACTTTATCTATGCATTTACATATAAACGTTACATAGTGTTTGTTTCACGTCACACAGATTTGTCATTATGAAACGCTTGATGTGTTATGTTATAGCCTACTCTTTTGTTTACAAACATAACTTAGGTAAACAAATCTTTCATAGCATTATAAAGCAATAATAATAAGCGCATTTTATATATGCAACATATTTCAAGTCAGAAGTTAGTGTTTTGTCGATAATGGTTTTTTATGTTGTTGTTGTTGTTTTTTTTTTCCCCCTACTCTGTACAGGAACATGTCCCCTACACCAGCATGTGAGTTGGGCTACAAACCCCTGGATGGTGGTTGGGGTTGGATGGTGGTATTTGGGGCCCATATTTCCATTGGATTCGCCTACTCCACGCCAAAAGCCCTGTCCATTTTCTTCAAAGAGATCCAAGAGGACTTAAGTGCCAGCTACAGTGAAATAGCATGGATTTCCTCAATCATGCTGGCTGTCATGTATGCAGGCGGTGAGTTTATTCAATCTGTAAATAGGCTTATCTTTGGGAAAATAATCACTATTATCAGTGGCTTTACCTTTGAACAAATTATCACTGCTAGATCATTGACATATAAATCATTATAAAGTTTTTGGACGTTTTAAGTTTAATGGTCCACACTGTCATACACATCACATCATTCATAAAACTGATTGTTTTCATTGTTTACAGATTTTACCAATAAGCTGATACCAATATTGATGTTGGGCACTTTTAAATTTTGATGTATTTACCTATTCATTGATTCATTGATTCATTCATTTAAAACATGAACAGGAGTTTATTTTGATTTTTATAAAGAAACTGACCAAGATAGATACAGAGCAGTTTTGGTATTCAGTGATCTGTGGGATCATATATCTTCAGGCCATTGCAGGTTCTATGGCCCACACCTCTAAATCAATACTCTTTACATGACTAGAGAATGCTTTTCTACAGGCTGGCAAATGATAGCCTCCAGGTTAACCAGCTCAAGCTGTTTTTTTTCCCCTGGGTCCTTTTTGTTTTGTACTCTGTTTCCTCAGGGCTTTGACATGCCAAGACCACTTCCAAGAACCAGCACTGATAATGGTCTGCTGATCAAACACTCTTTAACTCTCTAAATCTTCTGTTAAAAGTTGCTTGTGAGCACACCACAAAGACTGCAACCTACTGTTCTGCTGACTGCAGACTTTATTTGCACTCATCAATCAGCATTACAGCCAGAATTTGTGAAGTAAATTCCAGTCTTGTAGCAAATGTAAAAATCCTTTTACTATTTAGCGTCCGTCTTCTCGACAAAGAAAATAACTGTTGTGTGTAATGGCTGTGCTGTAGACTCATTTGGACCAGATAGAAAATTGAAATATTGACTTCACATGACTGACTGCACCCACTGAAATAGCTTTAGGCTGCCTAATAAGTGGAATGTTGTTAGCATGTATTATGCGCCTGACTTTAATTTAACTTTCCCAACTGACACTGTTTAATCTGAGTCATTTAACTGTAGTTTAGCTCTTCTTCTTAAACAGCACTTGTCAGGCCAGGCAACAGTTGTTTCCACCCATGAACTACTTCTGTGTGGTGTTTGTTGACCTTTTTGGCTTTTTACTTTTTATTTAGCCAAGCAATGCCTGCTAGTAACCACAGGCCCTTGTCACAGATGGAAAATGTTTATTAGCTGTGGGTACTTAAAATAATGTTACTTTCTCAGGATGTTTGATTTAATAGTTGTGTTTGTTTTGATTTGAGAAGGGTTTAAAGAAAACTTTGTGTAGAAGAAATGTCTTCTTTCCTATACTTTAAATAATCTGGGAACCAGACAACAGTGTTGCTTGAAGAAACGCAGTCTCCTCATTCATTTGAATGAGACTGCTCTGTTGGTACCAAAGCAGAGGGCTCTCAAGAAAAAAAAAGCTTTGTCATCTGGCAACAAAGTTGACAGTTGGCCACTTAAATAAGTGCAAGCCCACATTAGATGACCTTGAAATTGGAATAGTGTATTTGTGCTATTTATCTTTCTTATTTTATCATTGATCTCAGCAGCGTCAACTTTATTAGGTCCTGTCAGTGTCATCTCTGCTATCTCCTGTCTATGATGACTGATAGAAATCAAACTTTGTGAAAACAGTTCTAAGGTAGAAAACTCAGAACCTCTGGGTCGCTGGAGGCCCATTACATCTCATCACTCATGGGGGCTAGCCTAAACTAATTCTATTGTTTCAACCACAATATAGTACAGTTAGATTAGTTACCATACCATACCATTTGGTTAGTTGGTCATAAAGGAGGGGTGAGTTTGTTTAATAATCTTCTACCAAAATAAAAAGGAAAATGCTTCTTCTCCCTTTAAATGCAGCACACTATTGATGGTTCAGTGATTGAATTTTTGCAACATTTGCAACCCCGATCTTAGCAAAATTAAAGGTCTGTGTGATGGATGAGTGAATGTTTGCGTGTGGTGCCAAAAAAAAAAAAAAAAAAAACCTGCACCAGGCCCTATGTCAAATACAAGACACATGCCACACTACTGTTTTTTCTCACAACAGTCAAACCAGTCTGAGAAATCTGAAATAGCCATTCCACACTACAGTATTTGGAGTACTTTGGAAGACTCATTGGATACCACAAAATATGCCAAAATAAAAGTCTTTTATAGGCTTTACATGAATTCATCATTAGCTGTTTTCAAGGTTACAGAACAAGAGGGTGTGTGACTTCCCTGCACTCAACTCAGGGAGGCTGAACTGGTGAAATATTCCCCTCCACTGTGGCTCAGGCACAGGGCTTTATCATATTGTCCTTGGCAAGGCTTCAGCAATGTCACCCAGTGGAGGGGAGAGACAGGGGGTATATATCAGAGGAAGGTTCAGCACACTGGGGTCTGACGCCAGGTCCCCATGGGAGAGACATGACAGCCTTTTCAGAAAACCTCTGACTCAAGGAGTCCAAATGATAAAATTATAATGGAAGTGGAAATGGTGGTAGTGCAGGAGATGCTCTATTTTGACACAGCTACAGTGAGAAAGATGATCCATCTTTGATCCCTGCAGGCACCTGGTTAACTGTATAACAGGCAGGATGGATATATTTATTCTATATACAGTGGTTACAGTGGTACAGCTAAAAGATAAAGTTGATGAAGACAGTTCTTTACAGCTCAGTATGAAACAAGAAGAAAGATGTAAAAAGGAAAAAAAAAAATGAAAGAAAACTCTTCTTTGTGAGTTGGTTAACTTTTTTAAAGGGGCATTCAAGATCTCAGAAGCTATATCAGTGCATTGACATTAGTCAAAAGACCTTCCTTCAAACCTCTCATTACTGTGTTTTGAAATTACACTATTTTGTTTGTGGAAGAACAACACCAGTGGGCTACTACACACTGGAGCATGATGACTTAATGTAAATAGCTAATGGGCATGTGGCGTACTGCACAGATGTTCTACAACTATAACAATTTCAGGATACAGAGGCCTGAGGGAAAACATCTGATGTTATATTCTGTTGTTGATGGCCAAAAGTGTGTTTTATTGTGGCCTAAAATGTTTTGCTACCTTCTGACTTAATGGAAAATCACAAAACCACAAAACCACAGTGAACTAACACCACACTCTGCAGACCTTCTCACGTCTAGTGTTATAGCGCCTTTAGTTTAACTTACCAACTTAACCATGTCTCTGGCAGTTGTTTAGTGCAAAGAAGCTCTGTAAACCCATTGTACATATGCTACCTAACCAACATCATATGGCAGACAACGTTAGCGGCCAGCTGGTGAATAGAGCTTGGTTTCGGCACTAATCTCCCAGTTCACCAATTCACAAAGTCCAGAACTGATTCATTTTACATCAGATAAGGAAGATCAAACTACAATCAAGAATAATTTTTTTTTTTTAAAAACTGAACCGTTTACAAGAATGTCATCATTTTGCATATTTTGAAAATACTGCTTTCCCATCCACTGTTAGTAGCAGATGCTTCAATTAAGTATAGATATATAACAGACAGGGCAGAAACAGAAAGTCTGTTCACCAGCCTGCTAGCTAGATAATGTTAGCTATATGGACTTAGATCTGACAGGTGGGCAGAAAAAATTCTCCAAATAAATTCCAATATTCATTTAGTAAGTAATCAATTGAAACATGACCGAAACTCAGATATTGACTTTCAAAATTTTCCAAATATCAAACCAGCCTTGCAAGTAACTAATACTTCTTTATGTTGGAAAATCCAAAATTAGCCTTTCATGGGTAATTATGTTTACATTCAGAAATCCACAGAGACCATGGTGCATAAACATTTACTGAGGAAAGAAATATAAAGAATGCGGTTACAGACATAGGCTATAAAATATTCATAGGTGGTTGTAACAACCATAAAACATGAACAAACTTTTGACGATAGAAGACAGATGATACACAGATTCCATTTAAAACAAAAGATCTTTCATCGTGCGCTGAGAAATTTACCATCCTCTTGAAGACAGTAGGCGTTTGCAAAACATGTAATCCTCTTACTGTTGACTGGCTGTTTTCAGTTATCACCATCCACACAAAGACCCTTCCCACCACTTCATAGAAAAGCAGCAGCATGTTAAGGTTTCAATTATCATGGCAGCCTGTGTATTAGTTTGATTGATCCTCTCCCCATTTTTCTCTCTGTTTGACTGAAATTATTATATATTCAAAGGACTGGTCTTCATAGGAAGGAGAAGAAAGACATTTTCATTATGGTAAAGACTAGTGGTGCAATGTCACTCTTTGGGGCAAGGTTATGGATAAAGGGAAGAGTGACAGCATATAAAAGACTGTTTAATTGCTGATTGATCACTGAGTGTAGTATTTTACATTATCAGGGGCAAGTATAATGAGTGGCTAAGTCACTTCGCTGTGGACACAAAAGTGCAGAGGCGTTCCATCACCTGAAGTGATGTCCTGTTGTCCTTGGTTTAGACCTACAGTAAATTGACAACTCATGCTGCTGTTCTCTGAACCCTTGATCACTAGCAGTAGGTGGGTTAAGAGCTAAAACTGTTTATATTGAGATGTAACATATGATAATTCTGAACCACTGTCTCGTTTCTTTCTCCTCTTCTTTGCAGGACCTGTGAGCAGTGTGTTGGTCGGTCGCTTTGGAAGCCGGCCAATAGTAATACTTGGTGGACTGCTGTGTGGGGTCTCTATGGTAACTGCTTCTTTTGGGGACTCCATCATTTACATCTACCTTTGCATTGGCGTAATTGGAGGTAAAGTGTTTGGATATTTTTTTAAATATTCTGTATTTTATCTTGTGACACTGCTGCCTGAAAGGTCTTAACCAGTTTGATAGATCCTGTTACTTGCATACCGGCCCTGAGAATCCATAGCAAATGAGATAGGAAAGAGATCACAGCCCAAAATTAAGACAAAGTAATGTGTTTGCAGTCAAGTGAATGAGGCAGCTAATTTCGTGTTATGGATCCCAGACTGGTTTACCTCTTTGCTTACCATTCCCATCAGCCCTTTTAAAGCCCCTTTGGAGGTGAGAGGTTGGCAGTCTGCTGCTTTTCATATTCTGTCAGAATCTGTTGACTGCCAGACCAGCTTCCCCTGACTGGGCTGCCATGCTGTTTGTCGGGGGCCCAGGGCATCTGCCCCAGCTCCTGGGGTGCAGTTAGAGCACCAAGGGGAGCAGAACCAGGACGGTAATTAAGACAGAACCGTCCCTGATCCCACAGAGCATGGTCTTACGTGGCCCTCTGTACTCTCCCATAGGCTCCCATCACGGTCGTCACATGGGGACTCCCTGCCACCCTGCGAGGCTCATTACCCTGCCAAGGACTGCTGTAAAGGATTAATAGGCCCAGCAAGTGGCTGCGCCATGTGTGGTGCCTGGGGGCATATGTGAGCCCTGCTCTTCTCCCCTGTGCCCTGGCACACTGACACATAGGCATCGGGCAGTTTTTGCTAGCAGACATGCACACATACAGTATGCTCACACGTGCACATATACATACACAAATACACACATAATCAAAGAGATAACCAATTAGTTGAAAAATGTTACAGAATCAGTGAATGGCTTGCAGTAAGTCATTATCGTTGTGTCCTTTTATAGTTGTTGTTTTGAAGTAGGCATGAACAATCAAGGTCAGGCTTCTTGTCACTATACAAGGTTGCAGAAAAGCAATTGTGGATAGATGAGAGGCATCAAGGTCAGCATATGGATGTTCAAGCTCTGAAAGGTCCAAATTTTAAATTATGTGGGGCAACAGAGGACGTTCAAGTGATAAATTGTTAAAGAAATAGGCTTTATACAGCAAAAAAGTTGTAACAGTGACCATCAAAGCCATCAAATTGGTAAAAATTTTATTAGCTGTGCAATGCTAAAGTGACACTGTACAGGGATAGGGTTAGATTGTTTTATAAAGCCCTTACATATGGGGTATTTGAGAGACAGTGAAGTATTAGGCTGCTTTATTGCCTTTTGAAGAGGCTTGGGGTTCAAATCCCAGGTGACAGTACGGACTTGGTTGTGTGTTCCAACAAAAGCACACACAAGTGTTTGGTGGGAAGCTGTTGAGTCAAGTTGATTCATTTATAGACTTTTACAACATTGACCAAAGTGCTTTACAGAGACATAAAATCAGGGGATTGAAAAAAAAAAACAGGAATCATCCTAAAAAAAAAACTTAAATAAGAGCATATAAATAAAATAAACAAATAAAAGTATAGAATATCTGGGTAAAATCATAAACTCAACAGCAATACACAGAGATAAAATAAAATACAAACAAATGAAAGACGAAGTGTTGTCAGTCTAGTCTTCATGATTACAATTAAAAGGCTAAAGAAAAGAGATGAGTGTTCAGATGGCTTTTAAATACATCTATCAGTGGAAGGGGAAGATGTAACAGTGAGTAGCAAACTATTCCACAGTTTAGGTGTCAACAATGGACAAACTAAGCTTCCTTTGGATTTTAACTAGGTGCATGGAATCGAGACCAGTGATTTGTCAACAGAGTCTAAGGGGTCTGGAGGTGGAACCTGGTGCCAGTCCATACTGGGCTAAAAAAACAAATAAAAGAATGTTAAAATCAATTCTGTACTTCGCTGGTAACCAGTGAAGAGAGGCTAGGGCAGAGGTGGTTTCTCTTCTTGGTACCAGTGAGGAGTCTCACTGCTGCATTTTGAAGCACCTGCAGGTGAGAAGAGTCTGACTGGAAGTAGTCAAGAGGAAATAAAAAACATGAACTACAGCCAATTTTGCAAGCGATCTAGGATGGAAGAAGTCAGTGTGGACAACAATTTTTTGAATTTAAGGGATCATGTCCTTGTTATTGCACTAGTGAATGAATGAAAGTATAAAAGTGCTTCATAGTTACATAGATAGCTGAAAAGCTGCTGTAGTTTTTGACGTCCATATCCTTACGGCAACTTATGGACAGTTTGGGGTCACTCTGGTTGGCTGCCTGGACTGTACAGTGAGCACTGTATACCACTTTACACCCCATATTGATGATTAGCTGTACCAGCAAAGATGCTGAGATATTGTTGAAAAGCAGTGGGATATTTCTTTAACAAAACTAAAATTTAACTAAATGTCAAAATCAATTAGAAGTTTAAAGAATTTTAATTTACCAAAGGCAGACTTTGTAAATTAGTTTTTTTTACTACACATTTGTTTTGTAATGTTTTAACCATTTTATGCATTAACATGTTTTTATTCTTCAGTATTTATCCAAACCTTCCTAATTAAGAAATTATCTACTATAGAGACAGTAAGATGCTTCTTTGTGATGCTTGATCTTTGGATGGCCAATGGTTTCTTCAGCTGCTGTTAAGAAATCTGTCACAAATCTGATAAGAGTAGCTGGAGTAACTTGTTATGTAACACAAACTTATACTACTAATCCAGTGATTCAGGGATGCCAAAATTTTTGTGAATTATTATTTTTAAATTAAACTTCTGAGTTTAATTTATATACAAGGATACTGTAAAATCAAGATTACTGCTTCCTCTTATGGAAGAAAACTGCTTCTGAAACACACTTTCATCTATAAAACTTCACATGGTAATCCTCTGTTTGGACACACTTTGAAAAGAGATATTCTCAAAAGAACGAAAAACCCTTTCCATGAGCTTTTTCATGGAACCACAGAAGAAGATTAAATTGACAGACAGTATATAGCAGCCCAACCAACTACCTGTAGCTCTTCATCTTAAATTGAAATGTGGGTAAAAAGGCAAGAGAGTGAATGTGTTACCCAGGCTCTTTAATGTGTTTCTTCTTAAATGGGATTATTTCTTAAATAATTCCATCATTCTGTGATGAGATTTTAGCTGGTAAAATTGTAATGAGATGGAATTGTAATGAGCGCCAAGCAAAATCAGTCTTAATTTAATTTAGTGAGTACCCTTTGGAGTTTAGCTTCATGAAGGGTTTCCTACTGAAGATATTTAGAATGTGACTGTGTATTTTTCTCTCTTCACACAGGCTGTGGACTCTCCTTAAATCTGAATGCATCTCTCACCATCATCAGCAAGTATTTCCTGGTCAAGCGTCCTTTAGCCAACGGACTGGCCATGGCCGGGAGTCCAGTGTTTCTATGCTTCCTGGCCCCTCTAAACCAATACTTACTGGCCACGTTTGGCTGGAGAGGAAGTCTGCTCATCCTAGGGGGTCTGATGCTCAATTGTTGCGTTGCTGGGGCCCTGATGAGACCTGTTATTCAGCCTTGTAAGCCATCCTCTGGCACACCACAGAAGATGGTGGAAGAACAGCCAAATAAGCCCAACATTAATCTAAAACAAAGCTGTATCAAGAATTCCAAGAATTTCTTGGATTTGTCCTTCTTCAAGCATAGAGGCTTTGTCATTTACCTCATAGGAAACATGATGTTCATCTTTGGTGCCTATGCGCCCATTGTGTTCCTGCCAGCCTACGCTATTAACCAAGGCATAGAAGAGTACTCCGCTGCCTATCTGCTCTCTATAATGGGCTTTGTGGACATGTTTGTTCGTCCTGGAACCGGCTTGGTAGCCAGCAGCAGGTGGATCAGGCCCAGAATCCAGTACTTCTTCAGCTTTGCTATGGTTTTCAACGGTACGTGCCACTTAGTATGCCCACTGCTGAACAGCCATGCCCTCCTGGTGGCCTATGCAGTATTATTTGGCATTGGTTTCGGCATGGTTTTCGCCCTGATATTTGAATGCCTGATGGACCTGATGGGAAATCAACGCTTCCCCAGTGCTGTCGGACTGGTCACCATCATCGAGTGCTTCCCCATGCTACTGGGACCACCTGCTGCAGGTAACAGTGTACACTGAACATAAACTATCCATTTCAGTGAGCCATGCACAATCACATTGTGTGTGCAGATCCCTCTCTCTCTCTCTTTCTGTCCCTCTCTTACACAAGCACAAGTATTTACTCTTAACTCACTTTAGATTGTTCACTGACTTTAAATTGCTGCTCCTCTCTGCAACTGAGGGGTGAAGGGGAAGTGAGTAATGCAGACTTACAAACACTTACAGCATCCAGTTTGAAGCAAGCTGCTTTGCAAACAATTCAGTAGGCTGAATTATATATATTGTGTGTGTTTATCTCTTTTTCGGTCGTGGGCTGTGCATTATGTTGCTTAGGAGCTCAGCTGTTTCCAAGGGTGTCATTACTGTAAGACAGAGCAGGATTATTAGTGGTGAGTAGCACTGCTTAGGGCCACATGAAAGTAAAGAATCTGGTTGTACTCATTACTCTGGGTTTAATGGCAGGTCTACTGTGGGATTTGAGCTCCACACAGATTTCAAATGTTTTTCGTTTGCTATACTGGCATGTTTTTTTTTAATGTTACAGTTTAGAAGAAGTCGACCATATTGAAGGCTTTGCTTATTTAAGCCCATTAAGTATAAAGTGTGGCCCTGTAAATAAGTACAAACTGATAAACTAGGTTTACTAGTGTTACAACATAGGTCAGGCGCACGGTCTGACCTATAACCTGACCAGATTATGGATAACAATTCTCTGAATTGTGTGCATATATGTGTTTGGTGATAGGCAGACCTGGCAGGAGGTGAGGGACAAGGCACAGGAACAAGGACTTACGTAGGCTGACAAAATGGATTTTCTCTGTGACACTGAATACTGAGTGATATTGGACACAGGATATTGAAAACAACAGATATAGATTAAAAAAATGGTTTCACAAAAGTTCCCTCTGTTACTCTGTTAGTATGTCCTGTGCAGTAAATGAGTCTAGTATGACTTTGTTTTGGCTGCATGGCCCAATCTGGATTTGAGCCTGAACCAAAATATTTTCATAACAAAATACAAATACAACTTTTTGATTGTTGCTTTGACAATGTAGGTGCTTTCTTGGCAGAAATACAGTAGAACTACAATTTTTAGCTCTGTTAATGGTTTGGTTATTTGGTTGCCCCAAATTGGAGGTTTTTAAAGCCTGACATTGTCAAAAATACAAGAACTGCGTGGCAGACTGGTACAATTAAAACCACTCAGATATTTGACTGAGCTAACAATTATACAGAGTAGGATTTTTGGTTCTAATTGTGGCTATCAAGCTATAAAGCTTTAATGTAGCTTAACTGCCTCTATGTGCTGAGTAAAGATATTTCATTTAGTCAGTATCTCTTGACAGCGTTTCTTGATACTTAAACAAAAACCTGATTTCAGGTACAACAAACCCTAAAGCTACTCCCTGTTTTTATAATCCCAGACAGTTCCCATGGGTGCTTCAGAGGCCACATCATGTTGAGCAGATCATTGGCTGTCAGACTGGTTATATTGTTAGTCCTCAATGGATCACATGAATAAAGTAGACATTATTAAAATAAGTGATTCCCTTTAAAATATGTTGTTATTGGAGATTTTTGTCATGAGTCAAACTCGGCATGTTATTTTTCATTGCTCAGCATAAACCTACAAGCTGATTTACTTAACAATTTTTTTCTTCTTAGCAGCCCATCAAATAGGAGAAAACACACTATTCATCTGATGACTTACATCCCCAGCACTCTTCTGTCTCTGATAGGGCTTTAGATTGAAGTGTTGGACAGCCATCTTCACGGTCTGAATAACTGTGTAATCAGAAGGTTATTGTTTACCCTCTCTGCTTCCTTGCCATTTTCAAGACTGGTGCACTTTCGAAAATCACAGTATAAAAGAGTCTTCTCATGATTCAGTAAAAACAGAGGCATTGCATGTAATGACAGTAACTGACTCTGAAAAGCAGTCACTGGAGAAAATTGTTTTTGAGCGACAATTTGTCATCAATAGCACTTGAAACAAGGCCTTATTATTGGCATCAGAGCCTGTAACAGCTGCCACCGACTCAGGCATAAAATAAGTTCTTCTAGCGTGTGAATGAATTAATGCTTACTGCTGATGTAGCTACTTTGTTGTGAAATAATATTAAACAAATTGACTGTACTGGACACATGTTGTGTAACAACTTAAGTAGTAATGAGCAATGACATTTGTATTTGTCAACGATGGTGTCAACTTGGCACACCTTTACTCCATTACTCGTTCATAAGGTCGAAACTAGTTGGTTTAGTGATAAGTGAATTAATTGAAAAATATTCAGCAACTATTTTGATAATCAGGAAATCATTTAAGTTATTTTTAAGTAAAAGGTATATTAAAATCAGATAACTAAAGTGAATGTAGGTTACTTCTTCTCAGCCTGCTCACGCCTTTACATGCCCCCTGTCATCACCATTGTTCGCACACGCCACCAACTTGGCCTGCAACTCCTCTCCTCCACAGATCTCCCTCATCATGTTATCTGTTACCTGGGTGATGTTCTCACTGTCTCTCTCCACATCCTGTATCCTTACAAAGCGGACCACCATATTTCCTTGGTTGCATAGGCACACATAGAGCATCACTGCCACTTTTATTGTTGGGTATTCCTCTCAGCTTCTGCTAGGTGCTTAATGAACACACTGACTTACTTGTGATTCATGCTTAGTCCCCTCCTTGGATCTAATCACACATAAATTACATTTATGCCAACTACACATAGCTAGCTACCTAGCCAATAACACTACGTGACAGCTATATTCTGACCTTAATTCAACATTTAATCTAATTTTAGTAAATAGACTAAAAAAAAACGAGGACTTACTTGCAAGGTAACGCTGCATTATTTAATTTTTTTTTTTGTTTACCACAACGTTAGCATGGGCTACTTGACCTGAGGGGATTCTTTTTAGCCATTGGCTGCTAGTTAATGTTCTATTATCAAGTTGCCTTGGTAACCACCTCTGTCTCTTCGTTAAAGGGTCCAAATGAGACAAGCAGACATGTGTCACAGTTGCAGTATTTGTTTGTATATGCTGCTTTCATTTACCCGCCACTGTGGCTGATAGGTTAAGCAAATTCACCAGCCATTACACAAAATCAGACATGTTTGGCGGGTGGAGGGCGCTACTTTTCAATCCTGGTCTCTACGTGTCAACTGCAAGCAATGCACTTTAAGAAGTCCCCATTAAAACATGCACCATAGAGGTTTAATGAGGAGTAGTGCTATGCACTTTAAATCTGTTGGATAGCACACAGAGTAACTTCCTCACCAGTAATTGATGTGCTCTGTCTGTGCACCAATCAATATGTCAATTTTAAAGTTCACCCAGAGAGACTTGTTTAGTGTCCTAGACAGATACACTGAGGACATAGTGTACCTGCACATGACTTAATCAGCTGTGAATATCGTCACACTCACAAACTTTTCTTTTACCTCCAACCTGAGTTTTAATGAGGTGAAAATTTATAGGCCCCGCAGTTTGTCTGGTGCGACCCTGTTCCGAGGCGCTCATTTAATATGGTAAATAAGTGCCTCCCTGCACATCTAACATTCTCCTCCAGAGGGCACAATTGTTATGTCTCCCCTAACTAGTCTGCTTGTTACCGCTTCCCCAAAACCTGCGGGTCAATCCAATTAGGAGAAAGTGAAGTAAGTGGGTGTAATTATCCTTTTGCTTTGGGTGTTTAATGACGCTCAGTTCAAACTCTCGTCATTAAAGTCCTGTACCTGGGCCATAATTAAGCTATGAATATATTAAAAAAAAGAGGTGACTATGCCAGATGGACTTAATTACCGCTCAGCCAATCAAGGACTGTCTTAATGAGGGTGATGGTCATTGGCGTACATGCGCCAGATGAGTGCTATCAATCAGATGATACAGCCTTCATTGAGATGGTTGAAACTGATCCAAATGCAAAGTGACCCCTCCCAGTGTAGAACTGTAAGTGCATGCACACACACGCAGACATCATTATCATCATTATTTGTCGTAAAGATGATAATTGGCGTACTTAAGGAGATCTAGCAGGGAAACTGCCCTTTAAAATAAAAATGATTGTGATAAGACACTATAACATGCACTGCAATGAAGGTGCCTCCCAAACTGTTGTAATGGCAGTCTCAACATTCAGAATTTGTTTGAAGTTTTTTTTTTTTTTTGGACCATAAAGAGAACATATTCTGGTTCAAAGTGATTCAGATATTGAAAAACCCCTCCACTGATTTAAAATGGTTTAAAGGTGAGATTGTAGAGACGGACAGACGGACAGTTATACATTCCAAGACCGGCAGAGAGAGCGAAACTCGCCCATCGATCCATGTCTGGAGGGGCAGGGGTACAGGCGGGATGCAGTTAAGACTCTGAAAACCTGGAGGCTTAAATCTGATCTAAACCACATTTGTCACTTTTCTGCAGACTTGGGTTTTATATTTATGGCTCTGAGAATGGGCCCCTCTTCTGATTCGTTTTTGTAGCAGCCGTCCAAATTGCCTTCCCTGAGAAGCCGAGAGAGCCAGGAAGGGTGTAATGGGCCTCTGTCATTTCCGACATGACTCCTCTCAAATTGGCCTGTGTTCACTCTCCTCTCTGTCTCTAACACAATCTGACACACACAATTGCCAAATCTGAATTTGTTCTTGCTCATTCGTTGAAATTTGTAAAGTTGTCAAGTGAAGATATTACTCAGTCACATATTGTGTTTTTCTTGTCATGGAGTACAATTGTGTGTTTTTTCATACAGATTGTGTAGCCTCAGATGGGTAGAGCTGATACTCCTTTGGTCTGAAATATAATTTCTTTGGAACTTTTTCCATTCTCCACACAGGGTTACTGGTGGACATCTTTGGTGACTACAAGTACCTTTTCTTCATGTGTGGCTCAGTGATTGTGGCTGGTGGACTCTTTCTCTTCGTCATGAACATCTACAACTACCACATGCTGGAAAAAGAGAATGCAGCAAAGGGCAGAGAACAGAACCAAAAAAACACAGAGAACCAGGACCAGGTGGGCATCTCAGAGACAGAGGTGAAACACACTTCTGAGGCAGCAACGGAACAGACTGAGCTTAATACTGAAAATAAGAATGGAGCCCGGGAAGATCCACGACCAGAGAACACAGAAACACCAACATGAATTTTGATTCCTCTATTTATCATGGATGTTTTGAGCACATCTTTCTGTTAAGACAACACAATGATTAATTCCAGCTTTCTAACAGTTGTTAACTAGTACTAAACACAAAGTGCAGATGAGGCTGATGGGAATTTTATATTTGATATTAAGTAACAACTAATTTAAAATTTTTACCTGATAATGTTGCTTGATGAAAAGTCAAAGAATCACTAAAGTTAGTACACATCATCCTCAGGTGAACATGAATGTGTTATGAAATTTCATGGCAATCCATCTACTTGTTGTCAAAACATTTTACTCTGAACCAGACGTGAACCTGATGGCGGCTTTTGAGGAAAAGTCAAGGGATCAGCAAATTGATTGGGATTCATCTTCCTGAGCAGCTTTGAGATATATACTGGGCCAGAGGTGGGTTTACACCCTTGCAAGTTTCCAGTCTTTCACAGGGCAAGATATTTCACTAAAAAACAAAAACATCAACCTCAAGGTGGTGCTAGATGAAAAGCTGGGGGAACACAAAAGTCAGTAGGATTCATCCTTTTGAGTATACATACTCATTGTATACATGTCATTTCATGACATCTGTCTGATAGTTGTTGAAATAATTGAGTCTGGATCAAAGGGGTTGACCCAGCAACATTACCATCCCTAAAGCCACACTGGCTAAAAATGTGCAGGTTCTCAGATGTGCTTCTTTTCTTTTCATGGCATTTTTAACCATTTTCTGTCTTACAGAGTAAAGAATTAAGAGATTAATTCAACAAATTTATGGGTTATTAAAAAAAAATAAACTGTGGGTTTCAGCTTCAATTCAGTTAGTCATCCATCCACTGTCGGTTTGTTTGTTTGCCCCCTGGAGGTTGTTCAGAGGAATGGCTTTGTGTGCAGATGGCCTACCTTTACTCTTTAATGCTGTTAGACTGTGTATGGGCTTTATACCTGTGGTGTGATGGATTTTCAGCTTTGGCTGCACTGTTTTACCTTGAATGACAAACATTGCCTCAATATATGAGAATGAATCTTAATGTCTGGAAGCGAATGAAATGCAGGAATTGTTAACTTCTTTTTCTCACATGGTCATGAAGACACACGTCTGTTTTTTCTTTCTGTATCTCCTTCACTCATTTCAAATTCATGTAATTTGTCTATAAAAATATTGATTGTTCTTGGTAATGTGCATAACCTCAGGGGACTGCCATGAGATATTTTGCACTTGCAGTGTTTACTTCATAAAACTAAAATTTCAAGTTTCATACGTGAAATAGCTGCCAGTAAAGACATGGGTTTGTTTCAGGTGACTTGATGCTTTACCTCCTTGTTGATTACTGTTAATTCTACTGAAGTCTATAAAGAACATACAGTGACAACACCTGTTACTGAAGAGCTACTGACTTATGATCATTCTGGTATCTATTGCAAGTAATAGTCTATTTAAATTTTTGTCAGTATTTATTAAATTTGAACGGTTAAGCTGAAACACATTATAGATTGTGGTGTGTGTGTGTGTTCCACAGTAACGCAGTGATTTTGTGCTGACATTTAGCAGTGACATTTGTTATTTGGGCAAAAATGGATTTGCATGCACTGTTAACTGATTTGATGCTGTGTGTGTTTGCGCATCTGAGTAAACATATTTGTTGAAGTGAGAGTGAGTGATAACATAAGAGAGAGAATGTGTTTTACAGATAATCCAGAATTTGTTTTAAGGTATATGTTTGAAGGTGACGGCAGCTTTTTGAATTTTTGAGTTCCAGAGAATTTAATGAAAGCTTTAGTTTACTAAATGGTTAAATGACAAAAGTGTGATTGTTGTTACTGTATTTTTTTTTTTCTTAAAAATGCATCTTGTACCAATAAAATCAGGCTTATTTGTGGCGGGTGATGATTTTGTTCTGCAAATAAGGAGAATTAATAGCCTGTTTTCATTTCCTTCATTTCCTATTGTAGCATCCAGGACAGATGAAATCACATTTTTGCATTCCACATTCAGCCAGCGAGGTAAATGACACTCAGACACACAAGAGAAATTCCATCAAATCAAAATCTACCACGCAACTTCTCAATGTTGGTGGCTGTGTCCAATTTTTCACGACAATTAGAAGACTAGGGAACAAGTTTGGAAATGTCAGCAGCTTAAGGGCGTGAGCACCTAATGAAGCAAGCCCGAATGTTCCAGGCTAGTGCTCTGAGCTGCATGCAGCCTTACACACATCAGCAAATCAGTGGGCCAATAAATTAGAAATGCACGTGCAAACACACACACATTTTCACTATATCCTGTCCCTTACCTGAGTATTATGCAAGGTCTTTGGACGTGACAAGGTGGAAAGTTACCCTAGAGACGAGGCGATAGGCGCTGCGGCTGGGAATCTGTTTATCATTATTATATTTCTTCTCACCTCCTGCTCCCCTCTGGCCTGCTGACCTCTCTCTACAGGCCACCCTCCCCATAATATGTGTTCCTGCAGAGCCTCATGACAGTTGTCCTCCATGCTCAATGGTAAAAAAGACTTCTGGTTCTCCAGAGGGTCGTGGAGGTGGACGGGTGACTAGGCAATGCTAGTTGAAAAACACTGCAGCACAAAAAAAATCAAAAATTATAAACAACATGCCTTCAGGTAAATTGAAATTTGGTGTGTTGTGTCATACTTTCATCGCTGCCGTAATGTTTTGTACGCCAAGTTACATATATGCTTTTCTCTCGAAGGTTAATATGAGCTTCCTCAGTAGAGAAAATCTCCCTTCCCCTTCCTGTTCAGTGCCTTGCTGAAGACACCTCAGTAAGGACGGTTGCTCATTTCAAAGGTGGTCTGCTGACGTTGCTGCAAAATTTAATTGCAAAGCAACTTGAAGCACACTTACTGGCATCCTGTCTGTAAATTTAAAAAGTGAGTTGATAAACAGGAAACTAGCTGTGATAGAATGCATGTGTTTTACTCATCTTTAATGAGGACCACAATTAGAATGTATCACCATGTACTAACTCTAATTGACAGCACTCAGTTAACTGTCAGTTCTTGTTAAACAAAGAGCCGACTTGGGAGTGCATGATTGTAATTGGGTATCACTCTTCATGAAAACATCCTGCTTGCGTGCGCCAAACATAGTGCGATCTTGTGTTCATCAGCATCTATGTACCTGCGTTAACAGAGCGGAGCGTGGACCAGAGACTGGTGTCTGGACGTTGATTATCAGCCCTTCTCCTGACCTTTGGATCTGTGCGAATCAGATCTCGGTTGTTTACAATAGGGGGGGTTGACCTGATGAATCTGGAGTGGTCTTACACAAGCGAAGAGTCGGAGACAAGCGGGAAGGAAAGAATGTGCTCCCAGAGGGCTCAAAGAGCACTGGCATCTATCAGCAGAAGAAATTGAATGGGATGTTTCAGAGCAACAGAGATTAGATAGGCCCAGGTTGTTGAGCAAGCACAGGCTACCAATGTAATGCTTCCGTCGCCGGAGTGAGATCAAACTTACAGAACACAGTGAAGCAAGGACAAGTGAACACACACACACACACACACACACTGAGCATCCTACAGTGGCCTTTAGATTTGAAGAGGAGATGTGTTGCTTTGTTATTTGCTCAGGGAGTACACTGAGGGATAATGCTAGATTACAACACTGGAGGTGTGCTATTTCCACATTAGCCATATCTTCATTAGGACTTTTAGATGTCAGGTATCATGTAACTCCCATTGAAGATTTAATATTAACATTTGAGCAGAAGTTAATCAAAGAGGGCTTACGTAGGATATTTCATTTAGCACCACTGGAAATGTCACAACATGGTCCCAGCAACCCGCAGATATTTGTTTTCCACAGAATAAAATGTTTAATTTACAGGACAGACCTCAAAAATTTGGCTTGAATAAACACTTTTATTTATAAATCTTTATATTCAAAACGCCCACTGGGACCAGTAACATGGTTGCCATATTCATTCATTCATTCTGAATTAGCTATATGCCTTGTAGAGATCCATAGGAGACATGGTGGTGTCTGATGAAACACTGGTTTATTCATTTTCCTCCTCTGTACAGTGTTTTACAGCTGAACTACACCGTGTCCTTGATTTTCCTATTTCCTTTTGAATATAAAGCAGTTCACATGAATGAATGTGTAAAGGCAAGGGTTGAAAATAAAACCTTTTGAAATGTGAGATTGACTGTTGCTTCTCTTTATGCTTTAGCTTAAATCTCCCCTCTCTTCTGTCCCCCCTCACCCTGCTCGTGCTGGCATGGAGGGAATATAATTCGTGGCCAGGTCATGTTAAAGTAACAATTTTCCAGCAATGACATCTAAGGAACAACTACACAGTCTGTAGGTTTGTCGGTAGGCCTTTCCACAAATCCACAATTTTCAATGTTTGGGTCGTGTGAGGACATGAAGAATGTTTCTATGGGAAAGAGACAAAAAGGAAAATAGAACCACAAAATGTGGAGGAATTTTTGCAAAATTAAGACAGAAAGGGTGGAGAAAGGGTTAGAGGAGGTAAGAGAGGGGGGCGTTTACTACTTGGGGAGGTATAGTAAACCCCTTTCCATCCATCATCCCTGTCTCTGTCCCGTCCACTGAGCAGGGGAGGTAATGAAAGTAATTTAACGTACATCTATAATTAATATGCTCTCTTTGGGCGGTGTGGCTGAGCCGAACGGGTGATGGAGTGTGTTTATTATGGGTGTGTGAGGGAGCTGGCATGATGGGGCACCGGGCCACTGACATGGTAATTCACTAGCCATCACTCCTGCAGCGCCGAGGTCAGATTGGTGCAGCTATATGGGGCACCGCTGGCTTCAGCACTCCCATAGGTACAGATGGAAAGTGGGTTTTTGCTCTTTTTCGTCTCCTCTCATTTTCCTTTTTTCTCTCTGAGTCTCCTGAAGAAAGGGGAGAAAGGAGGCGCAGCACGTAGCAGCGCCCCAGGCCAATGTTCTTCCTCTATGTGTCCTGCTCTTTCTCTCTTTCTCTCCTTGTCTTTCTTTCTTTTGCCTTCCAGTCCACGACTCCCTCCTCTCTCTTATTGCTCTCTGATTGGTTAGTAAACTCCCTTTCTCCCCGTCTGTCTGGCTCCACCACTTTCTCTTTATTTCTCCTAATATTCTCTCTTCCTCCAAGAAAACTCAGCAAATGCACTTCAGGAATTCCTTTTTTTCTTAAAAGGCGGACTGCTTTGCACAAACACAGTTCAAACCCGACTGCCCTCAGTGCTGTCTGCTTTTGAAACTCCCTGCTCTTTGAATACCATCCGTTTGAAGAGAATGCCCTCTGCATTTCTTTTACACAGTCACTCAAGCACTCTCGCGCTCTCCCTCGGATTTACACACATACACAAACACAAAGGCACATCAGGCCAATGTAGAAATATGCTTGCAACTGCACATGCACACACAAACACACACACACACATTCACACACTGACTTTGCACCCAAACACACGTGCATGCACACTCACTTTGTACATTGAATTCCAGCTGTGCCATTGGTATAAAAGAATGAATTTCTCTTTCACTTTAAACTCCATCTCCCTCGTTTCATTTCTCTCTTTCTCTCTCAGGCTACACTAATATTCATGGCCTTGCGCTGGCTACTGGCCATTTTCCAGTAAAGGTCTAATTCAGGTTAAACTACTTACATGCATCTTTTATACCCTACACCTGAGTATCCTTGTTGTTGCCTTGAATAAAGCAGTTAAAGGTTTGGTTCACTGAAATTACAAGAAAAAAACAAATATTTTTTTTTTTACCGTCCTTCTAGCAGTATTCGGCCAATAGTTTTGGCTCAATTAGCCCAGGAATGTGTCTAGACACAGTGTTGCCGTCACTTTGGATGATCCCAAAAATACACTGTCATTAGGGTTCACAAAGACTGTTTCTGTGGACAAAAGCAAGATGAGAGGGATTACAGGCAGGAAAATTCAAGTGTCACAGCAGCAGACATACAAGAACAGAAGCACTGATAAGTAACTTAAAACAAAACATCTACTATATACAAATCTCATAAATGGTGATTATAAGTGTGCTAAGACAAAAATTGGCAAAATAAATAAATAACTAAAATAAATACAAATAAAGGGAAAATGCAGTAAAACTTATACTGTGTACAAAAAGTTGCACTTGAGGGAACAGAAGCTGTAGTTCACATAAAGAATTTCAAAGAATAAGTTTTTTTTAATTTTAATAAAAAAGTGAATTCTCAGTATGTAAATGTAGTCGCTGTCTCTCTTTGCTTTCCTTCCCCTGTCGACTGTCCTTTCCCCCCTCTCTGTGCTGCATGTGTTTAAGGCTTTGTCAACAGATGTGGAGAGGGTCAGTAGGTGTGTGGACTTTGCCAGCCTGGTGCCCACATGTCTGATTTTAATGGGCAGCATATGGAGGTGGTGACTGATGAGTAGGACTCGGCCGGTGACAGGTGCTGAGTCGTCTGTCGCACTGACCCCCGCCCCACAATGGACCAAATCAGAGGACACCTTCATTTAGCAGGCCTGACCCTAACTGGCACACACTCACACTCACACACACACACACACACACACACACACACACACACACACACACACACACACACACACACACACACACACACACACACACACACACACACATACACACACACACACACATACAAATCTCTCTGACTCAGTGTTAGCCTTACATTTATTTGCTAACTCCAAGCTGGTAGAAAAACATGCTGACTCCTGTGCTTACAATTATAGAAACATTTGGAGAATACTCAGTCCTTGCTGCACATGTACTACAACCTTACTTTTCTGTATAGCTGTAAATTTTTACTCTCTCTGCTCCTTTTCTATTTGAGGAATACTGGAGTTCAAAGTTTTACTCAGTATTTCCTATTTAATTCTTGAATTTGGTTCTGTTTTGTAAGATTCAAATCCATCCAGAGGCCCTGACTGTGTTATGTTATGTTATGTTCTGTGGAACACGTTGCTGCCAGACAGGGAAACACGCTACACACCTAACATAGACGGGCAATCATGGGAAGAACATGCAAACTTGGCATCTTCTTGCAGTGGATGGAGTTTCACTTCTGCTTGTAAACAATCAAACGTTCCATCTAATGTCTGAAGTTGCTGTAGACACATTGGGAGTGAACATGAAAGGCCAAAGGAGACACTGCAAATCAGTCCCTACTTAATTATTTCATTAAGGAGTTCAGAGTAGCATATCCTGTCTGTGGTTCCTTTGACTAAGTATGTTTGGGGGAGAAAAAATTCCTACAAGAGAAAATGATGTTCTTTAGTAAGGCTTTTGTTAGGTTGTTGTATTTCTAGATGTAGTCAGCACACCATTCTTGATCTTAGTTTTTCTTTCTTTCTTTAGATCAGTTTTCTTCCTTTTTTTCTTTTGTCGTGTAATACTTGGAGTGTTATGACACCAATTCAGAAGTGCTTTCAGAAAGCTTGTGCCTCCACTGCCATCACAGCTATTACATGGCTGATTCTCGACTTGTGAAACCTGTTTTGTCTACACCTTTTTTTCTTGAAGTTGGATTTTTCCTTATACAGTCCTTGGGGTAAATATAATCTTATTAATAAAGTACATATTCAAAGAACATTCAGTCTTAAATAGCTGCACAAAAGTCATGTGTTCAGTGTTTTTCTGACTGTGAGGCTGGGAAAACAGCCTCCTGTCTGAATATTGTACTGTTTTTGTGGACAGATCATGAGCAAATTGTTGTAAAATTGTCAGACTAAATTTCTAAGTCAATACCTTCCTTCTGTGTAGGGAGATTATTGTGTGTACAATGTAATTTGGTTTTCTGAGGTAATGACCTTGCAACTTTTTCTCCTTCCCTTCGTCTCCCTTATTCCTCCTCACTTTCCTATGATTCAGAGATGGGAGACGCAGTTTGACGCAGGGCCCAGAAGATGTAGTTGGATTCTATGGCAACTGGCGCCTGCAATAAGGTCGCATAGGAGGTGTTTAATTAGTGGGCCACAGCTATCCCTGTGGAGGAGCTTTTTATTACCTCAATATGTCATAGAGTGCATCAGCTAGAAGCCACACACACGTGTGCACAGAAGCGGGCATGTACACACACAAACACACACCAGTGCTGCCCAGCGAGAGGATGGTGAGACAGGAAAAAAAAAAGAATGAGTTTTATGTAATATAAAAATGAGGCAAATGGAATGGCAGAATGAGAGAGTGGAAATGATAAAAGATAGAAGATGATGGAACAGAACTGGAGAGAAATAGTGAACAAGAGACTGAGTGAGGGTCAGCAAATTATCAGCTAAGTAAGGATCAGTCCCAAAACTGGCAAGAGCAGAAAAGGACGAAGAGAAAGTAGGAGAGCAAGAGAGAGAGAGAGAGAGAGAGAGAGAGAGAGAGAGAGAGAGAGAGAGAGAGAGAGAGAGAAGGCGGCCACTGTGGCAAGGCTCCACGCTGTGCTGTCACCCAGTAGAGCATTCATTCCTCTCATGTCTAGCTCGCTGAGATTTTTTTAGGTGCTTAGCCAGCTGATTGCTGGGTCACTTTGGCCAGCACAAATGAGTGGCATCTGTTCAGTCCTGACTGCGTGTGCACCTCTAAGCCAGTTGGATGTATCACTTTACTGTGGGCGTGGGGTGCCAGGGCCATTACCACATGCCAGCCCTGTGAATGGCTACGCAGCTACACTGTGCATGCCAGTACATCATTAGCCGAGGCAGAGAGGATGACTGGGAGACGGGAACGCACAAACACACACACACACACACGCAGGCACGCAGAGGGGTGTACGGTTTTGAAATGGTCTCTGATAGCTGTTTACAGCTATGTGTTGTTTTTTTGTTCTTGTTTTTCTTTTTTGTGTGTGCAGTTGAACAAACATGGATAGGGTAGTCATGTTAAACTGAGAGTGAGAGACAGAAAGTGTGCACACTGTTCATTTATGTGCATATTTAAAACATTCATACGAGTGCATGGACAAATAACTGGTTATTGTTAGTGTATATCATGGTCTAACTGTAGATACCATTGCCACCACTTTTTGGCTTCTCTTGCACTTGGTCCTTTTTGTCCATGGCACCTCACATAGCTGAAGATATTAATGAGCACGTCTGGGCCTACGAGGACCCCTGGGGAAAACTCTCCTCTCCATCCCCTCTCCTCTCCAACTACTATTAGCTTGAGGTGGCATCCTCATTGCCCGTCTGAAAACCAACTGAAGCTCTTAGAGGAGAATGGAGCCATGCCAGAGGGTCCTGAAGGGAAAGATAAATGTTGTTGTTTTTTGGGGGGGGGGGTATGGATGAGCGTGAAATCCTGTTTGTCATCTTTGTGTGCTCTTCTCTTTGTAACTCTTTTATTCCAAGTTCACTTAACGGTGTACACCGTAGCTATGTCATTAACTGAAGTGCACTGTTACCTCTCCCCCGGTGACCTTTTCCTGTGGCTGTGGCGGTGGGGTGTTAAACTGTGGACTACATTGTGGGTGGCCCACATTGAAGCGGGTGATTGATTACATTTTTATAAGAGCAATGTAGAACCTGAGCCAGTAATTGGCACAGTGCTTTATGTTTTTCTTATTATTATTTCTGCTCCTCAGCGTACTTGATCTATGTTCTCTCTCGCTCAGATGGTGGATGATTTAAGCCAGCAATTTTAAAGCCACTGGTGGGGAGTTTAAGTGTGTAACAAACACTGACAAGAAAGGTGTGTTTTCCAGCAGAGGTCAGTGTTGCTCCATTGATGAAGTTAAAGTCCAGTTTCTTCTTTCTCCCTGTCCATCATCCATCCTTCATTTTCTGTCTGTTATTTTTTTTCTCTTCATGGTCTCATTCTGTTTTCTAATTCTCACTCTTTCCATTCATCTGACTCTCCGGATCATGCTTCAGGAGTTCTGGGAACATTATGCAATAATTGCAGTATGGCATACATACTGTATCTTCTCTGCCCGTTCCTCACTCAAAATACAGCACACAGTTGCTCGCACTGAGAAGTCATGTGCTGTAATTGCATTTGACTCCATTTAATCTAATGGCTTTGCGAACAATGGGACATAAAAGACGTGCTTTAAATGAGGAAACCCAATGAGCAAAGTTGGAGAGAAATTAATAGAGTTGTGTGTGTGAGAGGCGCTAACAGGATATTGACACAGATTAAGACACACACATGAGAGGAAAGAGATTAAAATTCCACCATCAAAGGATCCCTCCCATCCTATATTGATTGGTGAATGTGTTGTTGTCAACGTTTAGATTTGATTACCGCTGACACGCAGGGCTGAGGCTGAGACACAAGGCTGGTAATGGCCGTGATGCCTCGTGCATATCAAATATAGCATGAATCCTACCGGAGTAATTAATATCTCACTGTGGTTATGAATTTCCTGGCATAAATGGCCAATCGGATTTGCATGGCTTGCACGGCTGTAATTAAGATGAAGCATCAGGGAAAATGGTACATGGATGTTTCAGCTAATCCCCCCCCCCCCCACTGTGTTTCTTTCTCTCTCAGTGGACTTCTTTTTTAGTCACAGTTTTCTTAAATATTTGCAGGGAAAACGAGGTGTTGACATTTTGCCTTTTCATTATCATGCACCTCGGAGGAAACACACTGGGGTAATTTCACAGCTGTGCCAGGTAATGGCAAGAAGTAACGCGGGCCACGCAGAGTTATTTCAGTCAAAGGACTTATTCCTTCTCCGAAAAAAAGCCCAGGTAGGTTGCCACAAAAGGCTTTTCACAACTATGATTTTCACGTTTCGGCTCCCTGGCTTGGAGTGTTGTGTGTCCCTCTAGAGGGATTTTTTTTTTTTTTTTTTTTTAAACCTCCTCTGTCCCATTTGACACTGGATTGTATTTCCAGTGTGCTATTGGCCCAAACCACAGGGGCTTTGATGGAGGTTTCTCAAAAATCATCCCATCAAAAAGCTGTCAGTGTAGTTTGAGATCAGTCGGCTGTCAGCAGGTGGGGGCAGATATTGACCTTGTGGTGGGTAAGCTACACCACACACAGCTATTCTCAGCCCATCACGGGCAGATGTGGTGATTATCAGGCCTTGTTAACAATTGATTTGGTTGTAATCCTTTGTCAGAAGGCTGAACACGGCTGTGACTGAAACACGATTATGAATCAACCAGCTGTTGTGTTTTCACTATGCAGAAATTCCTTTGATCCAAGACAATTTTCTTATAAGAGCAAGTTATTAAAGCGACCTTTGATCCTGACCCTTAAACCCAACGCCACCTGCATGGCTAGAAACCGTGATAGTTGAGTGAAAATGCCTGCCTGTGTATGTTTTTGTCATCTGGGAGAACAGACTCTTTAAAAACTGAAAATCTGACATCTTTTTTTGCAAATCTGTGCTGTATGAATAAATACACTCCTGTGCTGGGCACCTCTGAAGAGATCAAGTGTCCCTAATGTCCTGAAACCATAATTGGCCTGCATCATCCCCAGCATAATCCTTCTCTGAAGCCATATTTAAAAATCACACATAAAATATTATATTTGTGTGTGTGTGTGAAAGAGAAATGGAATGCATGCGTTTCCCGTGGTGAATGTGTGTGTGTGTGCCCGGCGGTGGAGCGATGTGTCTTTGTCCTTCCTCCTCTCCCCCTGCAGATGAGATGACTGATTCTGGGGTATGGGGGCTCTTCCCTCACTCCGTGTCAGTTCCAGGCCAGCAGGCCCCCGGGGACCCACCACAACGTTCCCTACCCAGCAGCCCCCAGAGCCCCCCAGGCCTACGACACACATAACACATTGGCTCTGTCACCACCACAGCTTATTTTAGAGTGGCCTCCTTGGCTGCTGGGAGAACTTTAACTTTATGTAAATCATATTAATAAATTTGCGGGACTTAGGTGGAGGGTGGTGGTGGGAGGGGGGGAAGTTGCTCTGAGGATTTCAGAACACATGCCAGCACCAGAAGGTGAGCAGGACAGTGACAGTAAGTCGACAGATGAAGGAAGAGGAGGAGGAGGAGGAGGAGGAGAGGAGATGGCAGTACGGTCCAGTAACTATTGTGCTACGATGCTAGAGATAGAGAGCAAAAGGAGGTCAGGATAGAAATGATTTACAGTAACCTGCAGGTGGGGGTTGTTGTGGCCGGTGATTTTACAGGTGAAACAATGAAACTGAAGCCAAGTGATGGATAACAGGACGGATACAATACATCTGGTGTAGTATCTGAAACAAAAAGCAGTTGGGCTGGAAAATCTTCAGACTAATTTAAATGAAAAAATCGGTCACGTTCATGTCATTTAAAATCTAAATAAAAGCTCACACACAATGAAAGTTTTGCATTAGAATCTCTAATTCTGTGGTTCTTGCAACTGAGCCAGGCCAATTTAGGAATTACGTCCTCGTTCCTGTATGCCACTGCATGTGTTTGCATGTCCCTATTTATCCTTTGATAGGCTTGCATTCAGTTGGCTATGGGAAACCGAGATGACAGCAGTGTTTCTATTTGTTCAATTGAACCCCTGCTGCTGGTGTCTAATGGGTCTTTCCACTGAGCTCATCTTCTCTATTTCATCTAACACCTGCCTCCCTGTCACAGAGATGGAGAGGGCATCAGAGAAAGAGGACTCATCTCGCAGTTGAGGGTCAGATTATTGCAGTAATTCCTGATTTTTTTTTCTTCCCCTGGATAATGAGACTATGTAAAGGCTTCAAAAACAAAGGACCAAAAAATGCAAATGAATTTAACACTAGGTTGCGTTGCTTTCTATACAAATGCTGATTACTGGTTCAGTGGAAGGGAGAGAAAAACACCACACATGATGGAGACTAAACAGCAGAGAGACAGATAAGACTCCAGAGATTTGCGCTGATGTGATGATGTAAGGTGAAATCCTGCATGTCGAGCCCGGCACGGCACAGAGAGCCATTGATCGGCGGGGAGGAGATACTAATGCAATCGATGCAACACGCTGATGGGAGCGTTTGCAGGAAGTGAAGCCCATCATCTTCCTTTCTCACCTCACCTGATGTCAACATCAGAACATCAGGGAAGCTAAGAGACAAGGAAGGAAAATGTGAATGGATGATGGGGGGGGGGCTATTTATTACATTAATTTAAACAATAAGGCTGGAATATGCTGTATTTTGGAGAGGAACAAGTCTATGAAAAAAATGATAATTTAAACATTAATACATAACTTTTTTCAAACCGAAGATATCAAACTTTAAAGACACCTCATTAATACTGTGCATAGTTTCAGATTCAAAAAGGCTGAAATAATTTCCTAAAACAGCAGGATACAGTGGTTTTTAGCAAATGTTACTCAAATGGGATTAATTTATGAATACGTTGGGTACTACTTTCATCTGTGGATTAATACACATTCATACTAGTGCGAACAGCCAACTCTGTGGCCTGACAGAACTTTGATACTGGATAGATGAAGCTCAATGAAAAACTTTTTCTAAATTTCCACAGTCAACATTTCTGCACATGGTGACTGTGAAATGGTTAATATTAGGGAAATTTATTTGGTTACAGCAAATAAACTATGGTATGGACCATATGGTATTATGGTTAAATTTAGCCAACTGAAACACGATTATGGAAAGATTATGTAAAAAACAGTGATGAAAATGAGAGGCATTACACCTCCATCCATCACCCTGAACTCCACACTCTTAACTTGCCAATTCATTCATTATATAAAGAGCACACTACCACCTGCACTGTTAAAAAGACATAGAGCTGGACATGAGCGAACATTGGAGTAAGTCCTTCACTGCTTGTTTATTATGTTAATGTCAGATGGAATAATTTGCTTTTTGAACATATCTGACCTGCTTGGGGGGTTTGTGTAACTGCAGTCTGATGAGAGGAGGAGAAATGAGATATGGAGGTGGTATGAAGGGTCTTGTGTGATCAGGGGTAATCCCACTGTGATGGTGTGCGTGAGACTGACTCAAAATAAACTACAGCGTCCAAGTTCATGATAAGGAAGGATCATTAATATGATTTTAGTAGTTTTTGGACAGTTACGGTGTCCTCGGTGCTCACGGCACAGAGGAATATTCTATAGTTTTATGTATTAAAAAAAAAAAAAATTCCAGTTAATTTTCAGGGATGACACTCACTCATTGCATCGCTCCACTGATGGATGCACACACACACACACACACACTCACTCCTCCAGTGTGTGGCTCTTAATTACAGCCAGCCTTCGGCAGGACAGGAGTGACGGCAGGCACAGTGAGCAGGCAGCAGGGTCTGTGTGCACCCAGAGGGTCAGTCACTGCCACGCCGCTCCCTCAGTTTACTGACAACCAGAGAGGAATACTGATCACATCGTACATGCTGGAGGCTGACCAGGGGGGGAGAGAGAGAGAGAGAGAGAGAGAGAGAGAGAGAGAGAGAGAGAGAGAGAGAGAGAAAGAAAATGGAGTGACAAATGAAATTAAATAGCCTCTGTCAGCTTCATAATGCTGTTTAGGTCAGTAGTATTCAAATGAGAACTGTGTTTGGATTTGATTGTTAATGTGAGTCTATGTCTGTGTGTGTGTGTTTGTGTGGCTATAAAACCTGAATGGATAATCCCATCTGTTCACACACTGTAAATCTGATTTTGTTTATCTCTTTCAGTGGAGAAAAGAGCCATGAACGTGCTTTTTATTGCATCTTGGCTTTCGTATCTGAGTGTGTTTGCTCGTGTGTGTGTGTGTGTAATTTCGATACACTTGGTGGTGTGGTTTACCTTATTTTTTATCAAACCACGGAGAGAAGTGCCTTCGTTCCCTGGTAGTAGCAGCATCTTCACAGCCCATGTGTTGATTACAAGGCCCAGCACACATACATATGTTCCCTGTCTATCTGGCTCAACAAGATACAGGCTGGTTACATGCTTTACTAATCGTTCCAACAGCACATGTTCTCCAGGGACACAAGCCAAACTCCATATTTTCAGCACACACTTGTCAACATAATGATATCAACAGTCTTAGAAATATGATATTACGTGAGAGGAGAACAAACACTGCAGTCTGCTGCCTGCCATCATCTCCTGCAAAGAATGAGGGGAGTGTAGGACTTAAGTCCATCACCGTGAATTACAAGGACTGACTTTAGACAGGACTGATTATTGGCTGATTAATCAGATTTTTTTTGGATTCACTGATTAATTGTTTGGTCTATAAAATATCTGAAAACAGTGAGAAATCCCTGTCACAGTTTCCTAAAGCCCGAGGTGACATCTTTAAATTGATTGTTGAGTCCAAAACTCAAAGATATTCAGTTTACTATCACACAAGATGAAGAAAAGCAGCGAGCTGATCTCCTGGGATTTTCACACACAACAGTCTCTAGATTTCTTTTTCCACTCAGAACAGTGTGAAAAACAAAAAAACATCCAGTGAGCAGCACTTCTGCAGACTGACACACCTTGTTGATGAGAGAGGTCAGGCGAGAATGACCAGGCTGGGTGGAGCTGACAGAAAGGCTACGGTAACTCAGATGCTTTGCAACTGTGGTGAGAAGGAAAACATCTCAGAATGAACAACATGTTCAGCCTTGAGGTGGATGGACTACAACAGATGAAGACAAGACCACTTCAGGTTCCAGTCCTGTCAGCCAAGAACATAAATCTGAGGCTGCAGTGGACACAGGCTCACCAAAACTGGGACGGGTGAAGACTGGAAGAACTTAGCCTGGTCTGATGAATGTGGATTTTGGCTGAGGCTGCAGATGGTAAAGTCAGAATTTGACATCAACAGCATGAATCCATGGACCCAACCTAACTTGTGTCAACAGTCCAGCCTGGTGGTGGTGAGGGGAATGTTTTCCTGTTACACTCTGGGCCTTTAAGAGCAATCTGTTATTGTAGTGTTGCTGATCATATTCATCCCTTTATGGCCAGTGAACCCATCTTCAAATGGCTACGTCCAGCATGATAAAGCAGAAGTCGTCTCAAACTGGTCTCATGGACATGACAATGAGTTCACTGTACTTCAGTGGCCTCCCCAGCCACCTGATGTGGAACACCTTAGGGATGAAGTGAAATAGGAGATTGGCAACATGAATGTGTGGACAACAAATCTGTAGAAATGAGGTGATGCGATCATGTCAACAAAACTCTTTCTCAGAGGAAAGGAAAATTGTGAACCCTGTGCTAGCAAAAACTGAGGCTGCTTTTACTGTTTTTACTGTTTTACTGTTTTACTGTTTCGTCCCCCCCCCCCCCCCGGTTGTTCTCTTGCACTTTATTTGTGTCTTTTGCACCCAATTACCATCTTTGTTTCTGTGTGCAATCACTGTGCAAATACAACACCCTACGCATGAACAGTAATTTCCTTCATTAAGACAAACCACACCGTGAACAGAAGATTTGCTCGGACACAGAGGGGCATACAAAAAACAATTATTTCCTAATCCTAAATCAAATATAGTTGAAAACATTCCAAACAAGTAACAGAGCTATGTCTACAAGGGTAGAGCTAACAGTCACACTTTTCACTGAACATTTCTTTCATTCCTGATCAAGCACTTATTCTACAGTGAAAGTGGTCCCATTCAGTCTTATTCAGTCCTTAAAAGGTGGATAAACTATTGAAGGATGAAGAGGCACAGACGCAGATATCTTTTGAATTGCTGTGAATTCTTGTAAATGAATAAAAGTAATGGCAGTGTGATATTACCCAATCCCTCTGGGCTGAGAGAAATATAACTGCATTTCTATTGTTTAACAGTAGGAATTTGGCATTTTTTGGCAGAATTTTTCCTACATTTTGATATTTGCGTAGCATTCGGTAATGAACTTATTAGAAATGACGATGTGTGGGAACCGTTCCTGCTCATAGTTCCTTGCTCTCTGTGTAAAACTCTCTGTCTCTATGGCGTAAAAGTGGACGAGCAGAGCGTTTGATCATCTTCACCCTGTCAGCACAAAGACAAAGAGCTGCCTCCGAGCAAGCAGAGCTGGTCATAGGTGAGTCACACACACACACACCCACACACACTATTAGACACACACAGATACAGAGACATACCCATGTGTGGTGACACACCCACTCCCCCCCCACATACACACACACTGGACCACTAGAGGTAATGCTGGCTGGAGTGCCCTTGGCTTGATCTTGAGGCCTGACCACTGTTAATGGACACAGCCACTACACATCACACTCTTTCCACACTAACACACACATACATTCATCACGCCCCACCATCCACTAACCTTTGTTGTCCCTCTGACCCCCCACCTTGGGGCCCCCGCTGTCCTGTCACAGTGCTATGAGATCACCCCTGCTGTGCAGACGGGAGGTGGTGATGTGAGCTGGGGGGGCACGGTGTAAGTGTGTGTTGAAGACTTGGAAGGCGTCATGTCTCTGTGGACATCAGCAGTGGACATCCAGCTTATATCTCGTCCATTGTCTACACCTTTCATTCTGTCATACTCTCAGCCTGTATCCATCCAGAGGTTAGAATGGAAACCTGCAGGACTGAGGGAAAAAGAAAAAAAAAACTTTCTCCTCGAGTGACCCAGTGGCTTGTCTGTTTGTTCAGGCTGCATAATTCATAAAGCTGCTGGACAGGTCATGTGATCACCTGCTACCCACATGCAGTGAAGTAAAAGGAGAGGAGGAGGGAGAGTTGTGGTGGTGAGAAACACACCTCAAACTCCCTCTGCTCACTGTTCCTGACATGTTTTCTTCTGTGTCATCCAAATACAAACTGTAGATCGGATTCTCCGTCTATCCCTGTGTCTTCAACATGTTCAAGTGTTTTTTGTTTTTGTTTTGTCTTTTTTTTGAGTGTCACAACCAACTGCTGTCTCACTCAACCATTTCACCCCTAGATAAATAGGAGGGGCACATATGTGGTACACTCCAGAACTGTGAAACCAGCTTTGATTATATTTTAATTTGATTAGTTAAAGATATCTTTACAGAGATGGGGTTGGGATCTACATGTTGTAACATGATTCTCATAAGATGACTACAAAATATTGAGTTGTAGCAGCACCAGGTGAACTGTTTGGTACCTGAGCGGTCGTGCCTGAGCTGCCTCAGGATGAAACTTCCAGCTGAAGTGAGAACAGACTAAATGCCCCAGGCCTTATTCTGACTTCATTTAGAGCATGTACGTTGAATTTAAAATTCGACATCCACCGCAGTTTAGGTTGGCAAAATTCAGATGCTGCTGGCCTGAGCGTGCAGCCACTGTAGCAACGACTGGGTATGTTTCTTTTACCTGAACACTGTCTTGCAGGCAGGTAGCTTGGTTTGTTTGAACTGTAGTATTATTTGGGCTCCTACAGACTTCATAACTACATGGTTTTTATTGTTAAATGTTAATTTTATATTTTGTCCTGTTGAAGGTGCAAATGCTGCTATTTCATGTTTCATACTGAAAATGTTTTGAGCACTGTAAAGTTCACAATACAATTATGCTGCTTCTGGGTAGTTATAAAACATACAACATCAATGATTTAAATGTTTATTTAGTGTCAGAAATTAATGCCACATGTCACTAAATAACCACAGCATGTAGCTTGGCAGCAAATAGAAGAAGCAAAGATATGGTCTGTATTTTATTGCGAGGGGTGGGTGACACAAAGGTACTTTCTGAGAGAAAGTAGATGTTTTAATGGACAAAGTATATCTTAAATGCTTCTTGAATAAGATTATATTAAATTAGCAAAGTGGAAATTGTCTGTTAATCACAGATTCCCAAATTCTTTTTCCTTCTGCTGTGGACGACACCTCTAATTTTATTCAGTGTCCAGCCAAAATCTCAGCAGCTGTGCTTCTGACCATGACGCCAACAAACTGTACTGCAGAGATAGGAGTCAAGGCCTTAGGAAGCGTCTCCTGAAAGGGGATTTTTTGGGGAAAGATTAGAGAGCGCCCAGTAAACCCCGCTCAGAGGGAGGCAGTGGGCTGCTCGAGCAGAGAAGCAGAGGACGGATTAATTGGCGAGAGCCCTCACTGGGTGTCCTCGCCAGCCTTTATATCTTTTTCAAGATTGTTTTTTCTCTCGTCTTGGCATCACCCGTCTGTATTTTCTTACTTTTCAGTTTTGCAGTGTTTATTTTTCTGACCTCGCCTTTGCCTACAGTTTTTCTCTTGTTATTTCTGGGCCTCATCACTGCTGTCTCATTCCTCAGCTTGAAGATGCCTGTCTGCTGATCCTGGCCTGTGTTTCTTAAAGTTTATTTTTGCTCTGTGTGAATGTGCTGGTAGTCCCACATGACTGTCTCCGTCTCCATTTTCAAATTATGACAACAGGGATTCTGGGAATATGATGATACCAAATAGTTCAAATTGAAAAAAAAGAAAGAAAAATGTGCTGGCTTGTATTTCTTCTTCTGCATACATAATGTTCGCCCATATGCATCGACACATGCATGTTCAGTACAGTAAGCACTGTGTGTGTATGCAGTGCACACATTCACCTCTCCCTACAACTTTCTTCCATGGAGCGGTAATTCCTGGCCAAAGAGGAGCCTGTCCAGAGTCGGGGGATCTGCCCTCTGCACCCTCCTCCTGTTCCTGCTTTGATTTCCAATATGTCCCCCTATCACCACAGATGGCTGCAGAGGAAACATTTCCTGGGCCGACGGTGCTAGTGAGGCCCCTGGGCCCCGGAGGCTGATAGGGGGCAGAAATTGGAGAATAATGTAATAGAATATTTGATTGGACTCTGATGTACAGGACACTGGGAAGACTGCCATAGTAATGTGTCTGAGCTCGGCTGGAAGGGTGTGTTTCTTCCCTCTCTCCCTCTCCTCCTTTTTCTCATCTTCGTCTAGCTACAGGTTATGATTTAATAATATTTGCCACTTGGTGCTGCAGCCCGGGGGCCCCGGGACCCGGAAACAGGACCCCGTGTTTCCTGTGGGCTGTCAGAAAGATGCTAACAACATAACAAATGTTTGGCCAGGTTGTATAAGTATCTCAAGGTGAATAAGTGGAGGTTCAGGCGAGGAAGTAACAGCTTCACCTGGGTTGGGGAGTTGATTGACTAGATTGTGTTTGTAGAAGAACTTACAAGTACACATACAGTACATGCACTGACCTCAGCTGTTGCAGTTTCATGTTTGTCAGTGCAGAAACTGATTCCCTGCTTTATTTCCCCTTTGAAGTTGTAAATATGTGACAATGGCTGAAGGCCTGGATTGTTCCATGTCGAACCACTGTTGTCAGAGCTTGAATAAAAGACATACTTGGCATTTGTTTGGTGGGTGGTGTTTTTCTGCAGCTGTAGAAAATCAGAAGCACAAGAAAATTAAACAGTATCTTCTCTAATAGCTCCAGTTGTTAACATGTCTGTCTAGCGTAGTACCTGCAGTAGCAATCAAGAATTACAAGCAGTGCAGGATTATCTAATTACATTATTTAGTGGGGTTACAGATTACATAAAAAAACCTCCATCCATCAGTAGTACATCCAATGTATCTCCCCACTGTGTGGAAGCAGGTCCTGGACACTATCAGAGTTTCTGGTAATGTTAGCGTCTCTGTCCTGCTGATAACATTTTGGATGCCAGACTCGTAGGTTTCTCATCCAAAAAGCCTTTTCTCGTGTAACGTTAAAAGGAAAATCATCTTTGAAAATATGAACATATTTAACATGTAAACTAAGCAGCTGGATAGCAGTTATGTTAGAACAAACTACAAGTCAATACAGGGACAATGTTGTTTCTTCTACATCTTCTACAAGTCTTCTACATGGGTCAGCAGGTGAGGATGATGTCTGGGATATGCAGCTTTAGCCTCAGTCTTTTGGCATGATCCCATATATGCAGCCATCAAGTACATATTTACGAGTCACTTGGAAATGCTGTAAAGTCAGCTGGAGACGGCATTTTTACACAACTCTTGGAGGTAACCTTGGGAGGGGGGGCTTTTCTTTTGTGAATTGAGCTCTAAAGTGTGATGGATATTTTTTGTGTTGTTTACATCCTCCAGAGCCAAAGCGAGACAGATCTGAGGACTGAAAGGAAGAAACTAGAGTGTAATAGAAACTCCAGCATTGTATAAAGGACAAAAATACTTCCATAAAAAATACTGAAAAAGAAACACCACCCTCACCTATTATCATCTGTTGCCTCTTCCACTGAGACACCCAAAGGTACCCAAAAAGCAACCCATCAGCAGGGACAGGCGCAGCCAATCACACCTCTTCAAACCAACCAGACGTTTACCCTCATTCCCAGGTGGGTGGGCGGTAATTGCCAGGCGCAACTTTGCCCACCTGGCAAGCTGCCATGGGACACAGGGAGATAGGGAGAAGTCTGAAATGAGGGAAGGGCGGAAGGGAAGGGAATGAGGGATATTTTCATGGAGCAAACAGACAGTCAGGACTGGTGTGGAGACGTGTCTCTGGGCAAACGTGTTGACTCATCTGAGGGTCACAGTACGACACTTTCCATTGTTCCATTGTTAAGTCGTTGCTTTGTCTCTGCCCCTCGCTGAGTTGTGCTTGCGGTTCTTGCCCTCATAAACACCCCTGTTCTGTTGCTCTGCCATCCCGGGCCACTGTGGTGATTGTCATTATGCTGCCTCAGCAGTGCGGGGCCCTGAAGAGAAGAGCAATCACGCTGTTGGAGGATTTTAAATTTCACACCCGTACTGTGGGAGGGAATGGGACATGGGGGGCTTTGGACAAGGTGCTAATTGAGGAGGCGATACACCACCTGTGTGTGTTACAAGGCAAGCATTCATCCAAAAAGCTGATGCAGGGGCTTCAAACTAGGCTGTGAAGCGAGGCTTTGGCTCACTGCTTTCCTCGCCCGTGAGGATGCTGAGAGAAGCCAGTCTGAATGGGACCCCAGATATGCTACAAAATCTGTCTTAATTGCACTTGAATGTGGAAAACAGCCAGCTTATTGTTATTTCATGTCTCCGTGGGTGTAATACACCACAGCCTTCCACTGAGCAGGCATTTCTAGCTTAGATTTTTCCACTGCTGAAAACCGCAGCACAGTGCAGGCAGTTCAAGCTGTGAGATCTGCCAGTGGCTGTGGCGTTCGATGGCGGAGGGCCCGATTCAGATGTCCGCCTGGCGATTGGGGCTGTCAGATAGGCTGGTCGGGGGAAATCACAGCAAAGCTGAAGACTACTCCTCCAGTCATCAATCACCTGCCTGTAGCCGGCGTGCTAGCCAATCCGCCCAGGCCTCGGGCCCCAGGATTCATCAGAGGGGACAAGTCTTGACATCCAGAAAAATGAGCTCAACCTTCCACACGTCAGGACGTATCGGAGCCCAATGTCACCGACTCTCTCAGCACGAGAAGTCTCAGTTCAAAAGGGATAAAAGAGATTGTAAATGTGTATCTATGTAGTATCTTCTTCTATTTTTGTTGAAATTCTGACAGTCACTCCCTGATGATCGGCCTTTTTGGCAGTCCTATCACACAGGACTGTAGTAGTACTGCACATGTGCGTGTGTGTGTGTGCATGTCTCTCACCCACCCCCCACACCCCCACATCCCCACCCCACCGTCTCCTCTCTCTCTCTCACACACACACTTCCAGGTTGAGGAGACGAAGGGGAGAGTCATCAGGCTGAAAATGATTAATGCCCCTTTTTGTCCATCCTGGCATCTGGAGCACATCTGCCCCGCTGGGACCAGGACAGATATGGTACCTGCTTCAGGGATTAAGCTGCCCTTCGTCCCGTCTCCTGAGGCTGCAGGTAAGGGATCCTTTCCTGTAGCCAGCACCACCCCCAGCTCAAAAAAAACCCCCCAGGGTAGCACAGTCTGGGCCCACCTTGGAGCTCAGCACATTAAGCGGGAGATGATATTTATGATGTGGAAATGGTCTGCTATTTATTCAGCGTACAGAGGATGTGGAGACGATTCATTGTAGTCCCTCAGACTCCTCTTTCTCTCTCTCTCTCTCTCTCCATCTATTTTTTCATAAATCTTTCTCTTCTCAACTCTTTTCTGCTCCTCCCCATTTCTTCCCTTCTCTGCCTTTCTTTTTCTGCCATGCTATCTGTCAGGATTTCCCTTGTCCATATTTTGAAATATTCCCTATGTGCTTACAATTCTCGGAGTTTATTACATTATTGATGCCCAGGCTGACTCACAGTCTGGGGGTCCTGAAGTGTACCTGTGGGTCAAGTGGCCATGTGATTAAAAAAAAAAAAAAAAAAAAGATGGGTCAGCTGAGTGCCTGGAGAGAAGTGAAAATAAAAACAGCTGTTTAATTTTTGTATCCTGTGGGCAAGGATATTTTTCACTACACAGAAATTATTATTAAAATTATCTTAATGATATTTGTGCTGTCTTGTTGTGGTGTGTGGTAGTTTGCTGACAGAGAAACGGTGGTGCACATTTCCAAATAAGAAATACTAATCAGAATAGTTGACACATGAAACCTTTTATAATATATTCAAAACTGAAAAGTAAGAGAGGGAAAGTAGCCTGAATGATATTTCAGTAACACTTTATTTTTGGGGTCTGTAATTTTCTAATCATTAATACTTTCCTTGAAGGTTTTCCTGACAGGACTATGAAATTTGGCACTAATTACAGAGAATATTGAGGCAGTGTTCAATTATTACACTTACAATTAATGAATTCCAATTAGCTGTTAGTGAAACTGACAGCAAAAAGTGTTTTAGTCAGGGAACTGCAGATCAGCTGAACATGCAAAAATGAGAAATTCATCCACAGGAAAACACAGAATTAAACTCACCTGAAAAATTGTTTACAAAGAAAAATAATGATCAGTGAATATTTACTCCTCTAGAAATCAACCAAACTTATAAATTCAGCACAAGTAAAATAAAAAACAAATATATTAAATATATAAATATGTCTTAGTTTTTGCTGTATTTGTTACTAAAATTGCATGATTTTCAAGAAATGTCAAAAAAATTATTATTTCAAGACTTGGAAAGTAATGTGTTGCCAGCACTTCTTACTGATAGTATATTCTGGATAAATGCATCACATAACATGTGTCCTGAGTTTTAATTTGAGTGATAAAACAGGTGGAGCAGCATGATTTCCTAAAAAAAAAAACTATGCATGGGGTCGCCATCAACGATTCACTGTTTTCCAGGACATCCACGTATAATGGAGTCTAACTAATCATCGTTCAGGGGTATGGACGACTATAAATAGATGAAAAAAAAAAGGAGATGAAAATAAATAGGAACATAATGCAAAAGCCAAAGTCCACAGGATACACAGGACACCAATAACACATCAATACCCCCAATACACATCATGGGATCTGTGACCACTTTGGAGAGTACATTTTCGCCTGGGTGAGACACACGCACACATGCACACACACACACACGCACACGCACACACGCACACACACACACACACACACACACACACACACACACACACACACACACACACACACACACTACCCAGGCGGCTAAGAGAAAAGAGAAACGCCAAGGGGAGGAGTGTGTGAGAGTATGACAGTGGATCAATAGTTGTGTTTGTGGCGTCGCTCCCACAGGAGTGGAGCAGTATATGAAAAGCTGCTGCTGATGGCTGAAGGTCCTCTCAGAACATTCCCTGTGTGTTTAGCCCAGAGCCAAGGTTAAACCCAGCACAAAGACGCCACAAAACCTCAGCCTGCCTCCCCGGGGCTACATACACTCACACAGGCAAGGGCTCACAGGAGCCTTTCTTCTTTCTGTGTGTGTGTGTGTGTGTGAGACAGAGTGTGTGTGCCTCATGGCAACAAAACGGTGAATCCTCATATATTGTGACACAGCCACAGGCCTTGACAGAAGCTGCTACTTAACTCTTTTTCATATATATTTTGTGTCATCATTAATGGGTTTCATTGCAATAACTAGCGGTAATTAAATGATAGATGACACTGGGTCAGACTACTTACAGTAAAAACAATATAGTGAGGGATTATACAGTATAAGACAGCCACATTAGCACATTTCCATACGGGGGTTAACACTCTTGTTGTAAATAAAGTAATGAATTTCATTGAAGGCAGACTGTGATTGTGAGCCAAAGCAGAGTTAACCTTGGTGATTTATCCAGACTTAATTTCCATCCTAACACCTCTTTATTGCTTTTACTAGCATTAAACAGCCCCTCTGAGAGAGAGGCAATAACTGCAGGGCCATAACACTGCTAAATCATGCATTTAAAGCAGTTCAGTGTGTATATGGAAGTTTCACTACACCCAGGGTGACTAGAAAGCTACACAGGCTCAGACAAATAAATGTAACATTGCTGTTTCCTGGCTGAAGTTAGATGTGTGAAAATAAAAAAGTCAATCTCTCGAGGCTCATTTTCCTCCCAAATTATATCTTATTCACCAGATTCTCTGCAGACAATGGATTCGTGTTGTTGTTGATTATAGCGGGGGAGGAAAATAGGAAGCTTGTCATGCTCTCTACAGTAATGATAGGATACTCTGTCAAGCAGCTCTCAAGGTGTCTGCATTCCTTCACTTCAGCCGTTCTCCTCGCGTACGGGCCGTAACTAGCTGCGATGTGCCTCGACAGGCCGTCATCGACACAGAGAACTGATAGAATACTAATTAGCGTGCCACCACTTGAATTATTCATGCATCTTAATTAGGGGAGAGATTTCCCATTAGGCTTTTAAATGTGACTGAAGAGTTTGGCTCCTATTTTCTGCGAGAGTCAGCGCATGTGTGTAAATAGATGAGCACACACGCAAACATGGGTTGCTACGTGTTGGGTATGCATACGTATACATACAGTTAACGGGAAGAGAACTGTTTCCAAGGTGACAAACAGTCATGACAACCACATATCACTTATTGCACATATATAGCTTTAGCAAAACTGAGCACAAAATGCCAGATCACCACAACTTTCTCCTCTTTGAAGAACATGAATAATAAATAACAGCTGCTTCTCTGCAAGGCTGCACAGAAAACATACAAGTCCTGCTGCCCTGCTATAGGGTTCACTAATTAACTAATGTGCTACAGCTAAGAGAGCAGACAGTAGCTGCCAGTGCATGATGCTCCTCTCCATCTCTGCGCTTTCCCTTTATGCTGAGGTACCAAGTGATAGCCGGCTCGAGCCAAAGCCACATCCATCTGCTGCAGTTTAGCGGGGAAATTAGGCACTCAATGTAGCATATTTGTTTAAGTAATTGGAAAGTAATTAATAACCTGAAAATATAATAACGTGCTCAGCAGCAGCTCTTCTTCTGCAAACCATTCACAGGAAATGTAGAGGCTGCTGCCAAGTGTATGTGCATGTGTGTGTATGTGTGTGTGTGTGTGTGTGTGTGTATGCTGTCAGCATATTACAGTGCAGCTGCTTTTTGCATATCTAGGAGTGAGATAAATAGGAATGACAGTAGAAAGGGGAGAGGGGGGAGAAATCAAATGTTGATTCATAGGTGAGGCACCGAGGAGCTGCTGTACATGACATAACTCGGCAGGGTGCTCATTGGCCCGCCCGTTTGGCTGTAGACACTGCGGCACTGGCTCCCATAACCACACAGCGAGGACAGCGGCGAAATAGGAGCCCGAGGATTAGGGCCGACATTAAACCCGGCCTCTAATTACGCTGTTCGGAGATTGTTTTTCATAAATATTTGATGAAATGTCATCTGCTGCCCCGAGGTGCTGGGAGGGGTGTGTGTGTGTGTGAAGGGGGTGAGAGGAGGGCTCAGTTTTCACGCTCAAACTCACACTCACACACACTCACACACACACACACACGCACACACACACACACACACGCACACACATGCATATAGGATATATAGACAGCCCGTCTTTTCATTTTCTTGCTCTTGAACATTTCTAGAGAAACTCTCATTCTTCATTTAATCAGTTCATTGAATTTGGATTTTCATTTTTCTACAATACCCATCAGCTCATGTGCTGGTTACATTTATTTTGAAGGTCTTCATAACCAAACTCTGACCTTATCAGGCAGCAGCATGGACTAAGAATTAACGGCTAAACCATCAGTATTTCTTTACAGAAGGTCTGAAGGGATTTCTTTTTACAAAATGAATAAAGTGTTGGAAATTTTATGTGATTATTTTCCCCCAAATCTGACAAACTGTCGTGTTCTTCTTCAGCACACACTGTATGGTTGTAAATCATCATTTTTGTGTCACATCTTGCTAGAAGATGATCCTGAACTTCCCCGACATGAACCCACATCTTTCGAGAACCATGACTTCCTTTGAGAAGATCAAAATCTATCAATACATGTTGTAAAATATTTAAAGTGATCTGTTCTCTCGTTCTGTCCTTTGCCATTGATACTACTTGTAAATCGCTTACAGTGACACAGTAGCCTGTCAGTCAGTCAAAACTTGGGATATTTTGTTGCTCCCCAGGGTCCCTTCACATGGCTTCTCCTACACACTAAGGATCTATTACAATGCACTGATTCAATATTAGACACATAATGCGAATACTTTAAAAGCAGCTCACTGGAAAGATCTTTGTCTTAAGGTGGAGGTGAAATCTACTTTGTATGACATATTTATTGTTTATTTTCTGGTATTTATTTCTAGTATTTTAATATTTATGGTGTTCAGTGCAAATTGTTCTGTATGTACAGAGAAATCCAAAAGTCTGAGACCACTATCCCAGGTCTCAGACATTTGGACCCAACTGTATTAGAAAAATGTGGTCTGTTGATGTTCACCAGTGACTGCACCCACCCTGCCTTCCCCCTGTTTGACCTGCTGCCGTCTGGCAGGCGGTACAGGTCTATAAGAACCAGAACGAACAGACTCAGGAACAGCTTCTTTCCTCAAGCCATCACCATCCTGAACACACACATACACTAATCACACCCCACTTCTAACTGGACATACACACACCTCAACATACTGCACTATGCAGCTGAGCTCCACTGTCTCCATGTGCAATAACTGTCTCCATGTGCAATACTGTGTGCAATAACAACAATCAATATTTATATTAGCTCTGTCTTTCTTGCACAATTTTTTTCTACTGCAGCACCTTTGTATTCTATTCTATTCTATTTTTATAAGTATTCTATTGCTATTTTATTTTTTTATTTAGATTTGGAGTAACACCACTTCCAGGCTGCTATAATTTTGTTGTATTCTGGTACAATGACAATAAAGGCTTCTGATTCTGATTCTGATGTTTGGTATAAACGTAAATTATGAACATGGTATGTTCAGGTACACTCACATTAGCTACAGAAACTTACATATTTATATCATGATTACTTATTAAAGGATGTTCTAAAATAATGGTTTGACAGTTAGAGTTCATACTAATCACATCTGTGCAATAAATACAAAGCCTGTGGCTGCAGGTGGTTAGCTTAGCTTATATGAGGAGTGGAAGCAGGGGAAACAGTTAGCCTGGCTCTGTCCAAAAGACACTAAATCTCAGTAAAGCTCAGTAAAGCTCACTAATCATATCTCATATCATATCTGTACAAAAACTAAAGTGTTTCCATTCTGTTTTTTTTTAACTGACAGAGTGTTTGTGGTTGAACTGACAGAGAAAGAAAGTGAATAAGCGAACTTCTCACAACTGCTCCTTTAAGAGCTACAGTTTGGAGTTAAATGGCCTTAATTTCTTGGGATTTGCAAATCCCAAATCCCAATTTTGGGTTTGCAATGTACTAACTTGTGTTTTCTTGGGCAAATACTGCTACACCACTGCAACCATGTTTTTGTTGTCTCAACTCCTTGTGGGCTCTAAAATGCATGCCACAATAAATAACGTCCAACTAACTATCACTGCAAGACTTGCAGCTAAGTGGGTGATGTAGGTGTATGTACAGTATAGGCTGTCACATCAGATGAGACAATGTTCTGCTGAACAGGTGTGCTAAATATAGAATTGTTTATAATGAGCTTCCGCTTTAGTTCTATAGTTTTCATGCGTCCCATGACTTTTTTCTCTACAATTAACCCACTCCTCCTGAGATCTTCTCATTTACAAATTAAGAACGTGCACACACGCACACACACACACAAAACACACACACAAACACACACCTACCCTGAGCGGATGCCTACGCAGCTGCTCGTTCAGGTTCTTCGGGATCATTGCCTACATTATCAAACTCCACCGTGGAGTTTGTCAGGTGTCCTTGGAAGTGTGCGTCAAGAGCGATGGATCCAGGCGGAGGAAGACAGGAGGGATCTCCCAGCTCGCTGCTGCCGCTTTGTAGCTCCACCAAGACGGCAAATTGACAGCTGTTTCACTGCTTGAGAGGCCTGTTCTGAAATTCCTATTTTCCTTCTCTCTGCTGAACGACAGTGAAATGACTCATGAAGAACAGAGGGTGATGCAGACGCGTTAATCCAATGATCTGACAGGTAAATTTAGGGTTGTTTTGCTGTGCAGTCTGGGTGTCTACGATATATTTTACTATGAGCCTTGGCGTGAAAGTCAGTGGACTAATGACTTTCCACTGTAGTGCCATTTAAAATGACATGTATACTAATATTAATATGTTGTGTTTCTATCTCATGGTATAATGACAATGAGAGCAGTTAAAATCCTGTTACGACAAGAAATAGAAATACTATGTTTTGACTTTGCTTGTCTGTCCAAGTGTTTTTCAGAATTTTTTCAGTCTTTCAGAATTTTATCATGTCTGTACCTGTTGTTCATATTTAGGATCCTTTTACAGGGTCCTCACTTTCAAATAAGCCAGCTGGAAACATTAAAAAAGTCGGATGGAGTTCTGAACCAATCGTGAAAGTTGTCATTTCAGCTAACAAAGTCAATGGTCGCTGGCTACAGTGATTAACCAGCAGTTAGGTCTGCCAAAAAAAGTAGTAATCCAGCAAGAAAGTCACGAAGATGGCAACAGTGTTGAGATCTGAAATCTGGAGACATGGCAACATCCCTACAAAGACGTTTGACAAGGCTAGAAACACAAGCACTCTAATGATCAGGATGTAGACAAAGCTCCAGGTTAAAACTTGTCTATCCTCAAACTTGGCAAAGGGTCAGATTATTAACCATATTGTCCTTTATAAACATCCATCACAATTTACTATTTACTAAGCACATGTTGCTTAGATCAGGTCTGAAAACTCATTTCTTGCCTTCGTAGCGACAAGATCTCAGATCTCAGTTACTTACTTCGGTGAGTATAATGTTATCATAACCAACAGAAATGATGACCAACATAACAAGTGCCATCCACTCCACAAATATAAGCATGCATCGAATATAGCTAACCTCCAGTCGAACATGCACACATGCTCATACACGTTGTTATATTCCTCTCTCACGTGAACCTGCATAAAACATCCACCAGCCGCTGTGCAGGCCTCAGGGTGTCATCTGATTTGGTGTGAAATTCTAATCCTCCTCATCGATCCAGATAGAATCATCGATGGCAGCAGAGCTGATAAATATGTACCTTGTTATGAAGCTGTACGCCAAGGGTGCAGTGGGGCTACCATCTGATACCAGCACTGAACAGGAAGCACCTGAAGTGTCAGGGAGAGGGAGCAGGGTTATTCTAGAGAAATGTGTGCGTGAGGATTATTGAGTCTCTGTTTATACCGACCTCGGTGGCAGCTTTGTGACTTGATGCATTTCACAAACACACACACACACACACACAGACACAAAAACACTAAAACACACGTCTAAAGATGGACAAACGAGGTTGTGCAAACACACTCTGCACATACAAAAAGAAAATATATCTCCGCGTGTCTGTGCCATATGACCTTGTCGGCTTACCAGAGCTCATTACAGAGGAAAGCAGCAGAGGAATCGGTGGCAATGAAAAGCAGACATGACCCTCGGATTGTTAAAGCCAACATGAAAGAACTCAGCTATCAGGGAGAGAAGTCGGGCGAGGTGGGGTTGGAGGGAGGGAGCACTGTAAGAACGAGCGAACAGGGCTGTCCACGAACTGGAATATGAACTGTACTGGTTTGCATAATTTAAGGTTAATGAGGAAACAACGGCAGATAAAATCTCCCTCATTTCATCCTGGCTGGCTTTGCTCTATCGGGGCGCTTTTCATTAAAAAGGCATCAGAAGCAGAGCTTTAATGATCTGTGTATTCATCAAAGTTGCACCTCATTTTACATTCCATCACGTATGTGGATGTGAGAGTGTATTTCATTTTCAAAGAGATGCTCGGTCTTATTTAGCTGCGGTGGATCAGTGGAGCAAACATGTACCAACTTATTCGCCCTTTTCCAACCAATCTTTTAATGTTGCCATGCACTAATGGTCATATACTGTTGGATTACATACATATTGCACAGATATGTTGATGCACGCTAAATATGTTGATGACGGTTCATAAACGTAAAAGCTCATAATTGTCTTTAAATGAAATGTTAAAGGTTAAAAGGAGAACGCCAAGTGGACATTAATATGACTTCAATACAATTTATCGCACAAACAAATGCTACAAGCACAGCATGAAAAATATCATATACATTACTTTAAATTTACCAAACAACAAACACATGGTGTGTGTGTGTGTGTGTGTGTGTGTATATGAATGAAATTTGCGTCAAAAATAAACAAAAAAATGGACTTGAATGTGTGTTTCGCCGACCTTTGACTCCCTCTTTCACAGTTATCCTTACAGAGGTAATTGGACAGAGGGACAGTGGCGCCCGCCCCCCCCCCCCATCTTCATGTGCCTAATCACACCTCTATTTGCATGGACAGCCCTGAGAATCAGCCTCAATAACACCGCTCTGCTTTGAAAGATGAGTTTTTAATCTGGGGAAGGAGATGAGTTTCTGACCCGCACCTGTTTGTTTCCGTAGTTTCTTTTTCCTGTCGTACAAAAGTGACCTGCGGGTAAATTTGCAGAGGCAGGATGGCTGCTCGGCTCCCTAAGTACTGTCATTGTGCATTCATTAATATCCCCATATCTGACATGGCGGGGAAAATAGTTCTTGGCGAAAAAGGGCACTTGTCGTGGTGGGTGAGACTCCCTAACAGGCAATCAGATGGGCTGTCAGCAAGTGTCAGCCGACGTGTGTGTGTGTGTGTATGTGTGTGTCTGTGTGCAGACAACAGAGAGGGCTGCAGTCTTTGGGAGAGGTGTGGGTATTTATTCTTCTCCCATTGCCCTCTATTGACCCATGTAATAGAGAATTTTACAAGGGGAAGTGTTTGAAATATCCTTTGGATGTAGGTAATGTGTTCATCTGGGGGAGTGAGCTCGGCTTTCATCCCTGTACTATCTGTTACTCTGTCTCTCTCACACACATTAGCACATGAATGTAGACAACAATATACTACAATATGCAGTATCCTATACTTCCACTTTTGTTTATTTAAGGTATTGAACAAACTGTATCCTAATAAAGCGTTAAGTACAAAGGCAGAAAATTGATGTGGGACTCAGATTTGGGTTATGTCAGGCTTTGAAATTGATTATCGTAGTGTGTAAATGAGAAAAATGTGCTGTAGATACAATCTGTTCTGAGGGAAAGCGGAGATGAGGTAACTGAATGCAACTTGTGTCAAATCCTGTCTTAGAGCATTATTCACCACTGTGAACTACAGTGTTGCTGCTTATTAATGAACCTACAGACCCGCGGATCTACAACGTAAACTGGTCCTCCCACTGTTTTCGGTCTGAATGCCCAGGAACTGCGATGAGCCAAGGCTCTGCACCAAATAATTCAGCCCAAATAAACATGATCTTTACAAGCTACCATCAATGCGCCCATTAGTAAGGCATTTAATCCCCAACACAGCATTTCAGCAGCCAGCTGAAAAGGAAAAATGGCTGTGGTCTACAGTAGGTGGAAGCTTCCACTAATGAATGTGTGCTACAGTGCAAACACACTGAGCTTGTGTGCTCAGCAAAACTACAGCAGGTAAACAAAAGTAAGACAAAGTTTACAATTAGTCATCATGCAGTCTAACGTATTCAGTTCATGCATATTGCCTCCATATGATTTAAATATTCCACGCCAAGATGAGCTAAGCTGGCATGAGTTTACCTTTTTGTGAAAAGCAATTCACTTGCACCCCTGAATGCAAACAAACCTTCAAGCATATTTCGCTACACAAACAGCTCATCACAGAGAATACAGAAAAGACACACACACACACACACACACACGGACCGAAATATGCACAGATTTGATGTTCACATGGGTTTTGACAGACATCCACAGAACACAGGTAAAAATAAACACAAACACACCTATTCTGATTAATCACAGCTCCTGCATGAAAATAAAAAAAAAAGATCCTCAACAAGGCAGATCTCAGCGCGCATGCTAAACTTCATCACCTTGTTTACTGTGTCTGTTTATAGCTGGATGTGTGAGAGTGCTTCAGCGCAGCAGCAGCCTTCATCTTGCCATTACTGCTCCGCTTTATATTGTTGCCAAAATCACAGGTGACAGGCCACTTTTCCCAGGTGCACCACACAAACCCTCCTCTCAGCGCACGCTGCAGGCAGAGCCATTTGATGGCGATAGCACCCGACACACACAGGTTTCATATATTCAGTCTGAGTATGAGACGGCGGAGGGAGAAAAGAAGGCAGCGAAAAGCTACCGTTATCGCTATTAACTGTCAAAGTCACCTTCACCCTGAGGCACAGCCAGCGCTGAGCACACAAAAACAAACATGCACACACACACATTCATATGCTGCAAGGAGCAGATTTCGGGAAGTTGATGGATCAAGTCGTCGGGAGTGAGAGTATGTTATTTTGAAAAGCTGAGATCAAAACCAGGCCATTGCACCTCAGTGTTCACCAAACACACCTTCAGCCATCTGAAAAAGATGAAGTGTGAACCATATAAAAAAAGAAAAAGAAAACCAACTCACAAACAACCAAAGTGTCTCCATGAATCTCTACACTGTATTGTCTTCACAGTGCCATACTTTCAGCCCCTCAGGATTGCATCTCACCTTTATTTTTACTCAGCAGACGGCCCGGAAGCACAGCATTGTGGGACAATGGAGTGTCTGAGCGTGTCAGCTGAACACCTGCCGCGCTCCACCAGGATAACTTGGGAGCCTAATTATCAAGCAATTTGAAACAGCATTCTGTTGCCTCTGCCGCTGTTTTAATTAGGGGGCGTCGGCTTTCAGAGGTCACACAAAATGAGCTTTTAACTACTGTCATTCCAGGAGTGGATCCTATTTTTTTTTTCTTTCTTTTTTTTCTACTGAAGGCTTTGCTTCTGATGCTACCTTGCTGAAGACAGCATCATGGCACCTTGCCAAAAACAACAACAAAGAAAGATTATCATGCAAATGGAAACTAAGGATTATTTAAAAAGATTAAGTGTTGGATGTATTTATCCCGACTTTGTTCTTTCTTTCCTTTACCTCTATTAACTTTCTCAAAGGACAATGGGAAGTTACTAAGGAACGAAGCAGGTAGGAAGCAAGAAATGAAGGAATGAATGACAGAAATTAGGAGGAAGAAGATACACAGAGCAAGTAACCAAAATGTTCGAAGGGAGGGGAATATAAAGGGGTGGAAGTAAAGGATGGAAGCAAGGTTGCATGACAGCAAGAGAGTAAAAACTACAAGAAGGCACAGTGAAGTGTCATGAGCATGTGACAGAGATAAAAATGAGAGGAAAGAAGAAAGGAAGCACAGTGGGCAGAATGAATGAAGAACATCCTGAATTACAAAAAGGTAGATGAACGAATAAATGGATGTCAAAATGATGGGGCCCAAAGGGCAGAGGCACGGCAGGAGGGAAGGGGAGGATGGAAAGGAAACATAATAAAGGGACGGGATGAAAGAAGCAGTTTGAGATCTCGGATGGGAAGATGTTTTTGAAAAGACAAAGTGTTGGAGGTATTCATCCTCGCTTTCCTTTTCTTTCATTCTGTCACCTCTGCTAGCTGTTTTTCTGATAAGGGTCATTACCTGCTCACTCTAAGGAGAGTTAAGAAGGACTAAGCAGTGGTGTAGTCCACGTGATGCGCAGATATATGCCGTGCACCTAATAAGAAAGCTCAAGGATTTCTGTATACCCACTTTATAATGCACAAGGATATGTACGCAATGTCATTTTTCTGACAGTGTGACTTTCACTTCTGTGATTTTTAAGTCTTCCATTCATAAAATTCACCCTGTACACTCTTTATCTATGTGCCATTCTTAAACCTGACTTTCCCCGTTCCCACTGCGACACTTACTACCAAGTCTGACAAACAACATTTGAAGGTGAAATGCTTCCTGATGTCAGCATTTCTGGACACAAGCACCTGACATACAGCATGGTGAGTCACTAGTGAAAGCAACCACACACCTCGAGCAACCACAAGGTGAGCCTGAAAACCTAAACCCACTCACACGATGCATGCAGACCATTCTTTGCAGCACTTTGTAGACTACTATGCTAGTGACCCCACCCACACCCTTTTTAGCATTTGGCTACTGGGTGCTACTGCTCCATAGAAATCCCACTCCTTCCCTTCTTACCCCACCCCAAGGACACTGCCAGCAGACAGAAGAAACGGGACCAGGTGGAACAGGAGCTGGTCGTCTGCAAGTGTTCCATCCTTTCTCCAGAGCTTGTGAACACAAAGAACCCAGTACGCATAATTTGATGACGTTCAGTGATTTTTGAGCCTTTATTTATTAAGGAGTTCTGTCTCTGAAGCGTATTTGTTTCGTAGCGGTTCTCAGATGTTTTCCTCTGTATTTAATCTGATACATTGCCCCAGTTTGACAATGTTCTGGGAGATAAAGGAAAATACACTTTTAATTCCTCTCCTTTCGTCTTCGTATTTTTTTTCCCTCTCTCTCATCCAGACCACGATTAAGAAGCCCAAAGATCTATCTTTGTGATGAACCCCCATGTGAAGCGCACCATTGACTGCCAAAGCAGTGAACGACTGTCTCCTCCAGCCATGCGAAATCACCAGGGACGGTGACTAACACTAAAACGGAAGAAAATCAGTCCAAAGCATTTAAATCTCCCCAGCTGCAAAGGTCAATGGCTGTGAAAGTTTTGTGTTGCTTAGAATAAATTGTTGGTAACACATACCCAGTCTTTCAGTAGAGCTAAGAGATGGGTGGGTGCGCACGATGCAGGGAGGGAATCATCACAGTATACACTTGCAGAAAGGCCAACTAGATTACACCACTGGTACTGAGGTAACTACGAAATGAGGCAGACTGGTAGAAAGGAAAGAATGAGAAAAATGGGAGAAAGCCGACAATAACAAATGCATGAGGGAAGCAGCAACAGAAGGATGAAAGAGGGAAGTGTGGAGAGATGGAAGGAAGGAGAGCAGGAGCGAGGCCTGAGAAAAAACAGAAAAGGAAGAAAGATACACATCAGACATATTTGACATCAAATTGAAATATAGGAAGCACGATGGAGAGATGTGATAAATGAAAGCAGGATAGGGTTCAGGAGAAGGACAAATAAAGGATAAATTACATCCAGAAAGAGAAGGACAAGAAAACAACTGATTAAAGACAAGAATGTGTAAATAAAATGGAAAAAAGGGAGAGAACAGAAGAAAAGTAGTAAATAAAAGAGGGAAAACAGAGAGAAGGAAGAAAAAGCACAAAGGGTCAGACGGGACGAGGACAGTAATGTGGAAAGACAGGAAGGAAATCAGCAAAAGTGGAAGAAGGATGGATTGATCACGATAGAACAAATGGAGGTCTGATTGATGGAGGGCAAAGCATGCTGGGAAGGCTAACAGCTCTACTGGAAACACCCCAAAAATTCTTTTAGGCCAAACTTGTGTGTTCAAACTTTGCACTTGAAACTAAAAGAGACCCTCAAATTTTATTGATTGTGAGAGCAGCCCGGAGACAGGCTGAAAACAAGAGATTGTCATGGAAAAAGGAAGATTCAGGAGGTGTGTTTGCTTATTGCAACTTTTTAAACCTGCCTCCACTTCGCTCAATTTCTGGAGACAGCCAAGGTAATTTAAATCGATTCTAAGTCCTTCAATTACAGACACACTGACAACAGTTTGGTGAGAGGGAAATGGATTTTTCTGCTCATCTGCGAGCCAAGGCCAAAGCTGAGGACCGCAACGGCAGCGCGGTAACAAAGCACACTGCCGACAGCCTCTGCTCCTCCTTCACTCATGACGTTTTTACTCTCTCTCACACTGTGTTGCTTTTCCTCCATAACGCCTGTCCACAACTATTTTTTATGATTTCAGCCTGGTGGTAAGACAATAACGGCTGTGGAGAGGTGAGGCTGGACCTGCTCACTCCTTTTAGATTTCTGCGAATGAGACGGGGAAAACAAACAAGCAGCGTTTCCGTGTTTGGATGATCCCGTGGGGAAAAGCATGTTTGCTGTCTTTATATAAGAACTTCTGTATAAGCACATGTTCATACTGTACACAAAGGTAGACGCATCAATATGCTGGAAATGACAACACATATACAGCAGAGAATCGATCACACACATGCACTCACACGTCCTCGTGGCCCTTATCGGTCCGCCAACTGGTCGACAGATGCACAGGCAGAAAATTGTAAATATTGAGCAACCCCTTGTCCCTGAAAGATGAAGTACAATAGCCGGAGGCAATTCATACCGCTATTGCTTTTTTATGAACTAATATGTTCATAGTTGTTGCTTCCAAATTACTCAATAAATATCCAATACTTCCTGAGAGACGGCCTTGACCCTGCTGTCTGAAAGAATGCTTTTCACGAGCACCGGCTCTCCCAACACACTTAAACACTGAAGGCAGCTTCATAAAGTGGCAATTACCGATTTGACATCAATTCAGAATCACATAAAAAACCTGCCGCGGTTTTGAGAAAGCAAAATGGACAATTACAGAGACAAACAAAGTGAGCCACCAAGGGTGAAAAATAAAAGTCCCCCAGCATAATAATTCAGCTTAATTAAAGGAGCAGCCCGCCCAAAGGGTCGTTTAAAACAACACTCCCGTTCTCTCACCTCCAGAGGCATTAGCTGAGTTAAAAGCAGCAGGCTACATGATAGAAAGTCTTCAGGCTGACCTCCAAAGCTTCTTTCCCCCCTCATCTATATTTATATGAAGGAGCGGCACTAATTTTGCCCAGTAAATCAGTGTGCACATTTTATTGTGACCTCCAGCCTGACACTGAATTAAACAATATCAGGGCCCGAGAAGCCCACTTTAACAAGCCTTAAATTCCTCCGTCCAATCCATCAGCGGGGATATTTCTGACACACGGAGGGAAGAGCATGAAATAAGGCAATTATTGAACCCTTCAGCCCATTTCTACGGCTTGGCTGGCTGCAGCACAGAGACACAGACCTCTGAGTTTGTGTCTTGAGATGACTCCCGGTGATAGGGATGCTGAAAATTAATACATTACAAATAAATTATCATAGTTAGCCAACAATTTCGCTAAGTATCTATTTCTCTCTTTTGTGTCAGGGTTGGCAGTTAATACACAGCGTGTCACTTCTAACTAAATGAAAAAGATGTGCAGCAACCGCGGCAATTACCCGAGGGCCTGTCTGGAGTCCCCTTGACTTTGTCCAATAGAAAAAGAAGTTTCTCGTGTTTAAGAGACGAGCTCCAGTTTGAGACCGAGACTCAGTTTACTCTGACTGTGCCTCTCTGGTGAAAACGGGGGGGAGGGGGTACTGTTTGTGTGTGTGTGTGCCTTTCATGGAGGTGGCAGTCGATCCTGTGTGTCTGGGCGTCCTCTCAGATTGCCTGACAGATAATCCATCACACAGTCAGTGTGTCTGACAGGAAGAGGTCTCAGTCAACTCTCTGTCTCTCTCTGTACTGTTCGCACAGGGCCAATGAAGGACAGTCGCTCCTCTCAAGTCTCTCTTGGGACAACACACACTCGAGTTTCATTTGAATACTGAAGGTTGGGTGATTTGAGTAGTTTAAGTCGTGTACCAGTCTGCTGATGAAGAGCAAGGCGCTAAGAAAAATGGTGTTAATTAAATAATGTGCTGTTTGGCATATTTTTGCATATTGTATATACATGAGCAAGTTCTCTGGCAGCTCATTGGCCATCTTATTACACTACTGCAGATTAATCCCAAAAAATGTTAATTAATATAATAAACAGGAAGATTAAAGTCTTAAGCAGATATTGGTATCACTTCGTCCTTGAATAACCTTTGTTTAAAAAGTTCTTAAGCTGCCAAAGACTGGACGTGCTGTCACAAGGTAAAAGACCATTTAAGACAAAATCTAAATTCTAAGAACATTAAAACATCCTTCTTTTCTTTGCTCCGTTAAAAATTATTGACACTGTTAGACAGAATTTAATTTTGTAGATCAACAGCCTGTTATCCATAATGCAATGATGTGTGGAAGTGTCCCGCATGAGAATGTGCGTATGTACTAATGATCGTCTCTGGAGCTTATCATAGTTTGAAATAAAGCTGCAATGATTAATCAATTGATAGAAAACTATCCAGTAATATTTTGATAACTGATTAACTGTAATTTTTCAGGCCTAATATTTGCTGATTCCGACTTCTTTGTCTTCTTTGACTCTTCAGAATATCTTCGGGTTTTAGTCTGTTAGTTGAAAAAAACAAGTTATACATCACATGAGGATGTATGAAATTAGAACGGACATTTTCATTACTTTCTAATGCTTTATAGACAAAGCAATTAATGGATTAACTGAAAAAAACAAACATTATAATTGTTAGCTGCACCCCAAGTTTGAAACTAAAGATACTGGACTATGTGACTTTCACACTAAACATACATCTTCTTAGCTTAATGCAGTAGTAATGTTGACAAAGATGACATGAATTATTTGGAATAAGCATCAACTTTATATTCAAAGGTTACCTCAAGGCTGGACTGTGTTTTCCTTTGCTCAGAGAGTCAATAGCGAGGACTCAAAGGCACACAACTGTACCAACTGCTGAGGGCCGGCTTCCCCCAAGACATTACGGTTATTCTGCAAATTTACTCTCTCCAGAAAAAAACCAGTAGAACCAGTGCAGTGACTGAATTTTTCATTTCCATATCTTGCTGTCTTTCCTGTAAGCAAGACATGGAAATGCTTGTGTCTTTTCTCCCCCAGAATACTTTAATATGAGGTGAACAAATAAACACAAAACCTATCTTGAAATGTTTGTTTTTAATCTCTCAAATTATATACACAGTTTTTACACTGTAGCCAAGATATTCTGTCAATATACATTCATGATAATAAAAAAGTACTATTATATTTATGATTTTCGTCTTCTCTCGCTGCTCTGTATGAAACTATTGCTGGGACTCCATGAGTCGGAAAGACTTGCTTACACAACCCTTTATCCTTCATGAAACAGGCACATATTTGGGCAGCTAACACACTGTAATAGTCATGAGTGAAGTAGCACTTTACAAAAAAAGACATGATGTACAAAATTCATAGAGTGTGTACTTCATCCAGACCAGGTGTTGGATGGATAAATAACCTGGACAATAAAGTCACCAAGAAAACAGGCTGATTGACCCAAAGTTAACTGCTGCCATTCATTTTAGCTAAGTGCCATCAAATGATTTCACAACTGGTCAAATGATTTCATCTTCGGGCTGTCTTTCAGTCTAACTGAACGTACCTTCCAGGAAAGCTGGAGGTGAATATGGCTCTCATAATTAATGTTCTATACAAATGCCATAATACCCAGAGAGAAGGCTACGTCTCGGGCCTTGGGAAATGGAATGCACAAAGTGTTGGGTCTCCATCTAACCTCTGAAAGAGGCCACCAGAGCTTTATGATGTTTATGACATGATTATTGATTTTATCCCGACAGAAATGTGTTTAATGTAAAAGAAATTGGGGGGATGATTGTAAAAGTTGAATTAAGACATGAAAGTGATACGCCGCCTCAAAACCTGTGCTATGGATACTTGGTTGGCAATGAAAGTATGGTTCGGAAGCTGGAGTTTAAACAATAAAAGTAAAGGCCCCTGAGAACAAAGGCTTGAAGTTCTGGAGGTCTGCGTGTGTTTAAAAAAAAAGGCTGACGGTGATGATCTGAGGCTGTAATGAATGTTAGTGATGGGCGGATGGTGAGAAGAGTGTAGTGAGGTTACTCTGAGAGTGTTCTATTTCTTGATGGCAGCCACAGCTTTCTTGGCGGCGTCATCCAGGTCGTCGGCTGCTGTGATGGGCAGGCCGCTCTCGGTCAGGATCTTCTTGGCCTCGTGGACGTTGGTCCCTTACAGACGGAAGAAAACACTGTTACAACAGGTAACGACGACAATGACAAGAACTGGCTTAACAAGGTTGAACCTGATCTACCATCTGCACTGATGTTAAAAACCACACTGTGTGAAAGACGAAGAGTTCCTTTGGAGGAATCACTCCACACTCATGACAGATGGATGGAGTTATGGGTGAATGGTGGCAAATTCAACTGCTGATCCAAAAGCAGCTTTGTCTGTGAACATCAGTGAGGCAAAAGGGCAATTTGTGTGTGTGTGCTCCCCGGGCTGTGCAGAGGTCAAGGGTAGCAGGTGCTGGGTGATACGGTGGCGCCCATGCCCCGGTAGACCTGTAACCAAGCAGGGAGAGAGGGAGAGAGGGAGAGAGAGAGAGAGAGAGAGAGAGAGAGAGAGAGAGAGAGAGAGAGAGAGAGAGAGAGAGAGACCTACAGCCGCTCACAAAAGCACCACCCTGAGGCTCTATGCAGTGAACTGGCTGCCTCCCAGCGTTGCACACTGCGCAGCCAAACACAAGCCTGACAGGCCTGTCACAACAAAGGGCAGGGGGCGCCGCACTGGACGGAAGGACACAGAGGGAAAGGACGATGGTAGGGAGATGGTGAGTGAATGAGAAGGGACAGAGATGGCAACAGAGCAAAAGGTCAAATGAAGCAGAATCGCCTCCTCGCTGCTAAAGCAACAAAAGCCAGCTGTTTATGTGGCATTTACTGATTTCACACATGAACATATTCTATAAAAAAAAGGCCATTTACAGAATCTGTTGGATCAGGTATCAGAAATTCTCTACTCTTTCATTTCATTGGTTTTTATCTTTCCAATCACTTCCCATTCTTTTTAAAATTTTCAACATTTACCACTGAAAAACTCAAACTGCATCATGCAATCAGATTACTTTGTGTTAAGTATAAAACTGAAACCACTTTTCAAACACCTTGGGGAAATTCCACCAATTAAATACCTTTAAAAAAAAAAAAAAAAAAACTACACTCTAGTCAGTAATTAGTTGATAGACAGCAACTATTTAACATTTTTGAATTTTTCACAAAATGGCAAAAAATTCCAGCTTCTTGGATGTGACTATTTGCTGGTTTTATTCATCTTTTATGACAGTAAATTGAATTTCTTTGGAGTTTGGAGGATCGATTATACAAAACGACCCATTTGAAAAAGTCACTATGGGTTCTGGAAACTTCTGTTGGCCACAATTTTGTGAGATTTCAAAAATAAAACATTTATCATCAGCTGCAGAGCTACATATATATATACAGTATTAACTGTATGTGTTCTTAAAAAAACATGATGTGATTGCCACATGTGCACTGATGTCTCTCTGCATTCACTCTGACCAAATCTGTGTGTGTTAAATGTGTGAATGTGTTTTTTTTTTTGTTTTTTTTTTTATGTGTGTGTGCATGCTCAGACACTTACAGGTTGACCTTAGCTCTTCTAGACGGCCTGTAATTAAGACTGCATGATATGTGAATTCTCCGGAGGCCCGGTCACCCTGATCAATAGACCTTTCATGAGGAATTCTATTACCAGCGCCACTTAACGCCTAATATTTCATCTCTTTTGTCCTGCCAGATGATAAGTCATTCCAAACACATTTCTGCAGGCTCACACTCCAAACAATCAATTCTGCAGTGTAATTAATTAGAATAAGAGCAGGAAGAGACCTTGCTCTGGCACACAGACAGAGGATAGTGTGTCCGAAGTCATTTTCTCATCAGACAGTGTAGGATATTCTGTGTGTGTGTGTGTCCACACACAAATCTATAGTCTCAATCGACAACGCTGTTGCTCAAAGTGAGGACAGAGGGGCAGTACTGTATGCTTCACATTCTGTAGACTGACCTGTGAACTTAATTGGGATTAACAGATCCACTCTATCATACTGACAAGCTTAACTGTCGGATGATTAAAACAAAGTTGCGACACAACAAACTTGAAATGACAGGAGATAAAACTCCGGCAGAAGCAACCATATGTGACCACAGCAAATACATAATGCAAGAGATTTTCCGAAAAGACAAATAAGCCTATGGAAAGTGTATACAGCACTGAAACAAAATAAACAATGCATGCAGTTTGGCTATTTTTTCATGCCATAAATATTCATGAGCAGCTATAGTGTGTGCGGCGCTTTAGATAATGCTGCATCTGTTCTACTTGTGCTATCCATGTAATGTGTAGGGAGGGAATCACACATCTATGGGAGTGAGAAAGAAGAGACATGCATTTACGTAGGTGTTTTTTTTTTGCATATGGGTGTGTGTGTGTGTGTGTGTGTGTGTGTGTGTGTGTGTGTGTGGGTGTGTGTGAGCTGACTGCAGTTCCACTGCGAGCGGTAGGGAGCACTGATAGCTCACAGCAGCGCAGGCAAGGACAGAGCCCAGCTGGATACAACACTGCTAGGTGTGTATGAACGTGTGTGTGTGCGTGTGTGTGTGTGTGAGGAGTCTGATAAGTATATGGATGTGTGTGTTCACCTGCAGCCACTAGGTGCTGCCAGAGACCTACTCACAGCCTGGATAGGGCCATACAGTGTAAAGGATAATGCATGCAAACATGAAAGGCACACACACCAGAAGAAATCTTTTTTGAACTTTTGAAATTCCACTGACTGCTAAAAAAAAAAAAAAAAAAAAAAAAGGCTTTAAAAAGGCACAAACATACAAAAAAGTTTATTGTCTCATTGCACAAAACGATCACAACATGCATCTCCAGAGCTGGATGGAGTTAACTTGTTAATTACTACACCATGTGAGATTTCATCACTTGCTGTCCTGTGCTTTGTTTTCTAACAATCTTCTACTGTATTTTCAGGTCAACTCACAATCCATATCGCCACCATTTTCCCACAGCTCTGAGCCCAGTCCAAACTGCTGAATGATGGATCAACTGACCGGCCTTACAAGACATCTCAGCTACGAGGCTTTAAATACACTGCTAAAGCCGAAACAACAAGCGCTCCATGTATTGCCCTGTGATATATTGCCACTTCACTACACATTTCTGTTGGATCTCCGCTCTAATTAGCAAGCTTACTTGTGACTATTGTGAAAATGTCACTTTAATGTGTGAGTCAATTGCAGGCCACCATATTTCAACGGGATAATAAGGCTTGGGGCTGTGCCAAGGAGCTGTGCTGGAGGAATTCTGTTGATGCCGCACTAACTAAAATTATGACTAATTCTGTGTGAGTGAAGCTATGATCTGATGAGAGGAGAAGACTCTGCCATAGTTTTGGACCCACAGAGTAACTCTATAGTTCTAATCATTCCCTATATGTCACGGGCATGAGACAATGTGTGCTCTTGTACTGTACATGGTAGAGGATAAGAAAAGAAAGGATGCAAAGCTTAATATCTGCTGTTTATGTGTTAGCTCGATACACTTGCTCTGAACTTTGTTTTTGTGCATCAATTAAAGCAACACGTAATTTTTAAAAGAAGAAATGAAACTCTTCCTATTGCAGATGACAAGCTAGATTCATGAGCAATAAAACGCATTCTTGCTCAATTCAGTCCACCCAGGGGCTTTGCTGCTACAGATTTAATTTACCTGATATGATCCGTAACTAATGGTGGCTAACATTAGCAAACTTTAGCTAAACACTGCAGTGTAATCAACATTATTGTGTCGCTTTGCTGAATTTAGAAACCTATCCCTGCTGTTTTAGTATTTGCCTTAAGCCTTTTTCACGGCAGACATTTTGACTTGTCATCGTAAGAAAAAGCACAGATGTTTAAACATTAACTATGGCTCTGTGGGATTCAAGTGTTGCAGCAAGTCATGACAGCGTGACAGTGAGCCAGCATGAACAATAATTGAGTTATCAATTTAATTTAATTATTTACACCTTTGCTTTTCCTACTGTGATGTGTCAAAATTTCTTCTGTGAAAAGGACCCATTAATCTAGTGTCTTTGTCACTTTTGACCACAGTGGCTGGTGCGCAGAAAAAGTTACACAGCCATGAGCTGAGGACACGTGTGACAGTTTTTTCATCAGATTTTGGAGAAAAATATTTATTAGCCTTTTCAAAAAGGCTGTATTGGAAACGTTCTAATTAGCTTAATATTTATGTCAGCGTAATGATGAATATTTTTTGGCCAATATAAATTTGCACGATTCAATTTTATTTTTTTTTTTAAGATTATGTTTAGCAGTACAGTGTGGCAGCTCATGAAGTTACTTGGAGACGATGGAGAATCCTCCTGTATCTGAAACATTTGCTGAGGCTTTATGACAAGCGTTCAGGTGGCTCACTGCTGGTTTTCTTCCACTGTTTTTTGATACCACCACTGAAACAAAACTGGTCTGATAGTAGACGTGTTAGTCAGTGATTTTACAGGCAGCTGATATATGCACAAAAAAAAAGGTTTAAATACCAAACCGTTCATAACATCACTTAATATTAAAGAAGAGAGATGTTACAGAAAATACCAGTGGTTCGGTGCCTTGCGACCCCAGTTACCTCAAATAACTGGTGTAAAAACATTTTCTTTCATCACTGACTGTCATCATACTCGTTCTGACTTTGATTGTTAATCCTCACGATAATCACCAGCAAACAGTGGGAGTTTTCCCTTCACAGCCAAAAATGGATGAGACCTGCTCCTCCCTCCTGCATCCTGTGTGTCAAACATCAAATGCTTCTCATTTGAACGCAGAGCGGGATTCTCTGCAGACGTTTTTTTTCCCTTTGATGTGCTAGCCAGTCATTAATCAAAGTTTTCATGTTTCTTATGTTGTCTAGACTGTTTCTAAGAGACACACACTCTATAGCTAAGTATATTACATTTAAAGAGCATCGCTGACACTGACAGGTTAAAAAATTCATCTAGTTATTTAGCTTTCCATCTATGTTGACTATGATAAAGAAATTCATTGTGTTAACAAATAGCATCACCGCTTTCAGAATTTGTCAATGTGAAGCAAGTGAACAGAATTCATTCACATGAGTCATAAAGGCTATAGAAACCCACTGCACTGGTCAAAATTTAGTGTCACCAGCAGACAGTGCGTGTGGATTTTTATATATCTGTATGCTTGTGTGTATATGGCTGCATCAGAAGGTTATTTAAGCTATAATAACACTGTCAGGGCTGAAGAAAGCATCTCAACCTTACTACAGGACCTCACGTCTCTTTTTAATTAAATGGGGGAAAAAATGGCCAGATCTCCTTTTAAGGAGAAAACAGCCTCCACTGGTTGACAGACAGTTGTGAAATGGCTCAGTAAATCAATAGGCCGGGGAACAGAGTTAAGCGAATGCAGTCACCTTTTTCCCTGGACCCCGAGGCCTATTTAAGGGGGATTTTTTCCTTAGCGGCAGACAGCATCTTCACAGAACAATACAGTTCATGTTCGCACTGTGGCCAAAGGGGGCAGCACGGTACTTCCTTGTGTATCTCTTCTTAACCTTCCTTAAACAAGTGTGTGTACAAGGAAGTATATTTCCTGTCTGTGTTGAATCTGTTGCATAAATTTGCAATGGATGAAGATGAGTGTTAATTCTGAAGCTCACAAGCAGGGTGTTATTTAGTTAGACTCTCTATCAGCCCACAACCAACACTTGGCACAAACTCCAACTAATTCAACACTATCAGCATCTAGACCACATGGCCCTTGTCCTCCACATATGGGAATACATAACTCTCCACCAATGCAATCAGCCCAGGCCTTTGAAAAGAGCCTTCCCAATTAAAAGTGTGCCAGTTAATCCATCCTGATCCTGTTGAAGAGCGCTCGGCCGTTCTCACTGCCCTGCGGTCAGCCTAGCAAGCTGAGCTGATTGATTCAGAACCAATCTTCTCCACAAAACTGCAGCCCAGGATGTAATGACCCACAGCTAAAGCTTGGATTAGGCCCAGGCCAGGAAAACGTGGTTGGACCAACCACCAGCAGTGACCTTCTGGACTCACCCTTTTTGTGAGTCAGGTTGAATTACAAGGCCTAGTATGAGAAATGTGTGGTGACTAATTAAGGGTCTGTTTTGATTGCCAACCTAGTCGCTTCAGCGGTGACACACACAGTTGTGCACTCACGCTTCAGCACATTTCAATGTACTTTATGTTTATCTGTGCGCTCAATCGACAACATGAGGGCAAACGGTGGATATAAATTACACAGATGTGTATCTTGCACCTTGAGTATTTGAACTGACATTAGTGGCTCTTTGTTAGATTTGTGTGCAGTGATAAATTATAGAGTTTGGGTTTGAGTCACACATCTGTCCTTGTTATAGCTGCAGTTCTGGTTCAACTACAAAGTTATTTCTGACAAAACGACCTGTGCAGCAAAAAAAAGGGGAATACTGAAAATAACATCACACTTTCTTAAGGGATGCTGATCATTCAGTCATGACAAGGCACACACACTTCCATAAACTATTGGTGGGTAACAATAAGCTCCACAAACAAAACACAGAATGCCCATAACTGCTGTCTTCTTCAATTCTGGATGGACCTTTTGCACACTTACTGTAAGTGTGCAAAAATGATACTGCAAGACCCCATAATTTTGGTGTTCCAGTACATCTTTAATGTTCTCACCAATCAATCAGACGAACTCATCTTACATTAACTCCTGATTTAATTAAATATAATGTGTTCTGTTTCCTTTGAAATGTTTTTTTTTTTTTTTGTCACAGTGAATCTGAATATTTCTTTCACTTTTGTGCTTTAGTAGTCTAGATTTTCAGATCACAATTATTACTTGAATAATCTATCTGTTGTAGGTGTTATCAGGTCTTATTTGACTGAGGACAAAACCTGTAAATCAAATAAAAAAAAATAAAATTGTAATGATAAATACTAGAGAAGTACTAAGAAAAAGAAAACAAACACACTCAAAACCCTGCAACCCCCCCTCCTCCTGACCCCCCACCCCCTCAAACATACTGCAAGACTACTACACAACTACTGCCCATTGTGCAAGAATTGTTCAGTGATGTCCATAGCAGCAAATTGTCATTAAAGTGCCAGTGCTGTGCATAAAAGTGTCCAGTGCCGGGTAAAACACCCATTTAAGCTGTCTTTGGTGGATATGTCTGCGGTTGATTCAGCTGTTCAGTAATCTAAAAGCTTAGATGTAAATATGACAAGTAAACTTTTCCCACCCTGTTGTGCTGTGAACCACCACGTCCAGACTGCACACCAGTATCTTTGTGCACGGTTGGGTTCTAGAAACAGCTTACACGCCCTGACCTACAAACCATATTAGCACAGTGCATGAGGACATACAATATGAAGTGCTGAGGGCTAACATGCACACACACACACACACACACACACACACACACGCACGTAGACACACACATATACCTCCCTTCTCGGTGCTCTGGACACTCCACTCAGCAGGATCTTGACAATTAAGCTAACCACCAACTGGCCCCACGCCTCCGGGAGTCACCGCTGCCATCCCACACATGCTCACAAACACACAACTGAACAGATTTCATTAGCATATACAGGTGAAAGGTGAGCCAATCAGTGCCGTCTCGACTGTTATTCTGGCAAGCGCTAATGACGGGAGCGGCAGAATGTGACACGTATGAGAAATGCACTGCTGTTCTTACTGGGACACTGGGCCACAATGAAGATGGATAGGCTCCAGAGAGTACAGCAGCAATAATACAATGGCTCCAAAGTCTGACACAAGGTGGGAAAGAGGTGCTTTAACAATTACACTGAAGTGATAATATGCTATATACATGAATCACTTCAAAAAAGTAAAGTAAATTTAATATTAGATTTAACTACCTACATTATTAAGCATTATTGGACTGTGCTTGTATGCAGCTAGTAGGCATATATGTGTTGTAGCTGTAGAGCTAGTGGCCATAGTTCTAGGAAGGTCACAGTGATAACAAGAGTTATAGTAAAAGAACTTTAAACTTTAATTAGAGATTGGCCTCAGGATGTCCGCCATTTCAACGCAAACCACTCCTCAAGATGGTGGAGGAGTGAACTTCGTTGTGCGCTGTATCTTTAAGGCCAGTGCCATTAACCAGCATCATGAAATCCTCATTAAGGTCAAGTTCTTTCAATACAGGCTATGGCTAATGGAGATCAATGGTCTGTGATTCTGAGGGGGGTGATTCAGACGCATCTATTGTGCGAGTGAGACTATCAGCTGGACCTGGCTTACTAAGAGGGTTTTGAGGACAACCCTGGATTTCTCTCTCTCTCTCTCTCTGTGTGTGTGTGTGTGAAGTGCTGCTGTTTTCCCACCTTCAAGCCTGACCACCAACGGCACCTTCAGCTCCAGCTCTCGACAGGCTTTGGTGATGCCGTTAGCGATGATGGCACAGTTGACGATCCCGCCAAAGATGTTCACCAGGATGGCCTCTACCTGTGAAAGAAGAGACCAAGAAAGGATTTAACACACTTGTGGCCAAATGCAAAATCAATAATAAGAAGATGGTTCCATATTTGCCATTTGCATATCAGAGCAGGTGCAAGAAGCACTGTATAAACAATGTACACCTGTATTGTCTAAAAACCAGTGTGGTGAATGAACAAACTTTGTTTAAAACAAACAATGTAGCAGTCCATGACTTGCAAAAATCTCACAGTGACATTTACAGTATGTACCATTTGTCCAGTTAAGCTGTAAACAATCTTTCCCACATTAGTCTAAAACTCGCTGTTTTATGATTGAAATCTCATTACAGAGGAAAACATTCAGCAGAGCAGCTTCACCACCAACTTTGTACACAGTAGGCCATGCACCCAGAGGCTATGCACTCCGAGGCAATACAACAATGTCACAATGGAGGCAGAATAAAGCGATATATTGTCGAAGAGGCTGGCAGCCGGTGAAAGGGGCAACATTGGAGCCAAATAATAAAGCGATACTTCAATGGGAAGTGGTGACATGACAAACAACAGCCACGGCACACCTGGCTGCTTTGCAGACCTTCTTATGTCGGTAAAACGTGTTTCATATTTAACCTTGATTTACTGACTTACATATCACGTGGAAAAAAATCTGACTGCAGAGTAAAAGTATAAAATAAAATCAAGTACACGCAGTCAGCAGATGAAACAGTCAGTTCCAACCCTGATAGTGACCATGTAATACAAATTCACTTGCTATCTGAGTCCACACCTCCCTAACACCTTAAAGTACAAACATCTGAGTTTTGAACACACTAAGTTGTGCCAAACTTAGATGTATTATGTTCACTTCAGCTGTAGTTTCTTTGCAAAAGATATCTTCAACTTTCTAACAAAATGAGCACGAAACTGATATCACTAAGTAGTGAAGCAAACCGGCTAGTGTGTGTGTGTGTGTGTGATTACACTAACAATCTAGCACTTGGTAATTACCCTGGCTAGCTCAGTGGAAAAGTAGACTGAGAGCACACAGGATTAATCCTCCATGTTTGTTTATAATCACTGCTAATCTGTTAGCGCCTATTTGGATGAGCAGCTTGTGGGTGTGTGCGTGCTTGTGTGCGTGCCCGTTGTGAATGTGTATGTTTTCAGTGTGTGGTAATGATGTTTACAGGGAGAGAAGATCAAGGACTTGGATAGCTATCAGAGCGACAGCCAAGGCATTGTCCTCTACATGCTATCCAAATGAGCATCTCCTTATAAACAGCAGAGTGACACAAGACCAGGAGAGAGCTCCAAAGCAAACACAGATGTTGGCAATAGCATAAAGACTCAGACGGCATGCGAAGAATTGAGCAAGCTGTTAGGTCAACACAGAGAACTGTTTCATGCTGATTAAGTATATCATGTAGGGATGTGACCAGGAATGCAAAAAACAAGGGGAAAAGGCAGGCAAACAGGAGCCCCAAACTGCTACTGAACACAACTCAGATGTTCAAATGAAGAACTAATGAATCATTATCTAAACATTACAAAGGTAAGAACAGATGATGAGATGTTATATAGGAGAGTCATGAATGAGGTAGACGAGAAGAATGACAGGATTTTTTTCTCTATAACAGGACACATCAGAGTCTTACTTATACTTACTAGCCACTTACCAAAGAAAAAGACAGTGTTTTCAAAGTAATATCTATTCTATAACCTTTTATTATCAGTATCAAACTAGGTCAGACTCATTTCATCAATGAGTTAATGTCTGACTTGCAGTTTAATATATTGCGCAAAATTGGACTAAGAACTAAACGTGAATAAAATTTATGTTTCAAGTGTCCAGGTACAAGATCTTTACAAAGACCTGGCATAATTTCTGATATCAGTATTTAGGGAATAAAATCTCGGTTGCAAAAAAGTACAATCTCGTCTGAAAAAAGAAGTTTGTGTTAGTACATAACTATGTCTAAGCATTACTACTGATTGGAAGCCGCTTGCAAACACACTCACCACACACTGATGTGTATGACCCGTATGTGTTGACTGGCAAACCCAGCAGGCATGACAGTGGGTGATCACAGTTTCCAGGTGCACAGTCAGACGTAGTTACAGACACACCCACCTGAACAGTTCCACTACAGAAAAATGTGCAGTTGAAAAAAGCCACACTCACAAGCTTTTTAAAGAAAATGACCATATTAGTGATACAGTCTACCCAGGGACCGGCGTGAAAGTAGATGTGTGAAAAGCGGCAGACAGTGAAGACAGCATCAGAGTTCAGGAGTTTGAGGCGGGCAGATGGTAAGACAGAGGTGTGAAATGAAGCTGGCTCGTTGGTTCTCAAACTTCAGACGTATATCGAACCGTTCTTCTGACAGCCCGTTAGGTGTGATCTGCACTTTCCAATGTGTGTGTATGTATGTGTATCTATATTCTCTGCTCCCTTAGGGCACATGTGTGCGCGTGTGTCTTGACAACACTGACCTGTGCAGGTGTGGCCCACGGCAGGGGCACAAGGCCAAGACTGCAGCTGCCGCAAGGAATTTGCACACAGCCAATTTAAGAAGAAGGGGAAAAAAAAGCATGTCTGGAGTTTGAAAATCATTGAACAAACCCCAAGGTTTAAGTCTGACTCTAGATCTTTTAGCATCAATGCCACTGATCTGCAATTGATTTAAATTGTATTACAATTCTCATGACCAGCATCTCAGAGCACAAATAATGTTTTCTTATCAGCAAACAGTAGCACAAACAAAATGTAATATAGATAGAGTGGAATAAATTTGACAGAATATGCCAGTGGTGTTAAACTGCTCCTCAAGTTATACAAGAGACACTGTGCTACAGCAATATGAGATGCCACTTTATAATAGCAATGTACTTACATAAAGGAGACTATACAACATGGGGTTCTGGATGGTTAGGACTTCACATACTGTATTACAGTGTTTGACTTGGGGTCTCACAAACACACACGTGTACACACACACACACACACAGCATTATCTGGTCCCCACTGGGGGGCAGCAGAGATTTAGATGGCTTTTTGCAGCCTCACTATAGAAGGCGCTATTCTTACCCTATCTGCAGCCCATTTTTCAACTCTGCCTCCATTGGGAAGAACCATATTTCTTCCATTCATGCGTCTCCTATTGACACCCATGTATATTAATGATACATAAGACATGATTTATGTTGCTTGGCACAGAAGTAAATGCAGTTTATAGAAATATGGATGTGGCGAGGACTGAGTTGCACTTTGCTGGAAGTTTTTTTTTTTGTCCATATAAATTCTCTGGTTTCGGTTTACAAGCAAGTGTACAATGTAAGGGACATCATTTTCCCAGTACAGACTGACAACCAAAAATAGGCAAACATTTCAGAAGTTCAACCTCTTCTGCCCTTTCTCAGTAGAAATCACAGGTCCAGGGCTACAACACTATCCACAAACGCTTCCCTGTCATTTTAAGTGAGATAATGTGTTTAAATACTGTGTGCCCAGAGGGAACATAGCCATAAACTGAAAATATGCAGAGACACTGGAGGTAAAAGAGCAGAAAAGGCAAAAATCTGTGCAATATTTTTCATTTTTCTAATCATGTTCTCTCTTCTGGAATGGCTCATTCAGGTCTGAAATGCAATATATGCTTCGGTCAAGCATATTGGACCTTTCTTTGGTAGACTGTGTAGTGCACACTAGTTATAAAACACAACACTTCTTGTTTAGCAAGGTAGTGGTTGGTATGGGGTTAAAATGTTACAATGATGAGCTGGCTAGGAGACTAGGAGCCAGATGTAGGGTCAGTCTCTTTGGTTTGATGCCTTCTACAATCAGAAGTCTAACTCTGCTCTGCTCCATTCAGCTCTCAGCATCGCATAAATCCAGACTTAAGGTATGAAATAGCATTGTACACTCCAATCCGTCTAAAATCTCGAACATCGCACTCTGTAGCATTTTACCTCCTATCACAGAACCAAGTGCAGGCTCTTTCCTTAAAGGCATTCATTACAGGTGAGCTAACCTGGCAGCGGGGTGGATTTCTTTCATCAGAGCTCAGCATAAAGGCATCGGGTATAATGTGCCAGCTTGCTCTCTTTAGAGGATCTTTGTGTGTTCTATCAGGCAGTGTTACAGCATGAGCCGGTGCCTTCTACCTGGGTGACTGTGAAATGATTCAAATTTTACAAAATACCATCGTTGCTGCCGGCATTGTGATACCCTGCCAAGGCTTTTTTGCGTCAAAGTCAAAAAAGGGCCTTCACAGGAGAAACAGGCTTTTCTGCCTGCCATTATACGCCCCACTAACTGCATTTAGGACAAGAAAGAAATGTAACCCAGACAATTTGACATGCTCACATGGCTCTGTATTATTCTCCTGTGTATGCTCTGTGTGTTTTCATTACATGTGGCTTAGATGCATGTTTGAGAAAATATGAGGGCTGTTATTATGTTATCATTATGGACTCTGGACAATTATAAAATTATCAAATTATACACCACTGGCCATCTGTGCAAACTAAAATATGAAGATACCAATGGAAAGCAACATCACATGTTCAGAAAGTCTTCATATTCCTTCCATAGACTGATAAATAACAAACATGATGTACTTTTCTCCTCCAAGTTTCAACCCTGGGGGGGGGGGGAATAAAAGCATTGTATTCCGTCTCATTCTGTAAGGCGCCTTGTCACGAGTTGAGCGTGCGTTGCTGAATTATCACTCAAATACACATTTTCATGCCCATACCCCTGTTAAGCGCTGCTAATCTCTCTCTGCAGGAAAGAAAGAAAAGGGAAAGCATCTTGTTTCCTTTGTTACCAGCGAGCAGATAGGAGTAGAAAAAGGCAGGGCTGGAGATGGGTGTGTGTCTCTCTGTGGCCTATTAAGGGCTATTGTTCTGTCTTATCTACTGGAGACAGCCTGTACTGTCACCGCCTGCTCTGGCAGGCCTTGTTTATTTGTTTTCGATCTGCTGGGGGCCCTACGCTCGGCCCTGGGGCCACAGGTTAACATGCACGGCTTCCAAATCAAGGCGGGACTGCTGGCTCTAATCACACATCTTGGAATGATGGGACTGCTGTTGGTGAGGAAGGATTATTCTGTTTCTGTTCATGTTTGAAGTAAGGTAGAAATAAATTGCCTTTTATGGTCGATTGTTATTTAGGATTTTTTTAACATATCTTTAACATAACATATATGTAATAACATTTTTTCTACCTGTCTAGTTGCATCCAAAACAGAAAATACTGAATTTAGCGACCCAAGATTTGCAATAATTCCACTCCAAGAAACTGCTGTGTAATTGTGCTTCATGTTACAGTGGCTTGATAAGGCCACGAATGAAAGGATGAGCAACGCTTCATGTCTTCTTTGTCATATGTGTCGGGAGTATCAAGTGAGTAATGCAAGCCATGTAATAAAGATGCGCAGTCTTTTATGAAACATTTACTACTTTGAGCATCAGTTCTGTCAAACTGAGGAGCTATTTTTCCTGTGAAAATCTATTCTTAGAGAGGATACAGAACAAGAAAGAATGACACAAAGACAGACTGAGGGAAAAGAGGGTCTTGAAGTCAGAGAGTGAGGCGAAGTGAAACAGATGGAAGAAGAGAGATGGAGAAGAAAAGAGATGGAGAGAGGTGATGGGAAGTGGTGCGGTCCCCTGGTTTCTATTGAAGGCTAGGATTGGCCCTGGCAAGGAGGGATAAGAGGGAAATAATTATCCAGCCTGCTGAAGCATGACAGCCCCTTCTTGGGAGTGTGGAGAGACAGACTGAGCATTATGTCAAAGATTGGCCATGTCACCGGTGAAGACACCTCTTGACAGGCAGTCGCATCTGAAGTTTCACTTGACAGTAAAAAACCCAACGCAACAGGCAGATGGATACCTGCCTGATCGATGCCTGCTGGAGGCATGGTTTCATCTGGAGGACATAAAGATATATTCACTAAACTCAGTCTACAAGTTTTCAGCCCTTTGTATTTATTTCATGTTTTTAAAATGAAATAAATAAATAAAATCCAGCTCTTTCCAAATGCAATTTTATAAATACCAACGGAATACATTTGTTTTGGACAAGTTATACCAATTCTCTTTTCAGAAAACAAATTACACTTATTGTCTAAGTGATTCTCTTTTAGAAGCAAATCAAAATCTGTTACAGACACACTTTACAACTCCAGAGTTCTCATGTGCTGAGAGGGGTGCAGTGCCATTTTAAAGTCTGAACCCTACTGTGCATTGATATTTCTCGCTCATATTTATCCACATCCTTGAGTCTTCTCACATCTGCCCTGGCCAAGAGTACTTCATGAGCACTCTGCCATCTCCCACCTCCAGCCTCTTCTGATTCCATTTTTTCTCTACAGGCCAAAGAATAGAAAGCGATAAAGGCAGGATTGGCTTTGCACCCAGCCAAAAGAGGTTCATGCGAAGGTAAGGGTGAGGGAGTAAAGTGGCAGCGAAACAAGGAAAGGTAAGATCCGACAGAACCCATGTGACCAGAGAACGGATCCTGGAGATGGTCCTTAGGGTTTGTGATCTCTTGTGAGTGAGCAGCTGGTTCGTGGGCCATGACAGCTGCTTCACAGCTGTGTGTAACCAACCGTTTTGGACCTATCCTCTGTCACAGAAGTATGGCAGTATTTTTTTCTGGACTACCTTTCAATCGGTCATTACACACTGGGGTTCTGTACAGGTCAGGTTTATTGGTGCAGCACAGTATCACATGTAATGACTCAATGGGCTTTACAGGCTCAGAAAAGCAAAAGAGTTCACATCTTCAAACTCCCAGACACATCCAAGATATCAGGTGGGCCCTGGAGGATATGTGGTGCAATGGACACACATAACAATATTTGGGCCACTGATGATTTGGGCGTCACAGCTGACTGGACCAAGCGGGACCAAGTCCATTTCAGTCTGGGCCAGGTGGTACTGACAGTCGGGAGATAAAATCATACAGCATGTGGTGTTAAATGATTGTAATCGTTTGCGTTTGCCAGTCACCGCTAGGGATTCCCACTGAGATTATTTTTACCACATTTGACAGGTGTGAGCGGCACAAATAATACTGATTAAACAAAAACAGTCTAAAATGGTGAGCAAACACAAAAATAGAGCAGTGTGTCGTGACTGATTATTTTATAATGCCTCCCTCATTTCACCCAAATTAGTTTTTCCCCTTTCAATTTTTTCTCTTTGATTTTTCTTCCTGTGAAAATGCAGCGTACATGAGAAAGGGAAGCCGTTTTTGATGGATCTCCATTTCTGTTTTTGCTGCAGTCATGCGACAATTTTTGTTCTCGTGGGACTGGGGGGGGGGGGGGGGGGGGGGTTGCCTAGTGACATGTGTAATCACTGTCTACTTGCACAGTCCAAGTCCAAGTCTGTCTACCACTGCATTTTCTATGTCATTCAACATGTAATTTTTTGACGGTCAGGGCCGAAAAAATCTATTAATGTTATTTTAGATATCTTATAATTCCATGAAATATTTTTGGCAGAAAACTGAAGTGGAAAACATCCTTTTCCATCTTATTCCAAAATTGTTCCAGTAGATTGATTTTTATGGGCTGCAAAACCCCAAACAGGGCCCAGTGTAAGATTTTCTAGCTTGCCAAGTCATGACGATGTCGATTTTGACTACAGCCTCAACACAGGGGATAAATGTGCTGTCCTGTAATACTGTGTCCATGTTTGGGGTCTGGGCCAAACCACATAACCACATAATGTCTTGTATTAAACTGACTTGCTCAGTATGTTGGAGTTTTATTGCACTTCTACATTCCTGTGCCTATTTTCATCTAAGAGATAGCACCCTCACTGTGAGGTAACAGAACCATAGGGAGGCTTTTACTGTGAAGCAGTCACAGGAAGTACTATGGTATTTATCACTTCAGTAAACAACAGCAAAAACAAAAAAAAATGTGAACTTGTTAGCGCTGCACATTTTGCCGTCCTGTCACATGGAAAACTCACACTGTCAGCACATCACAAGCTTGGTTGTGGTTGTTGCTAACCGCACACATGGCTCAGCATGGGTGTTCCTCAGTGTTCGGAAAAATGCCAATAGCTAATGGAAGTCACTTTGAGACTTTGAGTGTTGGGGCAATCTGTACTATCTTCCTGGATGATGTTGAGAAGGTGTCTATGGTGGCTATAGAAGAATGCACCATGTCAATGTTTGAGCGTGCTGTTAAAGTGACAGGGTGCCAGTTTTCTCACCTTTGCTTTCACAGAGTTAATGCATCGCTCCCACCTGCCCTAAGAGATTTTGATGTATAGATCGAGTGGAGTTTTCCATACTCCTCACATCAAATGCCGCACTAAAGAAAAAGTCAAGCAACTAATCACACACGACATGACAAGTTAAAAAAAAAGAAAAAGAAAAAATGCGCTGTCCGTGAAGAAATTTCACAGTGAGAAAACATCCAGACATCATTTACATTATTATTGTTCCCGTATAATAAAAAACAAGCTTTCATATTCACACCATTTGAATTTAGGACCAACCATTCATTGCCTCAGGTCAAACTGAATATTTGTGAAGATGCACTTGGTAATGTAGTTCATCTTGCATGTACCGCTGTCTCACAGTCTCAGTAGCATTTTATTATAATACTCTTGTGTCTGGAAGTGCAGAAAATCCCCTCTGTAATATCTATTACTTTAATATTGCCATTTCATTAATATTGTACATATTTTACCAATAGACTAGATTTTTCTTGGTGTCACTCACTGTGTGTGACAGTCTATATGAGTAATCCACTTTTGGCCTGGAAGCTGATTTTGAAGGTCAGTTCTAACCTCACGCCTCCCTTTGTCACGGAGATGGAGGCGGGGTGTGCACGATCTTGGCTCGAGGTACAGTGGGGGAATCACCTTGTTGTTGAAGGGCAAGTGGTAGACACTTCAAACGAAGCAGGCACTGAGAATGCTTTCTATGTGCCACTTGCGGCTCATGTCATTTTTTTTTCTGTCACCAAAGAATTTCCAGAGCTGCTAAGGGAAAGTTTTGAAGAAATAAACACTGCTGCACAGATTATACAAATAGTTTCACTCCATTATCTGCCTGGCCCATTAACAGTGGGTTGCAAGGCTGTAAAGCAGTAAAAATGTAATATGAAATCTTAATATCGTATCAGTTCAAGAGTTCAGGTTTGGTTTTAGAAGTTGGAGGCAAAGTGAAGTCTGAGATGTTTAAATAATGCATTATGATGAAACCGATATTTACCGCTTTCAATATTATGGTAGTCAAAGTAAAATTGAAATTCTGTAAAAACTTATGTATTTTTAATGCACTATTCCTACTTCAAAATCACATTGGCTTAAGTGGTAAATAATATATTTGCATCTTTACTAAAAACAAGGTATCAAGATTTTCACAACTCACAGGTTATTTCATCTGGATTCTGAATGGACAGTCTGTGGGCACTTTTTAAAAAGATTTTGGTGAATACATCAGAACTGAAACTGTAGAAAGGTGGCAAAATTAGGAGTTGGTAAGTGAGTCCCATCCCCTTTGGAGGTTATACCCTTGTATGAATGATATTTATAGCACGCAGGGGTGTGCCAAATAATTTTAGTGATCATATGACCAACAGTGATCGATGGTCACCAAAAACAAAATCAATAACCAACAGAGATTGGGTTAAGTATATTTTCCTCCTGAGAGCCACCCTGCTGTCGGCACTGTATACACCTGCCAACTTATACAAAGATAGTTAACTGTGAGTCACACCACTGTATCGCTTTCACTGTTTTGTAATTCATTAAGGGTCTCGAGTTAAAAGTGCAAACTCAAACTGGCTATTAAAAGGAAAGTCTGTCCTAGTGGGACAATCTTTGGGGACTTGTCTTTAGCCACTAGATCACAGTGGTAAAAAGAAGGGCTGTAGGCAAATTAAGCTATAACCACAATGACTGATGAATATCCAAGCAAGCTAGTTTTCTGTTTCATTCCATTTTCATTTAAGGGTTTGTACTAACTGCTGACTAAAGTTATACCAGTCTATTTTACATTTTGGGCAATCCCACCAGCAATTAAATGTAAACAACAATTTTTAAAGTTCTAGTTTTGGCACAATCCAAAAAAACAAACAAACAAAAAGTTTTGTATGGAATGATAAAAAGAAACGGACAGAGAACAGATACAAAGCAAGAGAGAGATGTCATGCATGACGCAGAGTGAGGAGGAGAGAGACAGACCTCTGCGGTGAGCGGGAGGTTTGTCAGATGTCAGTGAGGGATACAGAACTCGTCTCCTGCTGCTCACCTCAGGGTATCACAACGCCCCTGAACCCACACACGCACTTACTGTACATGCACCAACGCACACACTCATCAGCACCAATATACACACACACCCCAGCATGCACATACCAACCACTTTGCTGTGAACTGGATTCAACAATGGCAGCCAGTGTAGGGCAGGCATATTATTCATCCCCAGAGGGTGTCGTGTCACTGCTGACAGGCAGACATAAATATTCCTCCACCCCTTCACCAAGGGTTAATAGCTGTCCATCAGGCAGCAACGAGACATACAGGGCCACATGTGACTGGTGTAGACACACGCAGTATGGGCACTTTCATTGGAACAGCAAGGTCACTTGTGGATATTGGAAAAACCTTGGAGGACAAGAACACACATGAGGCAGGCATGAACACTCTGCTTCCTCATGTTTACATGGGCCCAGATACATAGAACTTATACAAAAAATCCCACCCACTCACCGGAAATTCTTTATACAACCGTGCATTCATATGCACCCACTCAGATTTACGTGGATACTCTTTTCTAAGTCAGACTAAAGCTTTACTTATAGAGTATGGTTCTGTCTCTATCTATGTCGTGCTCTACTCTGCTCAGAGCAAGCATTATTTTATTAAACTGAAGAAATGAATAATGGTCAGGGAATGGCATACATAATCACCTCAGAGACGGGGTACAACAAACCAGCAGCTGAATATAAAAGAGCCAACATTTCCCGCTTTGTTCCTAATGCTGCACGGCCAATCAAAATTAATTTATTCTAATGTATGCACACAGAAGGTCAATTATCCAAATGATTCCAGTTCAGATTGCACCTGATCTTGGGAACCAATGAGCCATCGAAAGGGCAGATGGGTGTGCTTTGCAAGGCAAATCATTGCCCCAGCCCTCTTTTTTTTGTCACCTCCCCACCATTTGCATGTCTAAATGTGCAGGCCATCCGCTCACCTTTAGTAAAGTGCATTCCACTAATGGATAAACAACTTAGCATTTAACTTGTGTAGAAGGAGCCAGGGCACAGAACAAGATACTGTAGGTGTAGCAACGGTCAGCTGCTACAAAAAGAGTAGCCACCTTCAGTTAGTCTGACCAAAAGTATTCAAAAGGTAATAAAAAGTTCATTGCGATTCTATTACATTGAGCATAAAGTCGTATCATTGTTTACAAATTGAAATAAACGAGTGAAATAGGGAGAAATGATAATGAGAAATACACAACAATAACATTCAGTTAGAATATGCTTGACATACTGACTGTGTAGGCATGAGAAAACTACTATAGTAGTCATGTCTTTGTCAAAGTGCACTAATTGCTCTTTGATGAGGTTGGCAGGGAGGTCTATGAGTTTTTACAGAACTTTCCTAGTCTTATTGACTTCACTTTCCTCCCACTCACAAACGTGACACACCTGTAATTTTCACCTTAAGGCCTATTAAAAGTCTTGCAACACAATGCAACAACTTTTTAAGAATACATGTTAACATACAGTGCATTAGGGGTTCTTCCAAGCTGTGAGGGAATGCAGCAGCAGCCAATTAAGCAAGAACAAGCAGATGATAATAGTCTGGTGTGTCTTTCACTGTGTGAAATCAACCACATAAACATTGCGTGTTACACAGTTTATGGCCATCAACAGAGAAAACACATATAATTAGCTGAGTAGAATGTATAGATTCACTAAAGTAAGAAGCTGACCACTGGTGCTATTATAAACACCAAAAATAGAGGGAGAGAATGTAATGAAAACACAAAAACCCACGTCAACCACTTCCATCCACATCAGTGACCCAATCACAGCAGTTATTGAAAGGCGCTGGCTGTTTTTCCACGCCACTCAGCTTTGGCTAAATGAGTAATTTTGAAATTGATAGAAGAGACATATTTCGCTCTCCACTCCAGCCTTCCCTTCTTTCCCCGTATTCACCCCCTGTTGGTGCTGCAATGTCTGGGTACGGGGGTGCTAAATTGCCAGAAACACCCAAACCTGGTCGAAACAGATGGGAACAATCAGAGTTTAATTTTCAAAAAGCCTGACATGGATACAATAATTTGGCATGTTAGCGAGCTAACCTCATACTTTCTTCTGCAGTGGGAGCTGTTATATGAAATTTTCCCATGTCCTCGAGTCTCATCAAATGAAGAAGTGGTCCGCTCTCATATGCAAATACGAAGGGTTTTTAGTTTTCTGTTGGGGGGGGGGGTACCAGTGGCTCCAAGGCTGACATTTTGCTCTACGGACTTTTGATGGAGCTCTGGAGAACAGAGCAGCATATCAATTAGCCATTAAGGGTTTGCTCAGGTATTAGAGGGATCAGAGAAACCAATAAAAGCCTCAGGAGGAAAAGGAAGAGGCTGAGTAGATTCCAGATCGATGGAGGTCTCATCTAGGGACTTGCTCCATGTCAGGAGGGGCATATAAGGTGGACAAATACTGTGACCTTTCAACTGTAGGTGCATACTGAGGCTATTATCCTAATGAAGACCTAAGACCTTCAATACTTTAAATCTTCCTGATTTCTTGTAGGTGTTTGAGAGCTGTACTTAATCAGACCAGCAACAACAGACAGAGGGAAAAATAATCCATCCTTTCATTTCTGAGTCACTCACCCTGGTCACAGTTTTTATTCTTTGGTTGAAAATTATTTTAAACTGGAATCCGCCAATTTTTTTGCCCTTTCTTGTGGTGTGTGGCAACTACAATGATGTTTGATTGTTGTTGGGGAAGGTTGTGTTGAATTCTGCTTAAAAGTTAGAAAAGGCGCTGATGTCAAACACATAATTACTAATTACTCTGGCTCTGCTCTCTACTAAAATCCCAGTTTATAGAGCAGTAAATTTGCTAGTATTTACATCAATACCAGCTTAAAATCTTGCCAAAACAAAGCAAAGTAACATGTTTATCCACGACAAAACACTTCATTATAAGCTGAAACAACCCAGAAGACATAAGGGTTTTTTTTGTTTTATTTTGTTTTTTTAGCTCTAAACAATAAAAATGGGAATGTGACATTTGTTTATTCAAGATGCTTTCTAATAAGTCCTCTCACCCCTAATGGCTATCTAACATAGTTTAGACATATTCCACTGGTCTTACATGTGGTAGATCTGATACAGAGTCTTTTTTTTTTTCACACCGCTGTCATCTCGATGTTTGCTGTCTTTGCCAGACCTGTTCACATCACTGAGGCATGGAACTAATCTTGTAAGACTTGTTATTTGAACACAGTGGCTATGCAGTAACATGGTGGTACACTCATACATGCATACATTAAAAAACCTTCAGACAGAGCTGAAATCTGCCCATGCAAAAAGGACTCCTGCAAACATAAAAGAGCTTGAACACAAAAACAACAGGAGAGCAGCAGAAACTACCAGCAGAAAAATGCAAGAAGCTTCTAGATGGCTACAAGAAACATTTATAGGCTGCCAGTGTTGCCAAAGGTTCTGCAATCAGATATTAGTGAAGGACACCAATAATTGTGTCTGAGGTAGCCTTTGTGTTTGTATTATTTCACTATTATACAACTTGTGTTTTTTCCCTTTTGTTAAGTAACCTTGGACATTTCATTCATATATTCTGGTTAAATAAAATTGGTTGATTTGCATTTATTTGTTAACATATTCTGAATTATGAATTTTAAATTCAGGGGTGCCAATAATTTTGACCAGGACTGTATTGCCCTGATTATAATACTGGATAAGAAACACTACACAGTAGGCACTTATTGGAGTGTGACATATCTGAGTGTAACCTTTCAAGACTTACGACTCATTTGGTAAGATTGTTTTGTTAAATACTGGTTTCAAGAATGAAACTTGAAAGAATGAACTTCAAATTTCAGTTTTAAACCAACATGGATTATAAGTCCTTTAAATGCTTAGACAAACTGAACATCTCAAGTTCAATGAAAACTGGGCAACTCCATCTCCTGAGGAAAATGATCAAAAGTTTCAGAGCAGCCGCTAAAGGGACCGTGTGGAGAGACTGTTTAGCCAACTATTTTTGGTCATGAATGAAACTTTCAATCCCCATTTTCAAGACTTACTCCCATATTTCCTCAGTTTGTTTCACTAAATGCAATGATTCTGTGTCACAGTGGTGTGTCTGTTACAACAGAGGAGTGGTAAGTCTGCTCGCCAATATGGGGATGGACTGCTGGTAAACAGGCACAAAATCATTATTTTATGGAAACTTAATAATTCATTATTAACTCTAAACCTCTCAGCTATAATCTATAATGGCAAAGAAAAGACATGAAAAGCATGACAATCTTTACAACAACAACAACAACAAAAAGCTGCAAACACTGTAAATATTTATAACCACACAGTAGCTGTCAAAGCTCAGTGATGAAATGTGTGTGATGGACATTAGAGGTTATTCTCTGCTGTTCAGTAAACTGGCTACATGTATCCTGTGACTAACATTTCAAACAACCATGTCTATATAGTCCTGTCACCCCTGTTGGACACACCATAGCACTGAAAGAGTTAAAGTGGCGCTGGGGGGTCTTAAGTCCCACATCTCATTCGTTCTGCCACCCGCTATAGTAAAACTCCATTTAATTCATTTTTTTCCAGTCCATAAACCATACCTCCAGCACCTTTAAAATCACCAGTGTGTTCTCCACTCCTGCTGTCAGTGAGCCAGTGAGGTACCACACTTACCTCCACGTCCCCACCTCTGCAGATAAACTCCTTAAGAATAAACAGGAACACTCCCATCTTACCACTCTATCAACCCACTGTCCCATATACCAGTCACCCACGGATGGCTCGGGCTAGCCTGTTTGTGTGTGTGTGTATGCGTGTTTGTGTGTGCATGTGTGGCAGAAAGCGAATGGAAGTCTTCTCGGGCAAGATGAGCTCCAGTGATTACAGGCTGAGACAGTTTTCTAATTATTCTGTCAAACATCAATCCTGTGGGCTGATGCAGGCCGTCCTGTGGCCTGATGGACAATGTAATCACTGCTGGAAACCCCCCCCCCCCACCCCCTCCACTCCTCCACCTATTTTAATGCTCTCTGCACCCATTCCCTCCCTCACTCCTCACCCGCTGGACTCTCTCATTTTCCTTTCTTTATCGCTCTTTTCAACCCAACTTTCTCACTCACTCCCTCTCTGTCAGTACTCTTCTACTCATCTCCTTTCCCTACACAGTATTTCTGCCATACCCATGCTCGCTACTAGTACAAAAAAAAAGACACTTGATCTGAGAGAAAAGAAAAAACGATGAATGTTGTAAGGCTGTTAAAAATGATACAGCCAGTTGTAGGAATAAGGAAACGATCAAACACGGTACAAAAGGAAAGCATGGGAAAAGAGGAGGGAGGAGAGACAGAGGGAAGGAGCAAATTTAAGGCAAACTGCTGTAGTCTACAGATTGAATCTTAATGAATGATGGTGCCTTAGAAACACAGAAAGTTCAGATTTAAACAATAAGCATTTTTAAAGCAACTACCTTAATCAGCTTAATGCTACATGTTGAAAAAAAAAAACTTAGTGAGGAATCCAAAAAGGAACCTTTGACGTACTCAAAAAAGAAATATTTGTTGTTGTCTGATTAATGCACTCTGCACGAGGCTGTCTGTACTCTCTCAATCGCCACTCTCAATCAATCACTCTCAATAATATAAAAAAAAAAACAGGAGCGGATTGTGTCTTTTTTATGATCATGAACAGAGTGGCCAGCCTTCAAGTTATTTTCAGACAGGTATCTAGCTGGTAGCTCAGTAGCTGTCAAATTTAAATGAGACAGCTTTTGAACAGACTTGCTGGAATTTTCTCAGTTAAACCTTCAGAATCATCATATCATCATTTTAAACTTATCACCTTAAAAGATTTGAATCTGGAACTTCAGGATTGAGAGCTGCAAAGCTAATGTTTGATCAACCAGCTACTGAGAAGAGTGCGCTTCTAGCTACTGATGGCACTCATCAATTTCTGTTTATCTTAATGTAGAGACAAGATATATCAGTGATTGTTCTTGGTACAATCTTGTTTAACGTTAACCACAGATACAGGCTTAAGGATTGGATTGAACTTATACGAAGTAATCACATCTTAATTTGTAAGCACAATATTGGTAAGAAACATTGCAATTAGATTTGTTTGGCCCTATTTACAGTGAACAACTCATCAAAAAACATCTATCCTGTAAATTGAACCAGTGAAGACACTTAAAATACGATATACTGCAACAGGAGTCCTCAGGAGGAGATTAAAGCCAACTCAGATTAATTATTCTGAGTTACCACAGTTCTATCACAGGCTACGGACAGAACACCCGTAGAAACACTGTTATCTTCAAATTGCTGTAAAGACTAAACCAACGGCAAGTGAGGACCTTCATACAGCTTGCATGCAGTTGTGGATGACAGATACAGATTTAAATGTGTCATCTCAGGTTTTTCTGTAATTGCTGCAGATGTGGGGTCACATTTTGCAGCCAAATTATCAACTGAGGGACATGACACTGAAAACAGACTCCCTGTAGTCTTTAGTCAAAGCAGAATGTCAAATATTAGGTTTTTTTGCTTCAAAATGTGTACGTATCCTGTTGTCAGTTTATAGCTGTTCTCTGTCATAAGTATCTCTCCAATTAGTAACATGGATCCTTCTTTCCAACTCATGGAGATGCCTGAGCACATCTTTTAGTTTGGTTTATAAAAACCTGTTCTGGCGTGGCGTCTCGCTTTCTTCTCTAAGAAAACCAAGGTTACAATATAACCAGATGTTTACGTATTAGAGCCACTGTGCCCTCAGCTAAAAGTTTACCGCTCCCTCTTAATTTAATCAAACTGTAACAAAAGAGACAGAAAATGGAAACTTGAACATCTTTAACACAAGTGTCTACCAAGATCCATTAAGGATCCATTAAGGCGAGAGAGTGTTTTTATAGTGGATACATTGGTCCACATTTTGATCTTCACGAGTCTAATGCAGCTATGTACCTTTATTAAGTATTTCCTGATAAATCAGTACTGATATTGTGTGCTGTAGTACTTAAAATAAATCAGAGAGTGAAAGACCTTAGAGGTTGTTGTCTTGGCAACCAAACCTCTACAAAGCAAATGTCGCATCAACCATATCCAAGCCAGAATTGCAATAAATAAAACGAAATGACAGGGACATGACAGAAATTCTGTAAAAATATAAAGCAAGAATTAGGAAGGTGTGAATGTTGTTTTGTTTAGTCTAAACGCAGGCCAAAACATTTTAGAAAGATAAACAAAGAAGGATCAGACAATATCTGTTGCTCGAACTTTCGAGGAGAATGGCCTAATTCTCCCCCTGCAATTTTATAGCATTAAGTGGAACATGCCAGTTTTCATTGTGTTGACAAATTGGGATTTCGTAAATATGTAAATGGTGTCCACAAAAGACTGAGTCTAGATTCTATTTCTGCACCATCTCAATCTTCGCTCTTCCTTCACAGTACTTCTCAGTTTTCCCAGTGCAAATCTCTTGTCCATCTGTGTCCTCCTCTGGCAGTAGCAGATATTGACAGAGATAATAGTGTAAGAGAGCTGTGTTCTACATTGCCTCTGCTGCTTGGTGAACAAGGCAGACTGCTGCAGCAGCAGACAGTCATGTCATCTTGGACAGCGTACTAGGGGCTGAACTGGATCATACGATCTGATACCAAATTCTTCCCATCGACTGTCACTTATCAGGAATACAGGGACAGGGATCTGGATAAGAGAAAGGTGAGGTGGTACAAAATGGGTGAACACAGAAGTATTAACTCTTGCGAAATCCTTACATATGTGTGAATGTTTAAATGCACTGTGAATATAAGGTGTATAATATTTGTTTTCAAATTTCAAGACCATTTTTCTTCTTTTGTCAGCAGTGTATGTGTAACGCTAATACGTTTCTGTTTCTGTGTATGCGGATATGCTGCGGATACACTCTTTTCTATCCTGACCCAGAGCATAGAAACGAAACACAAGAGGCGATTTCTCTGGAGATACGACGAGGCGAACGTTTCATGTGAGCCTCATCGTCTTTCCATTACGCTCGATAATAAAGAAGTGTGTGGATCAGACAAGAGGCTCGTATCAAATCAGGCCTGGAAAAGCCAATTACACTGACAATAATCTCTCGCTGTACTGCTGCCGGCATGTCTCGCCATAAAAAGCAACAAATACCTGAAACACGACGAGCAAGGAGGAGGGGCACTGTGGGAAGACAGGACAAAGTATATTTGTGAATGTTTGCTCATTAGGCTACACAGTCGGTAGAAAAGAAACCACATTTTAGTAGCCAGTGCCTTTGTGATTTTGAGAATTGTGGTATTTGTTGCCTGTCTATTATGTGTGATTCTGCTAATTTAAGTGAGAAAATCTTGATTTCGCCATTTCTCAGAGTGGACAAGGATGTCATAATATATTAAGAAACAATACACAACCCTTGCAAATGTCATACTGAGGGTATTATGGAGGTGGACAGCAAAGAGGAACTGGTGGAGAGGAACCATTATCTTATCCCATGACCCTGCCCAAAACCCAGGAGGTTTCAACAAGACAGAGGGCAGAAGGGCTGTTGGATTTGAGAGCTGAGCCTGACTAAAACCAGGAGGTTAATGTGAACTGGAAGAAGCCTATGGCCCTGTTGGAACAAATCCAAGCTTCAGGGGCTTAGGCACAAGCATGTACTCTGCAAACACCACTAAGTAATAGCAATAAGGTTCTGTTTGTGCTGTAAGTAGTCAGATATTTCCAGAGTCGCTGAAAATACTGCAGGTTTATTTAGGATTTGCTGATATTAGCCTACAAGCACAACAGAAATAAGCTGCAGGCTTCTATCCCTCTTTTGTGATTAACATCTGTTTCCAAGGTTAGGTAATTTTATCCTATTTTCTGTTCAATGCAAAAAATAAAGGACCAGTCCTCTGATTTTTCACATAAAGTCTCTGAAAGGAGCTCTGGGAAGTTCTACAAATATTATGGGAAATGTAGCATCCACTGTTTTTCCAGAGTGAAGATATCTTGGCCTCAGATGCTTCGATTTTGACAATTCTTTCTTCTTTTTTGGTTTCCCAATTTTCATAAAATATATCTGAGCTATAGTTTATTAATATATTGTTTTCTACAGGGTGACAGTCTTGCCATACAATTCTCAGTTTTTATAAAATCGTATATAATGTGGGCTCCTGGGAGTAAAAACCTCATGATATGACAGTTTGTTCATTGCAGAGTGTATTTACCTAAGTATCTTTTGTGGTATAAGTAAGTATTTAATATGGTATTAGCACATTAGCACGATTCTCCATGCATCTCCTGTGAAGGAAGTGCCTTACAGTGAGTCATTCTGCTGTTAATGATGTGAGGGGCACTTTGACCATCCCCAATCAAAGAGGGAAGGGGAAAAAAAACATTTTCAAGGCTTTTGCATGTTATTTGTTTGTTTTTGTACTCTGCCAATTATTTTACAGCAACATTCAACAGCTCTCACCATAAATAACCTGAGCTTCAATGACGCAGGCTTAGCCTCGACAAGTAACTTCAAAAATATCACCCACATTAATGGCACTAGAGGACAGGAAAGGGCACAGTGTTTGTGGTGTCAGTGCATGGCTCAGAGAGCACAATGATCTCATCAACTGGGTGTTTGAGTGGCCTCACATAATCCCCCTGCATGTGCACACATAATCGCCAGGGGAGCGTGAAATGAGGGGGGGTCTAACAGTCACGCTTCTGCAGCAATGTCTCTCAGCACTGGACAGGGTTGTCTGTGATGGTGATACTCCCTCAAGTCTTGGACAGATGGAGAGATGGAGAACTGGAATGGTGGCAAAAGGGTGGAGTGATGACAGCAGATGGTTTGGATGGAAGGAATCTCCAATTATAATAGTGAGAAGAGTAGAAAAGCAGTTTGCAAGGATAACAGTGGCTCGCAACAGCATACCACATTTAATATGAGGCATCATTATGGGTTAGTGATCCACGACTATGTCGAAACCATGTGTGAAGTGTAAACACAGCAGATCCACGGGCTCGCACTGCCTGATATTTATAGCGAAAGAGAATTGTGGGTTAGTGATGTTGCCAAGACAATGGTTTATTTTAATTTATTCTCTAGATGTCTCTTGGTTTGCGGTGGGATGTGAAATACATGCAAATGGATCCAATGACCATTATACAGTGTTCTACCAAGGACCTGCCTCAGTGCAGAAACTAAAAAAGTTTTTTAAAAAATGGGGTTACATGAAATCCTGAGTGATAATTGCTGCTGTGATGATTCTAACTTTGAAAACTGGGCAGCAGAAGAGGAACGTTTCTATTTCCCTCATCATCGTGTGAAGAGCAAGGAACATCAAGCAGCTCCTATAGAGGCACATGAGAATAAATGAAGCCTTTCTTTGCTATGCCCTTCCTCTGAGTGCTCGACTTCACAAGGTCGCTCAATCACGCGCAGCTCCCCTCCCTGTGGCATCCAAAGGCCCTATCTGATCACTGCCTGCCTCCCCCTGGCCCCATGGTGTGAACCAGGTGCTGCGATGACAAAACACTCCTGGCAGCAATAAGAGAACAGAGAGAGCAGAGCTCAATTAGCCCGAGCTCCAATCCCAGATCCTCTATTGATTTCCCACGGATGAGGAATGGCAGACAGGAGAAAGCTCAATCAGACATGCCCATGGGACCTGTCTGCACGTGTGTGTGTGTGTGTGTTTGTGTGAGAATCAGCAGGGGACGAATTGCTACCAGACAAGGTGCTGGGATCAGAATGAATACATTAGCAATCCATAGACTTTATGCATACATGATGGTTAAGTAATAGTGTTGTCTACTGATGGTATGGTGGAAAGTGACATGAGTCTTTAAAAACATGCTGCGCTGTCCTAGCCCAGATCAAATGGAAAAAGAGACAGACAAGGCATTAGTTCCCTGAAGGGCAAATCAATCTGACAAGTCATCAGCTCCATGGTGCATCTCTGGACAATTTCTTCACTTCCTCAAATTAACCTTCACGAAAGGAACGAGAGGGGGAATGTATGGCATGTGACAAACCCATTTGTCCTTCGCTTACAGACTGAGTCTTCCTTCATATATGCGAAGTGAACATTTTCGCCCAAATTCATGGCGTGCGCATACATTTGTTATTTGGTCCATCACAGTGTATGGATGTGTTGGGACAAAGTATTTTCAGAGTTTAGGCTTTAGGGTTCAAGAGTTTAGGCAACGGAGAGTGTGTGTGAGCAAGTGTTGACGCCATCCTACATGTGACTGCCTCACCTTAATATACCATATATATCTGTGAGATCTGTAACTCTGCCTAAGCCCAAGGGGGCACATGAAAATGAAAATATAAAGTGATTAAAATGCACCACTAATTGCGTCTCAATTCATATCACACACACACGCATGACTCATTCTTGCTCACCCACTTGTGTGCTGTCTGTCTCTGTCTCGCTCTTGCTTGCTATCTTTATCTAACCGTTGTTTAAACAAGTCACGTAGTTTGTTTCAAAACCTGAATGTTGTTTAAAAATGCCAACATTAAATTCAAATTCCCAGCCCTATTAGAAACACCTATTCACTCAGTCAGCTGGTGTCCAACCGGTGTTCAGCCCTGGTGAGGAGCAGCGTGGCCCTGACCCATTCAGATCGACAGCGACACTGTGTTATTTTGAAACTGTAATCAGTTTTCCACAAATGTCAAATGACTCGCAAAATTACATAATTCTGCAAAAGTATCATGGCAACTTTCTCTGAACAGCATTTCATTACAACCTGTTACATTAGCAGCTGCCTCATAAGGCATTCTGTTTTTAACAAGACATCGCCTGACATGTCTTTACATTCTTATACAGCTGTATCTAGAGATGTGGGCACCTCTGATTTGATTCAACTCTTCTCCCCACTTTGTTCAGCACATGTTCAGTGTGATTGAGCTCTGAAGACTGGGCAGTGCCACGTCAAGTCAGTTTGAGCTGCATGTCTGTGAAGATCAGTCATCCAGGTGGTGTTTCTAAGTACTACACGAAGGAAACTGGGCTTGCTTGAGGTTCCTGAAGACCTCTCTCATCCAAAAGGCTTCTTCAGTTCTAACTTACTGGTGGGTAGTCACAGGTGTTTAACCTCTTGTAGGGGGGGTTAGTGCCTGAATTAACCTGAGCTGGAGCTGTAATTCACATTAAAAATTCTTCCAGCTTTGACGTGGGTTTTGGGTTCTCATCTTGCTGAAGAACTGATTGAAGGTTAGCACACTTACGAGGCATTTCAATTTGAAACTAGAGTTGATGATCATAAACTCTGCCACCACTAAATAAAACAAAATGTTGAATTTTAAGCGAAAAGAGCGAAAGCCGTAAGTACACAGTCAAGAGAAATGAATTAAGCAGGTTATTTTCCAAGCGTTCATATGCCATGCTCTAATTATATATTAATTAAACATAATTGAGCTGATGTCCAACAATGTGGAGCGCAAAAAAGACAAGTGAGCAGAGCAATTAAATTAAAGTGAGCATTGAGAAAACATCTTTATATTCACTGCATATATTTTACACAGTGAGAGCAGATATCAGATGCCATCTATGATTCCATCATATTACAATTACAGTGAAAATAAACTTATATGAAAATCTAGAAGGCAAAACCACACCTACGCTAACACTTGCTGTGATGTGAAACAGAAGTCTATCAACTCTAGTGTTACATTTGTATAAATACTTTATTTCCTTCGCTGCCGAATCAAATATAAACAGAAAAAAAAGAAAAATCCACATATTGTGATTTGTCCCTTAAATGGCTGTATAAAAAGCTTGTTTAATTTTCTTTAGGGACTACCTTCTCAGCCATTGAAGTCAATACTTTAATACATCAGACATACACCTGCTGTCACTTTAAAGTATAATCATTTTGTTTTGCAAGGCCCTACAGGCTTGTTCCCACAACATATGGAAAAGAAGGAGAAATGTGGTAAAAAAACAAAACAAAACATAAGGCATCTAAATTTAAAGCGGATGCTTCTTATCAACTGAAAAACATGTCATCAGTTGAGATGTGACTGGCGCTGCCGAACTCTGAGTTGTATCTTGCTGAGAAATGGTCAAGGGATGTTTAACTGATGTGTCCATCTGAGATGCAGGTATATGAGTTCAAGGACCAAAGGGGTTTTCAAGTTATCAATTGAGTTCATTCACCCTGAGCCAGTCTATAGATGTGGGCTTCACTAAGGTTACACAGTTGAGCTTTGAACTTTTGACCTATAGGCTCTGAATGGACAGCCTATAATACAGCGGGCTGAAGAGAGTGTCTATAAGCACCTATACACAGAGCAATTACATTTCATCAGGCTCCTGGTGAATATATTTCAAGGTCTAACATAGGGGCAGTGCAGTCTGGGTTAAGCCCATAACATAGGCTTCCCATATTATTGTGGAGATTTTAAATGCACAGGGGTAGAAGAGGTCCCACAATACATGAAAATCCAACCCTATATCTGTCACTAACAGGATTTTAATGCACTGTAAGCAAATCTGCAGGAAAACCATTACATGAGGTGGAACCCTTCTCATATAATGGCAAACCAATACAATGACCAAAACAGCCCATAACTGAAAAAGGAAGAAAAACATCACCCAGAGAGCCACTTCTCCCTTGAAGCATACAACTACCCCCCCACCCCACACTATCTGCCTTTTACAAGCAATGTTCACTCTTCCTGTGGCCTGGCCTCAATATGGCAGCTTCACTGTGTTGGCTGGGCTAAGTACTCGTGCCCCCATGGCTGGTCCCTTATTTAGGACTTCTGTAATATTCTGAGCACTGGGAATGAACTCCATTACTGTGGTAGCTTGTTTTCTCCCTTCTCTGCTTTTCTCTATGGCTTTGCATTGTTTGTGTTTATAACACAAGGGACTGGCATCTCCCACAGGCCCTCAGCCTCAGGCAGCGAGGTGATTTCTTTTCCTCTAAAATAACACAGCATGGGGCTCTCACATCACAGGTGACTCTTGTGATTAAAAGTTGTCAGCGTACCTGGAGGGCCGCATGTGTGTGCAGATGTGTGTATGGCGACAATACAGGCATGTATTTGCACCTATTTGCGTTTCAGCTCAGTGACTGATTCGAGCTGTGTGATTTCCATTGCAGTCGTGGGCTGTAACATCCTGAGGACACAGCCTTGTAAAACAGGGCTCCTTTCCTTCTTTCCTCTGCAGCCTGAGGACAGGAAGAGGCACTTTTCAAAACAGGCACTTTTTTCTCTGCCTCACCTGGTTTGGACCAGAGCCACTGGCTTTCTGTGACTTCACACATGTTGAAGCACATTAGACATGGGCTCAGACATCTCCATATGGGGATGAGAGAGACAGTGCCTGGGTTCCTGAAGGATTTAGCTAGGAGGTATGCAACTGAGGGGAGCTCCTCACATTGACTTCAACAGGATTTAGCTAGATGAAAGGCTACAGGGAAGAAGAGAGATACAAAGAAGAAAAGAGAAGGCGAGAGAAGAGGGAAAGAACCACAAGAGGAAATAGTGAGATGAGAAACTGGTAGGAAGATAAACTGGTGCAGCACTATAAATGTCCAGGCATATGTCACCATATAGGTAGTAGGGAATAGTACCAATAAAGCCTCTTTCACAGAAAACAGAAGACATCGCTGGAGGGGTAGTAATAGTGGTGTTTTCCCTGAGGAGGGGGAGATGGGACTTAGGAGTGTCACTGCGACAAGGAGCAAAGTGGTTAAAGGGGGACCACAGGTGGGTTAAAGCAGAGTCACTGAGCTGCAAAGAAGCAAAACAGAGTAACGTTTTGCTTAAGGGCAGTGGTGGCTGGGGGGACACACGTATTAATCTCACACAAACAGAGAGAGAGGAAGAGAGAGGAGGTGAAAATCTAGTTTTCCCTTCTTTCCCGAAGGCAAAACTAACACACAACACACGCACACACACATGCACACGCACAGGTGAGCCTCAGTATTCCAAATTGAGGTTGTACACACATGGCGGTGGGAGCTGAAAAGATGTTTCAAGATCAGCAGTGTGATTATGCGACATGAACACATGCATACGAACGTACCTCCGTATTTGCCTGGAAGGTGCGTCACCCAGCTGAACTAAAGCTAATGCGCCAATCTGTGCCTCTTTCACCTCAGAGTGAAGCACTTTGCATGCCTGCTTCACCTTAAACCACAAAGCAGCACGGCAGACCTCAGCAGCACGCAACAAGCCAAACAGGTAACAACCCAGAAGGAAAAAACATGGGACGTTCTCACACCTTTAATGTATACTTTAGGTATGAACACGGATTAAGGGTGTCACAATATGCTGGCTTTCTATGATTTTCTATCTCTAAAATCCAGTATTGATCCACAGATAATTCACTAACTATATGGATAAAAATACAACAGTATGAGACACAACCTCACAATTCATCTGCAACGTCACCACCCTGCCACTCTGCTGCACGGAAAAATGAAGTTGGTGCACTATTGTTCTTGTTTGTATTGCGTTCAGTTGATCAAAACATAAGCCTGTTTTGTGTCTGCTCTCACACACAGCGCGGATGTTCACAAATGAAGAACATTGTCTCCTGAGTTCACTTACTCACAAACTGCTGTATGTGGTTATTAACTGAACAGATATTTCCAGACATTAAGTTTGGTGATACTGTATCTTGCAAAATGATAACATTGGAAAAAACAAAACAAAAACAATATTTAAATAAATAATTATGCATTTGCATCAAAGATAGAGGATGTAAAAAAAAATTAAAGCACTATAAAACAAGATTTATTTATTACTATAATGTTACTGTGATATAAGAATTTTTGTCATGATAATTAATAGTTTGATATAGTGGCAGTCCTAATGCTTATATACACCAACAACAAGAGTGTGTTTTAGAAAAATGTCATCTTTTACTCAAACCTATAAAAATTACAGAAAACAGCCTTAAGCCCTGAGAACAAAATGGATGTTGAGTTGGACAAAACATCCATCTGCCACTTTCTTTACTGCACAGGCACAAGGCAATAACGAGGTTATTTGGCTGTTGCTATTTGCTGCCTGGTCCTGCTTGCCTACAGGTGATGTGAGGGAAACCACAATAAATTCAGCCATTCTGTCAGCAAACTGTTCTATACGTGGAAAGTGGAGCTATTTATTTTAGCATGGAAAATAAATATGTCCCCACTTAAAAAGCCAGGGGCTTAAATTCAAACAAAGCTGGTGGTTTAGTATACCGAGCTGAGCTACATAACATCTCACATATTTCTCTCACACACACACACACACACACACACACACACACACACACACACACACACACACACACTATCCTACACGACTGCTTTATCATTCACTTTTTTCTCCCAATCATTTCATTTTGACTTGTTTTTTCTTATGTTGTTCCCACTTCACATACGCTATCCCTGTTTCATCTGTTTTCGCTTCCCCTTTCTTTCAGAAAATAATAATGTTTAAGGTAATGAATGCTGTACGGGTAGATAGTGGAGAAGTGAGCAAACAAGAAAACGGAGGCTTTGTCATCTCGGGCTCCGTCTCCGCAATTCAATACCAGCAGTACGCTCACATCACTTCCACTCCTCTCAGCACAATGAGCCTGAGACATCAAAGCAGAGACTGAGAGGGAGAGAGAGCGAGAACGACGGAGGGAGGGAGAGAGACAAAAGCGTAAAAGCGACTGAGGGAAAAAAAAAAGACTGTAAGAGAAGACACACACCAAAATACCTGTTTCTGAGGAAATGTATGGCGTCATTACAGCGGGATATTCCCACTGCTGTACTACCTGCCCGGCCGCTGAATGTGCTTCTTTCTTTTTCACAGCACATAAACCATTTTAATCATCCCAGTCAAAAGTCACAGTGGTCTCCAATAAAAAGCACATATTTATGTATGCAGCAGAACATTAATGGCCTTCCCCACAGCAGCTATTGAACCTGTTTCATGTAGTACCAGTGAAAGTAAGCTTCCTCAAAACATATGCTGTCAAAACTATTAGCAGAGAGGAGAAGAAATGTTGTTTTAAAAAGAGAGCAGAACAATAATGATGTGAAATGAGAGCAAGCCAGTCCATCTGGGACTTCAAGCTGTGAATAAATAGTCAACAAAGGGTAAAATAATTGAAGGCCATAAGCACTGATTGCATTGATATTTAAGGCAAATAAGGAGAACAATGCTCTTACCATAACTTATTGACAAATGAAATCTATCATTTTTGCCTCGTCACATTCACCTGGCCCACAGCGTGACTTTAATTTCGATTTCTGCTCATATTTTTGACTTTGCAAGTGGTAATTTGTGGGGAAAAAAAGGAAAAAGAAACTAAATGCAAATGAGCAGGTCTCTCTCTCGCTCTTATTGTGAAATGATTAACATTCCCTCCACAGATCAGAGCAGGTTTCTCAGCTCCCCTGGTTGAAATGCTAATGGTGCTTCCAACCCAGTTTAATTCTATTCTACCTTTTCCCCTGTTAGGGAGGAGTTCCCTGTCTCTACTTCCATACACAGCAGCAGGAGGGACAGGCAGCAGGCTTACTCCCCCATCTGGATCTGGGGAATCGGCCCAAGACAGAAAGAGAAGGAGGAACAGTAGGAGGGTGGAGGAGGACCCTTCTTGTTCACGAGGGAGTGTTTTTGGTGGGGGAGTGCAGACTTTAAAATGTGATTTTTCTTCTGCAGAATTCCACCTCGTTTTAAAAGGGTTCAATAATAATAAATGATTACTCCATACCAGGAGAGAGTGACAAGCCTTTGTAGTTTTCTCTCTCCATTATTGATCACATTTCTTTTTCATCCACCATTTTCATTTTTATTTTCCCCCACAGGCCATTGGGTTGAATTCACATGAGACCAAACAGAATCCACACTCAGTAGAAATGTGAGTAAGGCAATGTATCACCTGCTGGGGTGTTAAGGTTGGTGGGGTTTTAACATTCATCTGTAAAGGTGTGCAACATTGGTCTGTTCACTGCTGTGTGATAAATATGTGGCAGAAAGTGTTGCTACCATTTACAGGCCCTCACCACTAACGCATTGAGTCGTATGAAAAATTATACTATCGTGTGTTAGGTTTGGATGAAATTAAGTTTTCTCGTACTGTAATACTGACGGAATATCTAGTTTAAGAGCAGACTGTGTATCACAGTCGATGTATTCACAATCTATACATTATTTGAAGAAGTTTAAATGAGATAAGCTAGCCTTACTCTAACAAGGTTACATAGCAGACGTAAAATTAAGAGAATGTGCGACGGCTCTAAGATGCCACCTTGTGCCTCAGCCTCAATAAACTGTTGAGGTACATCTGCTGTAGTGATCCATCCAGTAAGTTAAAAACTAGTACTCAAAAGCTGTGGTTGATTTTGGCAACTTTCAGGTGTGTAGATATATTTTAAAATTAGCTTGAAACATTTTTGAAAGCAAGTAGTGCCAACTTAAAGCAGTATGTGTAAATAAAGGTTTTAAAAAAGGGAGCAAAAGACTAAATTGGTATCAAATGCTGCTCTGTATTCCATACAAGCAAGCCTTGCCAGAGATACTAATACAGAGGCAACCGGAGATCAGTGCAGGGATGTAGGAGTGACAGCAGAGAGGGATTTAGCAGTGTGATGACAGTCAACACACAATCAGCACTGCAGTATCTTTACAGGGCTCACATTGTTTAGTTTAGTGTTATTAGCTTTCTGAACATAGAGCTGAATCACTTGTAAAACACCCCAAGCTGCCACTCACCCAGAGCTGCAAGACTTTCAGAAGCATGCTTTGATTTAAACTTGTTTATTCATTTTGTGTTGCATATGAGTCTGTCTTGTGAGATAATATGCGTGTGCGGATGCACATGTGATCACAAGTCTTTCAAAGCCAAGATTTTTTGCAGAGTACGGACGAGAGATTTATCATGTCACTGCAACTGAAAATGATGGCATGTAATCACACAGCCTCCCAGAGTCTGTTTCCCTCAGTGAAACATGGACATATGCCAAGGTCCCTAGTCTAATAAGCGCTGTTGTCTCAGTGACAAAGCACTAACCAGACAGACAGGGCTTTATGAATGTGATATGACAAGATACATGACTGCAATATTAAATACAACGCAACAGGTGGCAAACCTAACCTAAATTCTAACAAGACTTTTTCTTTGAAGATGTGCTTTAAGATAAGTAACAACATCATGTATTTGATTACAATCACGTTCGGTAAGGAAAAAAGCAAGAGTTTGTCCCTACCTTAGGATCAGCAGTGAGCAGCTTAAAGGCCTCATACACCTGCCTCTCTTTGACTCCTCCACCCAGATCCAGGAAGTTAGCTGGTTTTCCTCCATGCAGGTCGATGATGTCACATGTGGCCATGGCCAAGCCGGCTCCATTCACTGTAAAAATTCACCGTGTCAGTTCAACTAATGTGCAAAAATGTGTTCTGAAATACAGAGGATAACTGCACAGCAGACACGTGTTTAGCCAAATGGATGGTGCCTTTTCAGTGTGACCACACTTGTGGTGTCAGGCAGGTTGAGTGAGTGTTAATGGTACTATAGTCTACCAATAACCTAATGTACAATGTATTACATGTGTTAAATGTGAGACCAACAGCCGTGAGTAAATTGAAATAACATCACCAGCTCTGAAGGAAAGATGACATGTACTGTACGAGAACCCCTAAAGGAATCTAGCAGTAATTTATCAACCAAAGACGAGCAAAAAGCTGAAAAAAAATGTCACACTTAAAAAGTGAATCGGTTGGAAATCTTCTAATCAGGAACATTCAATGCAACACAAGTTGAGCAACACAGAGAAAATCTGATTATGACTTGACTCTCAACTTCAGAGAAAAGAGTGTTGATTAAAAGAGGTTCTGCTACGCTTTTTGCGGCCTGTGTCATCATTTAGCCAACTGCCAGCACGGCCACCCTGCTGAGTTGTGCAGGAGCCAAGTGCACAAAAATGTCTTACCTCATTTGGTTTAGCCAAGCTGAACTTGTGTCCTGGCAAGCTCCCGACCGAGGTCTCAATAAAAGGGAAATTCGCTTTAACAGCTGTCACTTTGGTGGCTTACAGAGCTCTCAAGGAAGCTGCAGGGCCTTAAAAGCTGTTGTTACTTTAAGAGAGGCTGGGAACTGGGGATGCAGAAAGGCGTGTGTGCGTGTGTGTTTGTGCGAGGGGGGGGGTAGTGCTAACAGACATCTAATGTGTTTATGAGGCTACGGGGTAAGAAGTGAGAGCACCTGTTAGTGCCGCTGTACACTGTAAAAGCTTTGATTTATGACAAGAGAGGGGGCCTTTAATGAGAATGCTAACAATCTGGCTCACTGGAGACTTTCTTGGCGGATTATAGCTAATTAGAACGCATTGGTTATGGCAGCATTCCTTCTGGAGTCTTCAGAAAGCTGCTTGTAATGTGGACTGGAGGAGAGCCCAGGCTGCCTTTACTTTGACTAAGTTTTAACTGTGTCCGAGATTTCACTTATGTGACTTAAGAGACGCATTAAAGTCTTATGCCAGGAGGGGCTTGCTTATTGGTGTGTGTTTTGTCTGTCTGTGTGCAGGAATGAGCCTGTTCTGTTATGGGGTTTTGTTTCCATACCAAAACAGGCAATGTTTCCGTCCAGTCCGATATATTTGAGGTCCCACTTGGCTGCCTGCATCTCTGTGGGGTCGCTCTCAGTCATGTCGTCCATGGCAAACACAGCCTTCTGACGGAACTCAGCGTTGTCGTCAAAGTTGATCTTGGCATCAAAGCAAACCACTGGGGTAAAGATATGGAGGAATGGAGAGATGAACAAAGACGGAGTTCGGAATAAAGACAGCAACAGAGGAAGAAAAGATGAACAAAAAGTGAGACAGTGAGAGTGAGAGGAAGATGGCAGGCAAGGGAAAAGGGAAGAGAAGGAGGATTTCAGACATGAAAAAGCCCACTAATTATCATTTCTAAAACCTGAAATTAATGAACTGAGGGGTGTCCCCTCGGCCTACTGGTCTTAATTACTTCAGAGGCTTGCTCGCTTAGGCATGTGTTTTTGACACTGCCTCTAAAGGATAGACCATTATTGTAAATGGACATTTCCTTTACACTTCAAAGGGAGTGCATTTCAAAGAGAACACACTCATGAAGCTACCTGGAAAAATAACAGGCAAACAAAATGTAATAAATTAGTGGAAGAGCTTTCTGTGTACACAACAACACTTAAACAGCGTCTGTAGCCTAAAAGAATAGTTCGATATAATAGTACATAAATACGTAAATATTTAGCTGGAGCCAGCAACGCTTAGCTTAGCTTAGCATGACTTGAAACATGGGAAAACTTCTACTTTGGCTCTGTCCAAAGGTTCTGCCTACCAGCACCTCTGAAGAACACTAATTAACTGGTCATATGCCACTTGTTTAATTCATGCAAAAACTGAAGAGCAAAAACAAGTAGTGGTTAGGGCTGCTTTCCAGAGTATTTCTTATTTAGACACAATATCCCTAGAAATCTCTTGTTTCCAGTCTTTGTGCTACGCTAAGCCAACCATCTAATACTGTACAGACACAAGAGTGGTAACAATCTTCTTATATAACCTTCGGCAAGAAAGCAAATAAGAGCTTTTCAAGATGTCGAAGTATTCCTTTAAAGAAATGAAACTTTTAGCAAGCTGTGTTTTTAATGTCCCTTTTAGACATCAGCAGTGTGCTTGGCTCAATAGACTGAACAATCAAGAAATCTAAATTGAACATGGTTATATAATTATAGCCAACTGTAATGCTTATGTACACAGTTATTTACTTGTCTACCTATTCGATTACATATACAAAGTTTTGACCATTAAAAATATAACTGTTATGGTTTTAAGAGAAACTATGGTGATGGTAGCCTTGGTAACCTCCAACACAAAGTTTCCTAGTGATGGGACATTGCAGGGTAACAGATAGCCAGAAAAACCACATGTAATAGTGAGAAAAGGTAACAAAATATGGAAGAGTAGGAAATTGGTTTAGGAGAGACAAACAGACAAAGAAACATAAACAAAACACATCCACAGACACACAGTACATGCAGCAGGCAGACTCTCCCGGGGACTAGGGAGTAGAAATACTGTGTCCTCCAGGTAAAGTAGCTCTCCCACTACACAATTCCTTTTGTTTTTGTTTTGACACATCTATTATTGCAGTCCATCTACAAAATGAATTCAGCTATTACCAAATGAGACACAAAAATACAAATTTTCCACCCTCGAGAAATTTTCCCTTCCGATTCACGTCTGTTGAATGCCTGCTGGAAAATAGCTGCGCTCCCTTGTGACGTGAACAAATTGAACCAAAGAATGAGTTGATTTTAATGTGAAGCTCGTCTGCAAAGCCTGCCACAGTCACAGCAACTGCTCCTTCCTGCTGGTAGAAAAGGAAACTCGTACCTCTTGGTATAAATCGACCGTTTGAAAGGAGTCATTTTAATCATTAATATTCATAAGAAATCATGAAACAAGAAACTTCTTTTGTCAATCTTTGATAAAGCATTCTTTGAACAAGAATCTTGAGGAGACTAAATAACATCAAAGAAGTGATGCATCTTCAGCGTGTTGTAATACGTCTCGACAGGACACATCACAGTCAATCTGCGTTCAGTTCCGCAGACAAGACAATCACTCTTATTTCTTTGGGAGAAAAACAAAGTTCAGTACAAGTTCAGCATAAGCAGCATCACAACAGCTACAATATGCTTCGTGACTACATATAATGTCTTTCTTACTGAATGAAGAGCATTTGAAACGCTAGACTCCACTTGTGTCATGCTGTCAAGTGGTAACAGGGGGACTGAAATTTACCCGTATCTCTGTTTTTCTTTATGAATTCAAGTGTTTTCATCTATCACAGAACACTTAAGAAAGGGAGAGGAAAACATATACAGACAGTGGACTGAGGCAGGCTCTGAGCCGATGATTTGAACCCGGACCCATAGCCATGGTAAACAGTGATCCAAATCTCTGCAAACTATCATTGGACACAAAAGTAAGCCTGGTATCAGCTAAAAATCTTGGAGACAATTTAGAAAAGCAGGCCATGACAAATGGCATTCAGTCTCTGATATCTGCAAACACCCCTCAGTCAATTTTATTACTGTTAAAGACTGATTCGAGCCCAAATATAAGAAAAACAGAGTAATATATTGAACAAATCTTGTGGGGAGGTTTCAGTTGACAAGAGAGAAGGGTGGATTCTGGGATTGTTTTTAATGTAGTACAACACAAAGGCTGTCACTTGTTGAAAAAGGCCAACTACCAATTTAGAGCTCCATTCTCTTGATATTAGTTCTAAGCCTGGTTGACTTAGGGACTGTTTGACTCATGTCTTATTTTGAAATCTGTCTCTGCCTGTTTAGTTCTAGATTCACTTCCTGCCCTCTTGTGTTTTCCCTCCAATTCTGATTACATGCCCCGCCTTTATGGTTTTCACCTGTGTTTAATTGTTCTTCCTGCCCCCTAGTGTATTTAAGTCTTGCTTGCCCCTTTGTCTGTGCCAGATCGTCTTAGTCCGTAGTGTCAAGCGTTCCAGCATTTGTTTCCTTGTGTTTTTGACCCAGCTTGTTCTTTTTCGGTTCTGCCTCTTGTCTCTCGATTCGGATACCTCTGCCTGATTTTTGGACTGCCTTCCCGTGTACTGACTTTGTTTGTATTAAAGACTTTGCCTTTTATCCCTGTGTTCTGGAGTCGTGCATTTGAGTTCTTTTCTGAGCTACCTCCCTGACAATCTGGCCAGAATGGACACAGCCGACTCCAACCAGGTTTTTTTCGCCCTTCAAGCTCAAGGGGAGAAGATTCGTCACCAGGAAGAGCAGCTCGACCTCCTGAGACGTGACATGAGGAGTATAATGGACAGACAGGAAAACTGGATGGCGGCTGTTGGGGGCCAGTTTGACATTTTGATCAAGCAAGGACAGAAGTCGCTTTCCCGGCCCACTTCGGACGGTGCCTCTCCAGCCTCTCCGGTGGCCCCTACATCTGAGCCTGTACCTCCAGTGTCCTGCCCCATGTTGCCCATTCACCTGTCTCGTCCAGAGAAGTTTTCCCGCGAGTCAGGGGATTGTAGAACATTCCTGACTCAATGTGATTTACATTTTGAACTTCAAGCAGCAGCTTTCCCATCCGACAGTGCCAAGATGGCCTACATCATCTCCCATCTCACCGGTAGAGCGGAAGCTTGGGCTACAGCGGAGTGGAATCGGAAATCAGCGGTGTGTTCATCCCTTCCCCTGTTCACCGAGACTTTCACTCAGATATTCCAACACATCACCCCAGGTCGTGAGGCAGCCCAGGCACTAGTTGGGCTCCGTCAGGGAAGAAGACGAGTCTCCGACTATGCCATTCAGTTCCGTGCTCTGGCAGCGGAGAGTGGTTGGAACCAGTCAGCACTGTTTGATGCATTCTTACACAGACTTTCCAGCTCAATGAAAGACCAGTTGGCTCCGCTTGAGCTTCCCGGTGACCTGGACGCTCTCATTGCCTTGGCGATTAAGATTGACAAGAGAATCACGGAAAGAGAGAAAGAAAAGCAGTGGGACTCCCCGTAGACAGCGCTCCAGTCCTGCGTCAGCTCCCTGGCACCCATCACCAGTCCCATCAGTGCCCACTGCTGCCTCGGAGGAGCCCATGCAGGTGGGACGGACCCGTCTGACACCGGAGGAACGACAGCGGCGCTTCCGAGAGGGTCGATGTATCTACTGTGCACAGCTGGGTCATATTCTGGCGACATGTCCAAAGATCAGGCTCATCGGTGAAAGAGAGGACACTGGTGAGTCGAACCACATTCTCTTCCAGTTCCTCTCGCTCCTTGCCCATGGTTATCCTCACTTCTTCCTCTTTATCCCTTAAACAGGATGTGTTGGTGGATTCAGGGTCGGATGCAGAATTCATGGACTATAACCTGGCAGAGAGACTGGGCCTGGCCATGTCTCAGCTCACCAAACCACTGGAGGCCAGTGCCCTGGATGGACGTCTGCTCTGCCGGGTAACTCACATGACTCAACCTGTTCAGGTAACCTTCCCTGACCACCACACAGAGACTTTAAGTTTTCACGTATTCAGGGCCCCACTACACCCCTTAATCTTGGGTTACCCATGGCTATTACGGCACAACCCACTGATAGACTGGACAACAGGAACAATTGTTTCTTGGGGAGAGGGGTGTAAAGGACGTTGTTTCCCCTGCAAAGACTCTGCTCCCCCTCCTGAGATTCCCTCAGCCCAGGTTCCCACATGCTCTGCTGAGGCAGATTACCCCGATCTTTCCCGAGTGCCCTCCTGCTATCTGGACTTAAAGGAGGTCTTTAACAAGGCTAAAGCAACTTCCCTGCCACCACACCGCCCCTATGACTGTGCTATTGATCTTCTGCCTGGAACCTCCCCTCCCAAGGGACGCCTCTACTCTTTGTCTGGACCAGAGATGCACGCAATGAAGGAATACATCGAGTCTTCATTGGTGGCAGGGATCATTCGTCCTTCTTCATCCCCAGTGGGAGCTGGCTTCTTCTTTGTGGATAAGAAAGACAAGACTCTTCGTCCCTGTATTGACTACCGAGGGCTTAACGACATCACCATTAAATCAGGTACCCCCTCCCCTTGATTTCCTCTGCTTTTGAATTGTTGAAAGGAGCCAAGGTGTTCACTAAGCTGGACTTACGCAATGCTTATCACCTGATTAGAATTAGGGAGGGCGATGAGTGGAAGACTGCGTTCAATACCGCTAGTGGTCACTATGAATACTTGGTGATGCCCTTTGGGCTAACTAACGCTCCAGCTGTGTTTCAGGCCCTAGTTAATGATGTCCTCAGGGAGATGCTCAACGTGTTTGTGTTCGTCTACCTGGATGATATCCTCATCTTCTCCCCAGATGAGGAGACTCACATGGAACATGTCCGTGCAGTTCTTCGGCGTCTCCTGGACAACCAACTGTACGTCAAAGCGGAGAAGTGTGAATTCCACGTCTCTACAGCATCATTTCTGGGGTTCATAATCTCAGAGGGGGCGGTGCAGATGGACCCTGCTAAGGTCAGTGCTGTTAAGGATTGGCCCACACCACTGAACAGGAAACAGGTGCAGTGTTTTCTTGGGGTTGCCAACTTTTACAGGAAGTTTATAAGAAACTTCAGTGTGGTAGCTGCCCCCCTGCACGAGTTAACTTCCCCCAAGGCTCCTTTTAGGTGGTCTCTCAGAGCAGACAATGCCTTCAGAAGGCTCAAAGAGAGCTTCACTTCAGCACCAGTGCTGACTCTCCCTGACCCCAAGCTCCAGTTTGTGGTTGAGGTGGATGCTTCAGACGTGGGCGTGGGAGCAGTGCTGTCACAAAGGTCAGTAAAAGACAACAGACTCCATCCATGTGCATACTTGTCCCGCAAACTTTCCTCTGCAGAAAGGAACTATGACATTGGGGATCGGGAGCTGCTAGCCATCAAAGTGGCCCTGGAGGAGTGGAGGCACTGGTTGGAGGGGGTGGAGCTACCGTTTCTTGTGTGGACGGATCACAAGAACCTGGAATACATTCGTACTGCCAAGAGACTGAATGCTCGACAGGCCAGGTGGGCTCTATTCTTTAACAGATTCAAATTTACTGTGTCTTATAGTCCTGGGTCCAAGAATGCTAAACCAGATGCCCTGTCTCGTCTGTATGACCCTGTCCCGAGCCCTAAGGAGTCCACTAACATTCTCCCTTCTTCATGTGTGGTCGGTGCAGTTACCTGGGCGGTAGAGAGACAGGTAAAACAGGCCTTAGAATCTGTGCAAGTCCCGGACGGGTGCCCCCTGAACCGGTTGTTTGTCCCATCTGATCTCCGCTCCCAGGTCATCCACTGGTCTTATGCCTCCCGCATCTCCTGTCACCCTGGTGTTAAAAGGACTATGTTTGTGATCCGGCAGTGGTTCTGGTGGCCTTCCATGGAGAAGGAGGTAAGAGAGTATGTGTCTGCTTGCCCCACCTGTGCCTGTAAGTCTTCTCGACACCCGGTGACCGGCCTCCTGCGACCTCTTCCTGGACCATGTCGACCGTGGTCTCATATTTCCTTGGACTTTGTCACTGGACTGCCCACCTCTGAAGGTAACACCACCATACTGACTGTAGTTGACCGTTTTTCTAAAATGGCCCACTTCATTCCTTTGCCCAAACTCCCCTCTGCCAAGGAGACGGCAGAGACTGTGCTTCACCATGTGTTTCGCATCCATGGTTTCCCCAGGGATGTGGTCTCTGACAGGGGGCCTCAGTTCACCTCTCTTTTCTGGAAGGAGTTCTGTTCTCTGCTGGGAGTCACAGTCTCTCCTCTGGTTACCACCCCCAGACCAACGGGCAGTCAGAGCGGCTCAACCAAGAGCTGGAGACAGGACTACGTTGCCTCTCTTCCCAGAATCCCACCACATGGAGTAAGCATCTCATTTGGGTTGAATATGCCCATAACACTCTGCTTTGTTCTTCTACTGGTTTGTCTCCCTTTCAGTGCGCCTATGGCTACCAACCCCCCCTGTTCCCGGCCTTGGAGAAGGAGATCAAGGTGCCTTCGGGCCTGGGTTCTGGTTCGCCGGTGTAGACGCACCTGGGCCCGGGCCCGCTAGGTGCTTTTAAGGAACTCAGAGCACTACAAAGTGGCCACAGATCGTCACAGAACTCCTGCCCCAAACTACAGACCTGGCAGTCGGGTCTGGCTGTCAACCCAAGATTTACCCCTCAGAGTACAGTCTCGTAAGTTGGCACCTCGTTTTGTTGGGCCTTTTCCTGTGTCCAAGGTTATTAACCCTCTGGCTGTCAGACTCAAACTCCCCAGGACTCCATCCCACGTTCCATGTCAGCCGAGTCAAGCCTGTCCTGGAGAGTCGTTTGGTCCCCGCCTCTAAACCCCCTCCTCCTCCCTGTATCCTTGATGGAGAGCCAGTCTTCTCTGTTCGCCGTCTGTTGGCTGTGCGACGTCGGGGGCGGGGTTCCAGTATCTAGTGGACTGGGAGGGTTACAGCCCAGAAGAGAGGTCTTGGGTCTCAGCGAGCAATATTTTGGACCCTACTCTCATCAGAGACTTTCACAGGGACCACCCTAAAGAACCTGGGCTGTCAGGAGTCGGCCATGGGGGGGGGGGGTACTGTCATGTCTAGTCCCTAAGCCTGGTCTGATGACTATTTCCTTGTGTTACCTTTCATGTTTGACTCATGTATTATTTTGAAATTCGTCTCTGCCTGTTTAGTTCTAGATTCACTTCCTGTCCTCTGGTGTTTTCCCTCCAATTCTGATTACATGCCCCGCCTTTATGGTTTTCACCTGTGTTTAATTGTTCTTCCCGCCCCCTAATGTATTTAAGTCTTGCCTGCCCCTTTGTCTGTGCCAGATCGTCTCAGTCCCTAGTGTCAAGTGTTCCAGCATTTGTTTCCTTGTGTTACTCCTTGTGTTTTTGACCCAGCTTGTTCTTTTTCGGTTCTGCCTCTTGTCTCTCGATTCGGATACCTCTGCCTGATTTTTGGACTGCCTTCCCGTGTACCGGCTTTGTTTGTATTAAAGACTTTGCCTTTTATCCCTGTGTTCTGGAGTCGTGCATTTGAGTTCTTTTCTGAGCTACCTCCCTGACAATTACGATGATGAGATGAATCTGGACTTCAGTCTCCCTGTGACAATTTATATTTGGACAAATGGTTGACTGACAACAGAGACATTATTTATTGTTCTACTGGACAATACGTTTATCTAAAACCTAATTACTTATAGTTAATTTAATTTCACAGTGAACACGTAACAGTGTAGGTTGTGCTACTTTAAATCAAGAATGATAAAATTCCTAACCTTTTCATTTGTTAGAATCTCCCTTTTGTTCATTCAAAAACATTAAACAGAAGTATTTCAGGCTAGTGTATGTATGTGAGATATTTTTGGTTCAGCACATTGTTCAATACCAGGAATAAGGCAGATGTACAACTAGATGTAGAACACCAAGAGGTAGTGTAATTATCTAACAATTATTTCTGAATGGGGCTTTATGAGCAAACAAGTTTTTTTTTTTTTTTTTTTCTGATTCTCAGATAAAAAGATTATTAATTATTAAAATGCACTGGACAAAATGTTCACAGTGAAAATAAAACAGTGCAAATTTAACATTTTAATGAAGCTTAAGGCTTGATATACAGTATATAAAAATGAACTGAAATGATTTTAAGGATGTGCTGACACCCTGTGATGTTTTCCTACATATACAGAGAATATCCCTAAGAGGTTATTCATGAGGGAGGTGCCTGGAACTGCTGCTGTAATTCCTCATTACTGGTTGAAGACATACTGTACGCCTTTAGTTAATCACCAATAACTAGGAAACATCAACATCCTATGAATATTGAAAGCTCTGCTCCCTGAAGCCACTTGGATTTTGATCCAGACAAAGTCATTCAGACAAGAAGCTGATGTCAATGTGTTGCAATTACACTTCACTTTTTTCTTAAATGCATTCAGACCCGAGGAGATGGGGCGCCTGCATCTCACCGTCAGTGATTAGTAAGTGGCTGCATGTTCATGATGAAATGATGAATTCTCTATTTGAAGTGTTTACATATTACAGAGCTGTAAGGGATAGTTATTGACAGGGGAAAAAAAACATAAATGGATGAACAGACACACATAATGTACACAAGACAGAGGCCAAGTCAACACACACATACACACGCATACACACAAAACAGGCAGTTTCTATGATACAAGGTACCTTGTCCTTCGGGAGTCTCTCCGAGAGGATTGACTTCGACTTGAGTGGCGTCGACTTTCAGGAACAGATCATAGAGCCTCTTAATCTGATCTGCTGCCTGCGTGGTCCACAGAGGACAGTAATTACCTGATGGTTCGGCTCTGAGCAGCCGGCCCCGCCAAGGCCACTCAGCCTCCCACACAGGCTACATAAAACATGGCAAATCACCTTCAACGTCACGCTGTCTGAGTTTGTTTAGGGTGAATGTGTACATCTCTGAGGTGAAAGAGAAAATTTAATTCACTTGTTTCAAAAGGTGTGACAATAAACAAATACGACATGGATTAAAACACAGACCAGCACACTTGGATCTAATGTGTAGATTTCACTTGCACATTTTTTTTTGTTGCTTTTTATACACGATTGATATTTACAAATAATAAGGGAGCAAAGTGAATACTGCCAGTGAATATAGCAACAAAGAAATGGCACAGTACTTAAATCATCATTGTCAAGATCCCCATTTTAAAAAGGATCTCAACTGATATCTATGTTGCTGCGACTGTTCTTCAATAATGATGGCAGTGTGACAGTGAGCGTTGAAAGACTTCTCAATGCACAGTTCTACACTCACACTGTATAGGCAGACACACACTGGCTTCTACACAGAGATCCTGCCATCCCATAGCTCATTCAAGGCAGTAAAGGTATTTTAGAAGAGCTGTAATTATCTCTGAATTAAACAGTCTGGCAGCTGACTCACAGCAACCAAGGAAAAGCATACAGACAATGCAGACACTTAACCAATCACTTTCTATTTCTCTCCTTGCCAGTTTAAAATCAATGCCCATTCAGTATCCTGCAAAAAAGGATCACATACAATGAGACGCAACCAAAGCTCAAACATCTTCGACTCTCAGTTTGCTTCTCAGAAGCAGATTCGTTTGGCTCATTTATACGTATTCCATGTGTTAAAGACTCTGAGCTAATCTGATTTCTCATGCCATGGAGCCTGCAGAAAAGCAAGCGAATTAGTGATCTGATGCCAAGAGACAAACGGCTTTGAAATGAACTCTACATCTAAGCACACATATCTATCAACTTGAGCTGTCACCGTGATGTTTTTCCTTGGCTTCGTTTTACCAGCTCATGCTGCCTGAATACGAAAACACATTTGTTTCACTGTCCACAAAATCATAGGTTGTCCATTGCGATGAGTTTTGGTTCTTAGTGCATGATTCACTTAAAAAAATCAATATGCAGCATGTTCAAATGTTCAAATGATGGTATCATTAGTGATGTCGGCTCCCTCAGCCTGGCAAAGTGTTGTGCGTCACTGCCAGATATGACAATAGACCACCTGGCAAGTGAGTCTAGTGTAATGACACTTCACAACTTGCCCCTCGAAAACTAATAATAGCCAAAGTTTGGCTTGTTTGTGAATGAGAATACATCTGTCTGTGCATGTGTGTGTGTCTGCATTTCATAGATGTTTCTGAGTCTTCTTTGCATTGTGGTTTTAAAGCTGTCAGCACCCATTACCTGTCTCTGCAGAGGTCCTTTGAAACCCAAATTAGCTGCCATGCGAAGCGCCTGGTCGTCTCGCACACCTTCAAATATATCTATGACTTCCTATAAGGTGAATGAGAGATGGAGAAAAACAAATGGAGAAAGGGAGTGAGGGAGAACAGGAGGCTCAAACACTGGGCTATAATTTGACACAAAGCGAATGCTCATATTAAATTGCCGACATCATAATTAAGTAGTGGCAAGCTGCCAGACATGGAGAAAATCGACAGTTGGTACTGAAACAGTGGATTTATGATCATTAGACCCTCATATCTTTTGACATTCAGATAGCGAGAAGCTCTCATAACTTTTTTCATAGACATAAAACGGATGAGGGATTGCAGGGTGCACAGTGGTGAAGAAAACAGAAGAATAAAACTGCTACTGCTGTTGGACTGTCGCTGGTATGGACCAAATCTGTATAAACTAGGTTGGTACAACACCGATTTTAATGAGATGAGTGAAAGGTTTACTGCGCTAGCATGTGTATTAGATAGCAACACAACAGCTGTGCATTGTATATACAATCTGAAACCTTGAGTGGAAATAATGAATGATATAAATCTCAACTGGATCTTTACTATCTGCTCTAACATTTGTAGACTATGGCAAAAAAAAGATATATAACACTAGTAAATGCAGGCTTACTCCATCTGTAATGCTTAAATTGTGGGTCTGTTAACAATGACCTGCTGCCAAGTAGCAAAGTGACTACAGTGGATTAAGCTCCGTAAATGGAACCTAATTAATAGCGATATAAAACACAGAAGGCTTCTTCATGTGTGTCTGTGTGTATTTGTTCATGTTAAGCTCCAACGTGTTACCAACGTGTTCAGCTGCTGCTGTGTGCACGCAGACAGGACGGTGCATTTGACTGAATTAGCAGAAAATACGAGCAGAGCACAGCTTCCATATGTACAACCCACTGGGTAATCCGGTCCTGGCATGATTTCAAGTCAAATAAGACTTTTGTCAATTTTAGAGTGAGACAGCTATGGGTTTGCATTTTGAATGCTCCATTGTGCCAGATGAGTTTGATTTCAACCAATTCCAACCTCTGCACTGCTTTTGAGGCAGATAAATGCCACTGTCTTATTGATCTCATTTGATCTTGTAGTGATGGGTGTAACCTAAAAATCATGTACCTTAAAGATAAGTTCTGGGGTACTGGCTGCCACTTCCTCGATATCCATTCCTCCCTGGGGGCTTCCAACCATGACAGGGCCGTTACAGGAGCGGTCCATTAAGATGGCAAAGTAGGTCTCCCTGCTAATGTCCAGGGCCTCAGCCACCATCACCTGGACACAGCACAGCAAGAGAAAGAGGAGCTGATGGAGGAATGTCACTATGATAACAAGACTCATGATTACTTTAAGTGTAACTGTTGCCCTAGTATAAAAAAAAAAACATTTGATTTTCCTTGACTTTCCTTAGTATTTAGCAAACATTTGCAAATTTTGTACAATCCAGCACATCTTTAAAAGTTACATAGCACTTGATACTGACTGAACAAAGTGGGGGTGGGGCTTTATGCTGTGAATCAGACAGAAAAGCAGAGAGAGGAGGCAAGTAAGAGGCTCATTTGGAAAAGAAAGGAAAAACAAATTGACAGGGAACTATCAGTTGTGTGGTGGTTAATGGGCTGCAGGTTTTCTAGATGGAGTGTTTGTTTGAACATGCACAGGCCTTATGTTCTGCTTCCACTCTATCGCTCTGTGAATGAGGATGGATAGCCTTCTCTACGCTCCATGTTAACAGACTGCTCTCCTATCTCCTTGTCCAAATGTTGTCTTCTCCAGTCACTCACACGTTCTCCTAAGTTCCCTGTCATTTGACTCGTAGCCTGACACTCTAACTAAACATATTCTATTCCCACTGCCCCGGTCTTTCTTTTTACCCTCAAACCCCTGTTTTTTTTTCTCCCACAACCATCTCTCATATCTTTCCTTGTCTTCCCTCCACATCCCTCTATCAGAGCCATGACAGCAAAATTCATGTAGTTGCAGAAGTGCTGCCCCTTTTTCTGTGGTGTTCCCTACTCTGTGGCGCAGTATGGGTAAAGGGTTGATGCAAGCTCCATTGGCAAGTTGACAGCTAAGCTCTGGCTGTCATCTGACACACCAGCCTCTGACTACGCTGCTACGGTAGTTGATCCTTCTGGTGAGTCAATGGCTGCTCTTGCAAGGTCTGATTTCAGGGCTACAGGCGATAGAGAATGTTCTTGGTAAGACAATTAGATGGCCAATTTGAGGTCATGTCTTTTGTGCCTCACATCAGCTTTTGTCCAGTTTACTTTGCTGTTTGTTTGCCTTTCATTTCAGCTTCCAAAGTGTGGAATTATTTCAGAGCTTCTGAACGTCCGCTGCCGCAGGTGCCTTCTATAAAAATGAATGAAAAAAAAAAAACACTGTGACTCTCATTTGATTCCACCTACACTCTGCGGTAGGAGCAGGAGCAGGAGCTCCTGTGGGGAGTAGCAGGGGTATGCAAAGATGGGGGAGAGACCAAGAAAAAGTGCAGGACCCACACACAAGCCACAGAGTGAGAAGGCTTCATCACCTGGAAATGTCTGCTTTGAGTGCGTACTGCATGCAGCATGCAAGTGGAGAAAATGATATTCCTGCTTGTTAGTGGCACACAGAAACAGTTGTTTACCAAACACTTTAAATTCACAGTGGGCCTTTTATTTATGCAATGAGCCATAACACCAGCCAGCAGAAACCCACAGTAAACAACACTGGACAGCTACTATTTAAACCTAGCAAGAAAAAAAAAAAAAGAACAAAAAAAAAAAACCCAAACCATAGAGCCAGACTGCTTTCACAGTCATTAATTATACAGCACTGTATTACTGGACTCAAAATGCCTTGAAATGAGGTCAGAAAACAACAAGAAAGAGCAAAGTACATCTTTCTTTCCTTCAGTCTGAGCAGTGGCTCACCGTTTTCACTTTCACTCCATCTTTTGGTGTTTGCTTGGTTATCAGGTTGAAACCCAGCATCTTATTGGCCAGCTCGCCAACCACTGCAGGGCTGAAAGAGAGAACTTATAGGTCAAACAATGTCTTTTTTTAAAAAGTCTTTTTTTTAAGGAAAAAAAAAAGAATCACTGAATATCATACACTTACAAAATGAGAAATGAGAAAAGCAGGTGAACTGACAGATGAATAAGTATTTCTTTATCTCTCCAGAGCTTTGTTCAGTTGAAGAGAGATATGCCTCAGCACTTTCTGGGCATTAATGTAACGTATTCTGACAAAGCACAGCTTTTGGAGACACTTTGGTACATCTACACATCACTGTGAATGAACCTCTACTTATTCTCTCTGTTTAAAAGCAGCCTGCATGCCGAGTCTGCTTCCGTAAGCCTGCTCTGGTTTTGTAAGTGAATACAAATGAAGCCAGGGGTTGTACTCATCCTTTGATAGATGAGAGGAAGGTGAACTGTGCGCTCATGTCACTGTCTGGGGACGATGAACTTCAGCATATCTCACTTTGAGAAAGTTTCCGGCCATTCCAAACCCTGAAGTAGGGTGACGATGATACATGTCTGGGCCAATTGTCATAAATCACCCTTTTGCCTTTAAGGCGGCAGTAAATGTTTGTTACCTTTACTAAAAAGATTGTACTGTTTTAGCACATGGAAACTTGGTGGAGGAGAAAGCAGTACCTGAGCAAAAAAAAAACTCTTTAAAGGTGTTGTTTAGCCTTTTGAAAAATGTAGAAGATTTCAGACTGAGACCTCATTGGAGGGATCCAGCTATCACACTTTGTAATTCTAAGCTAGAACAAAATGAACCTCAGCAGCGGCACAAAACCCAATCAACCTGAGATAGGAAAACATCAGTATGGGGTGCATAACGCCTCTGCCGACCCTAAAATCCCTTTTTCAACATTTAATTGAGGGTAGTTGTTCCAAAACAAGATGCTGGAAGAGAGAAAAACTGTTTATTTGCAGCGCAAGTAATCCTGACTGTGTCTTTGTGCCTAGGGAACATCTTCAGAGAGCTCTTTGAGCCTCCTCACTCTAAAAGCCACTATCGTAGGAGAAAATAACGTGAATCTATCTCTACAGTAAGTCACAGTGTGAAATGCACATAGGGACATACTTACTCCTTAGTTAAGTGCACTCCACCTTTAAGGCCACTGTCGAACACACCCTTGCCTCTGCCACCGGCCAGAATCTGAGCTTTCAGCACAATCTCTTTGGCATCTGAAAGACAGAGAGAGACAGATATAAAGACAGTGCGACAAATGGAGGGAAAGAAAGTGAGACAGAGACAGAGAAAGTGAGACAAAACACTTAAGATAAAGGCTCAGCACCGTGAATGCCCCCTTGAGTCTGCCACTTATCTGTCTATCTGATTGAGGGAAGCGGGGGGGGAGGGAGGAAACTGAGTGTAATGTGTGAAAAGATTAGGGATTATGGCAGAAGGAAAAAGATTTTACACACCAGAGCTCAGTTGCCATCCACAAGGAAAATTCACCCAAGCACTACTAATTACAATGTAGTACAAGAATAGCTATAGTGAAATGGACACATGTATTTGTAACAAGGCTAAGAGTCAGCCATGTTAGCGACCCTGTGAAACTGTACTCAGGCCACTATGATGCTTTGAGCTACTTGTTAAAGTTAGTTTACTAACACTCTCATGGTGACACTGCTAACATACTGATGTTCAGAACATATAATGTGTATCAGGTTCACCATCATATTTTAGCGAGCCACATTTTAAGATTTGCTAATTGAGGCTGATGGGAATGACTGGTTTTTCAGGAATTTTGCAATAAACCAAAGTATGGGACAAATAAGAGTTTTGACACTAATGGTGGTCAGAAAAGAAAAATCAGGGGATCACTAAAAATCACTGGGATGCATCATTGGGTCACTAGGGCTATCTGTACAGAATTTCATGCCAAAACATCCAATAGTTGCTGAGATATTTCCCTAAAATCCAAAAATGTCAAACTCACAGTGGCACTGGACAAGAGGTCACATCATTAGCGAAAGTCAGTGAGCGTCATCCTCTCAAGACCCTGAATGTCTGTACAAAATTTGATGGTAATCTATCCGATAGTTGTAAAGATATTTAAGTTCAGACCAAAGACCCACAATGCCATATCTAGAACACCATCTACCACAGTAAAAAACAACCATGCACATACAATATCCACTTAAACTGTTTCACTGGTGTGTTTCCTCACGACCAGCATCCAAGAACACAGCATCAGAGCAAGAAGCAACTGCATAACTGCTGGAAAAATCCACATGACCTTGCTCCAATTATATAACCACCCTGCATCCCTTTTGCTGTCACTGCCACCTTGCAAGAACTCTCACATCAGGAGGAGGCCTTCTCCGCTGTCTATTCAGCATCCTGCCCACAGTCTCCCTCTATTCAAATGGAGCGAGGACACGTGATGAAAGATGGTCTCTGGCTAGGTTATTATTATCTCTAGGTAGGGGAGTTCAGCCATTGACAGGTGGCTGCCATCAGGGTTGGAAGTGGGTGGTAGGGAGAGTGGAAGGGGATGATCCACTGTGCAATGTCTAGGAAGACACCTTGACCTTGGGGGTTGGAGAAAAGCTCCTCCCTGGACTGAGTTACAAAAAAAAACAACAAGAAACTCTGCAAGCAGGGTGGAGAATGTCTAGACAGGAGCTGTTGAGCCAAGAGAGCCTAAGAACTCTGAATGTGCTCACTGCTGCTGTAGTAAAAAAAAAAAAAAAAAAAAAAAAGGACCCCGAGAAAATAGCCTCTGACAGGGTGCCAGGGATTAAACTAACACTGCATTAGTGAGGCCCGTTCTCTGCAGAGAGCTGAGAGGGGGGAAAGAGAAAGGGAGGGAGAGAGAGAGCGAACGAGAGAATAAAGGTGTGCTCTTATGCAAAGGGCTTTGAGAGGAGTCATAAATGAATAAATATGTTAATAAAAAACTGCTACTGCGCAAAATTAAAAAGAGTTCAAAGCAAGATGAAATAGTGTCCTGCGGGCATGTGCAGCGGAGAGGGACGGTACAGAGGAAATGACTTTTGCTTTAAAAGAAGAAAAAAAGAAACAAGTGGGAGAACAAAGGTGTAGTCCACAAGGGGAATTGTATTGTTTCAGGTGGAAAAAGGTAAGAGTATTGACACATTGATGAGGACCTTAAAAAAGCAAGATATGGTTTTAAAGTGAGGACATATTAAATATATTAAAAGGCATGTAATGTGCCAGGGAAGGTAATGGGCTGAGAACGAGGCAGGTGTTCATTCCTGCTGCACTAGTAATTGATAGCAAACCTGCTTATTATGCAGCACACAACAAGATATTGTAGCAATATCAGCAATTATGAATGGGCACTGAAGGAGCAATGTGCTGATAATAAGGGGAAACTTTCGAAAAGAATAGACAAACCGAGAAGAATAAAAGATTTGTTGTGATAAAATGCATTCATACTGCACACTGCAAGAGTGTACCATGAAAACAGTACATCGTTCTCACAGGGAAAAAAAAAATCTCTGTCGAATCATCCCAAATCCTCTGGTTAACAAAGAAACACCACTCTCTGTTGGCATACATGGAGAAGATAATGATGTCCTCAAAGATCACAGTGAACATGGTGCATGGTAAAGAGCAGGGCGACCATTATCTGGTAGTATGACAGACATGAGATGGCCTCTAACATTCAGACAAAGGTTGGTCCCTAATGAGAGTGGAGTAAAGTGGGGGAGTGGATGGAAGAGATGGAGCTGCAGTATGTAAAAGAGACAAGCCGTGGTTTTATGCTCAACCCAGATGCTGTGATGAACAAGGGGAAGAAAGGGAACATGTCTGACGTTAATCAGTTCAGACCCCAATGAGCATTGTTGGAGAGTCAAAGCTCAAGGTGTTCTCAAGGTGGAAAATGTTATATTAAACCTGTAAAATTGAGAGGTCACACAAAGGAACAGAGACACACATCGTACACAATACTGTACATTCTGTACATTCAGTACTGTGAGTATGAAATACACGGAGTACAGATGTACTAGGCGCACAAAACAAAATAATTAGAAATACCTCCTGCAGAAAGTGGTTTGGTTATTAGCTGAATGAAAACCCCTTTCTTGGGCGGTGGGGGGCGGGGCACTGTTGCATAATCAGTTCTCCACTTCTATCTGTATCACACACGTCCCGCTATGAAGATGCAGAGAAAGATTTTCATCTCCATTTATTTTCTATATCTTGGGGACACAGGGGAGGAGATTAACATTGCACAACATCTCCAATCACATCATATGCAATTGGAGTAATGCGGTCATCATCCTCAGGCCTTACTCATTTCCCAGTAATGAGTGCAAATCAACTCCCAGTCTGCTTGCCAGTGACAGCAGCTGGCAAAGAGGATGTTACTTCTACAATCAGTATCTCTTTCACTCTCTTCTTCTTTCTGTGCACTTTTAAAAAAGGTCTATTCTCATCTCCCTGATCCCCCTTTTTCCATGTAGCCCATGGGTGGCCAGCAACAGAGGTAGTGTTGGTCTGATATTTAATTAAGCCTTCGAGGCTGTGCCATGAGGGGGATGCTGGCTGGTGAGGGACAGATGTAGGCTGTGAGCCAATCCAGAGAGAGTAAGACGTGGCTACCATCTGCATGGAGAGAGAGAAAGATCAGGGCGGCCCTCCCCAGCGTGCATGTGTGTTGTAATGAAAGTAATGTGGCGGCTAAATGGAGAACACTAATCAAACTCCTGGGAGAAAGGCGAAAACAAACACAAGCACACACTGCCACAATCAAACGCCACAGAGAGCCTCAGTCTTCCTATGGATAAATGCCATTAACACAAGAGGGAAGAAAAAAAAAACCCAAAGACCTCTTAACTTTCAGCATCTGTGCTCATCATGAAAGTACACCTCCTAGTTAGTTGCAGGAGAGTGTTGATTGCTGCCAAACCGGCAGAAGTAAGTCTTTAGAAAAAAAAAAAGAGAGGTCTTAAATGTCAGTCTCTAAGACCATTAAAAACAAATAACGTAGGTGTAATTATTCTTCTCCCAGTATTTTTCCCAGCATCTGAAATATAATTTAGAATGCAGGGGTATTCCAGTGCTATAAGTAGAAAGAACAACAATCTGCGATTCCATTTGCTTCCATCTAGCGGCACATGGCGTGTCATTAAATAATCTCAATTATGTTGTCAACTGCATATTGATAGCTACAGAAAGCTATTGGAGCAGCTCTAGCTTTTGACTCACTTCGCCACAGGGCTTTTTGCTGTGTCACATCCATGGCTCACTGATATTGGGAACAATGAACTCATAACCTACTGTAGCAAAAAGCACCAAAGGCAATGCAGGATATTAATGACTTAAAGTAGAACTATCCAATAAGCTTTACTAATTGCATAAACAGAAAACTGAATATGTGCATGCATGTGTATAAAAAAAAAAGGTCAATATAGGCCAGCGCTTGTTTCTGTACAATATTCAGTGTAATAGCCTTGCCAACACATTATGTTTTAATTACACTTTGGCACCAGCAGGGCTAGTAAAATGGATCAGGTCACGTTTAATGTTTAGACTGTCTCTTGATTTCGTTCAACCACAATGGTTAAGCTGGTATTGTCGTGGACAAGTTCAGCTTTCCATAAACTTTCAGCCTTTCCAATTTTGCCAGGCTGAGAAAAGGTCAGGCAGAAAATGGCTCTTCATTCATGCACTGATGGCAGGTGAACCAGAAAAGATAGGAAAATAAAATCGTCCGTTTTTCATCTACCTTGACATATAATGGCCTTGGAATTCGTAAAGCTAAATATGTTTGCCTGTTCAGTTGAGGCTGAAAAGTCAACAAACATTGATAAATCCTAACCACGCTCTACAAAGCCCTCTTGCTTTTGGCATGTCTGTAAGACCAAATGTTGGGACTTGTAAAACAAGGGACAAACAAACAGATTTAGACACAAAAAAAGTCAAAGCCAACCACAATTTAACTTCTTTGTTCCCTAAACTAAATGTATCATTACCATCTCACTGTCTTGTCTGGTTAATCCCCATGTCCCTGTGTCCGTCTCTGCCTCTAATGATGCCATCTCAGTGTTACTCGGCGGAGGAGAATATCAGTGTCCCGGACTGACAGTGGCACCTCTGTGTGACACCTCCTCCAGTCACTGCTTGCACGACGGCTGAGTCCTCATTAGAGGACAAGTCCACCTGGCTTTCAGACATAGACAGCACTTCTAATGACATCCTGAGATGGCCTTGGTCTCCTCTCAGTGACAGAGAGGTGCAGTTCAAACTTCTGGCGGAGAGTTTTTCATTGCCATACAACCACAGGGGTGACGGTGATGATAATGATGTTGTGGAACGATGGGTACTAAATGACCACGGGGATATCTGCAGGGAGAATCATTTGTCTCGGAACGAAGCTTCTGCTAAAGAATTTACTTGTATGAAGCCGCAACACAGAAAATACAACACAGAACTCCAGAAAATCTCCATAAAAATGTTTTAAATAAGCGACCAAGAGTCTACACAAACATGAGCTGCTAACTTCTCATTACTGACTGAACAGTTTTCATCAGTTCAACATCAACAACAGCAGATAAAACTATTCTGAAACCAACATCTGCTGATGCGCTGGTGGGCAAGAGGACTGGCCGCAAAGTCATTTCCACTGATGAGTAATGAAGCGTGCCTGATGGCTCAAGCTCCCTACAACAAAGCACAACGGTGTTTGCACATTTCACTCCACTATCACAATTTCCATCTCCGAATCCAACTTAACTCTGAACTACAAATCATGCAAACACAATTAGGAGGCCTTCATTTATGTAAAGCACCTTGACAACAAATAACAGGCTACACGTTCACTTCTTCTGGCACATTAGTATCATCCTAATATGATAGAGGGGATGTGTGAGGAATAATTCCATGTCTCACCCACAACATGAATAGGTTAGGGTGCGTAATGAGGAGGTGGAAACACTAAGCTGCTTACAGAAATCAGCTCTTTGAGAGACAGGCCGCTTTACCCTGCAAAGCCTATTTACAGCTGTTAAGACAATTTCAGAAGCATAGATTTTTCTTGCCAAACAGAGACCTAAGAGCCAGCTAATGTATGGGATGACAACAGGTCCTTGGAGAGGCCAGAGAAATGTGTGTCTGAACTTTTGCATTGTCCATGTGCTTAAGTGTCCTTTTGCAGATTTTCAAAATTTCAGCGTAAGCAAGTGTTTCTGCCTAGAACGTGTTTCTGAATGAATTCTGTGCTGTGTCTGTCGGTGGGCCACTGTGCCCATGTTAATAACCCTCCGTTTCAAACCAGCCCCTCCCCATCTTGTCTCCACATCGGGTGTGTGTTATCTTGGCAGGTAGTGGAGACAAGAAAACTGCAGACTAACATCTGTCTTCCTGTGTGACAGGCCAGCCCTCTGAAGGGACGAGAGATGTTCCGTCCATCAGCGGGAGCCCTGCAGGGAGTGAGGTGGTGAGGCAGATATACCTGCAGCTCGCTCTAGCTAACTCCCTGCACTCATTTATTTCCCCTACAATGTGATCAAAGTGGCAGACAAGGACACTGAGGTACTGCTGTAGTACTACGTTTATTTTACAGGAGGGCGGGGCATCAATTTAGGGGTGCTATGCAATACAGACAAAAGCAGAGGGAGCGACAGAGGATAGGTAGGAGACAGCAACAACAGACAGACAGACAGAGATAAGAGATGAGAGGACTAAAAAGAGAGAGAGGAAAGCACCGGAGAAGGGAAAGGTCAGAATGTGTGGGTAAAATGCAGAAGAAAAAGCAATGTTTTGACTTGACATTACCACTTAATAGCTATGTAAATAAGCCTCAGCCCATTTACGTAGAAGTTATTAACATAACACTTGTTTCAAACTCTGGCCACGTAAACAGCAGCAGCATGGTTAATGGCTGCAAATTTGTCAAGTGAATTTCTTTTATTAGTGTGCACAGACCAGATCAGTCTCCTAGTGTATATATAAGCTTCAACAATAATAGCCAAATATTCCACACCAACGAGCAAGAGGCAGCAATGTGAAGTCAAACAAATCTGTTTTTCTAAAATTATGCAATTTTGTTCTTTTGCAAACTGCACATTTGCAGTGTATAGTTGACACAGAGACACAGTACTGAGTGTGCACTGAGTACCAAGTGGTCAAACACAAAATGGCCAAGTGTCAGCAGTGTAAAAATAAGTCATCTCAGCTTTGGAAGCCAAAGACTCGAGACATGAACCAACCGAATCCAAAAACAAGCCTCCGTCACACAGAGGTCTGTGTGCTGACAGACACAATGTTGTTATTCACGCTGCAAAGTTTTAGCAACAAAAAAAATTATGAATTTCATCAAAACAGATGGCATTACACACAGTGTAATACAGTATATGTGCAAAAGCACTTTCAAAGACTAATAGGTTGAATTTAATGACACATGAAAACAGTCACCCCCAATATTTTCCAAATATAGTCACACATACAAACACACAGTGTCAACACTGCGGTCCTGTTTCCAAAGTCAACATTGGTCAATGCTAATTTTTTTCTTGACCTCTAAGCTGGTACGCTCTGATTGCTGTGTATTGACGTCTCTTGTCAAGTGAGAACATCTTTGATCTCAGAACTGTCAAAATGGATAGAGAGAATCATATTGTTGAGCTATAACACTGTCCTGACCTCCATAACCCCCAGTCCTAGGATTATTAAAATAATATTGAAGAAGAAATTGGCTAGCAAACCATTGCTTGGGAGACGGTTTGTCAGGTGAGTAATCAAGTAAAAAATACTAAACCACTAAAAACTCTGAATCCACAGCTGCAACGAAAATTTACTTAACTATATATATATATATATCCTGAAGTCGCGTGGGAGCAGTCTTTACCACCATTGCTGAATAAAATCTGATATGACTCAGGCAGAAATCATGCTCACTGACGAGGCAGTGTATTAAAGTTTAATTCGTGTTACATTTTGTCACGTATATTCAGTGTCATTTTATTCTAATGAAATAGCCTCAAGTAATGACTGACTGACTTTACCCCTCTCTTCTTGTCCCATAATTTTCTTGTGTCGTTTGTTGCAGAACAGTTACATATTATCCCTTTGAGCTACACATGCTGTCCATGTCTGTTGATGATTGCTAGTGGCATCATATGATGCATCATATGACAAGTGTATTTGGGACTTAGGAAGTCCACTGGAGCAATTGCATTTCCTCAGTTTGCAAGTACATCTAGTTTAAGGTCTTCCAAGTCGCAACCACCAAACACTGTGTTGCAGTGTTGCGGGTAATGTTATTTTTAAATGAGCTAGTTAATTTGTCTTGCCTCACATAGTTGCATAACTCAATAACATATGCACAAGGGGATCATGCTGCCAGTTAACCTTCCCTCCCACGACAACTCACAGGCTCACCCATCTGAAACAGACATCATTAAACAGACCCTCTTTTTTGTTGTCACTGTTTCTTGCACGACTGGGCTACAACAGAAGTTACATTGGGAAAAGTGGTGGCAATGGTCGCTAACTGATGGAAATGGAGCAGCTGGCAGTATGAGCACAAAGAGGTAACGAAACAAATGCAATATCCTGTAAGACTGAGGCTACATATTCTTTTGAAGTTCAAGAACCCATAGTAAGATCAGTTGCCTCAATAGATGTGCAGCTGCTTCAGTGGCCTCTGTCCAGTAGACCAACGAGAAGAGGACATGACATGGGCTCCAGCTGGTGTACGTACGCACACAAACACACAAAGCTCTAAGAGGGTCGTCTTATCCCTCACCACTTCAGACACAGACAGAAGTGAAAGGGCCGTGGTTGAGCCAACTCCTCTCAGCACTAACTGCTACTGTCAGCGCTTTTCACCAGAGACTCTGCCTCATTTTCTGAAGGGGGAAGATGAAAGTGGTCTTAAAAGGCGCTTGAAGTGTTGAAGTGCACGAGGCGGCTCCAGTGGGGACAGTGTGAATGAGAAGGGAGGGGATGCACAGTGAGGAGAAGTCTATGTTCCCTGTTTTAACCATGTTTGACAGTAATATATTTGTCTGTCCCTAGCTGAAAAGGAGGAGGGTCCCATGTGTCCATATGTGTGTGTGTGTGTGTGTGTGTGTGTGTGTGTGTGTGTGTGTGTGTGTGTGTGTGTATATATATATATATATATATATTATTATTATTATTATTATTATTATTATTTTAATTGCACACGCTATTGAAATGCTAGTTTGTCCAAACACTTTCTGGTGAGACAGGATTGGTATCACTACCGATGCACCAATCCAATACTGATATCAGGCATCAGTCTGATACTGGCTCAAAGAGCTGGTCTGGGTGTCTGTGAAAACAGGGCTGATCTATGGGACTGATCAGTTCAATGCTGTTACTCAATGTTTACATCTATGTAGGAAGTCTAAAATTATTTTGAAAGGTACATGACTATGCTCCTTTTGTGAACTAGGTTTCCATTTGAACTGTAATTCCAGTTAATACTGAAGATTTTTTTTACCAAGTTGCTGGTTCACTTTTATTTATTGCTTTATTTTATTGTGAATATGTATTTTTTTTTCTCCATTTTGTTTTACAGCGAAGTGATCTTTAAGTTGCAGTGTTAAGCCTGATGTTGCCTGACAGGTGAAAGAATGATCACAGTCTCTTCTGCACAGTGAGACATACAGCTTATTAATTAAATACTGTATTGGATCGATACTTGGTACCTAAGGCCCAGGCATCAGTATCTGTATTGGGACTAGAAAAGTCAGATCAGGTCATCCCCAGATATCACACATAGAGAGCTTAGTAAAATATAATTTGATGACAAAGGACCTTGGCCTTATACAACACTGTTATCCAAATCCGGTTTCTCCAATTTTTGGAGAAAAGGCACACAGAGGGAAAGCAAAAGGGAAAAAATATCACTGCATTGCTTCTTATAAATTCACTGCTCCATGAAGCATGGAATAGCCTTAATAAAACATCCAAATTAGGGCCAGTATTATCAGGATAATGGCTCTATCACTGAGCAAGTGTTGGGACACAATGACATTAAAGACGAACTGAAGCATGAGTGATGCTAATGTACCACGTTAACCTATCACTTCTCAACTCTCATGACAGGGTTTGAGAATATCTTTTTGATTTGTGATGTCCTTCTACACTGCACATCTTATAGCAAAGAAGTTAACATTTCAGCTGAGGAAACATTAAAACAAATGTGCAGTACAAATCAGTTCTATAACTTTTAATCAAATAAAAGTGCACTTTTTGTGTTCATTTGTTTTACGTATCATACAAATCTAATGTGTGCATTAGGGTGCTGAAACCAGGGAATTTTGGAATTTAAATTTAAATGGTAGTTCTACATTGAACTAAAAGTGACAGCCCAATGGCACGTTTACGTCTACTGAGATAGTGGTAGAAATCAGAGCTTAAAAATGTCTCCATCCACAACGAACAGGTGCAGCCTTTCAGTTGCCGTACTGATGGTGAATGCCCCTCAAATCCTCCAATATGGAAAAAGTACATTAAAACAAAAGCAGAGCCAGCAAAACTAACTGAGAATGCAAAGCAGAGAATCCTGACTGGCCTGTGGGGGAGAGGGGAGTATGAAGGAGGACTCGGGTGAGATGCAAATGACACACATGGATAACGAAGTCCTCAGAAAGGCTTGTGGTGATGCCCATAGTGGGGAGGAGCATTTCTGTGACAGATGGTACAGGCTAGGCAGTGTGTTGGGTTGGTGGAGAAGCATATGGTACTTTCTAGATGATCGCATACACCAGCGCCAGGCCCAGTCGGAGGTGTAAATGCTTCTCTGCACCCTGCCAGAGAAAGCAGAACCGTTGATATCCACAGCAAAATTTTAAAAAAGTGGAGTCACACTAAGTGTGAGCATGGGTGTTATGCCATATCTTATGTGACTATAGAATTTTATTTCACATCCTTACTAATAAAGTGCTTTGGTGTATCACCACCACTGAGCTTGTAACCCTTTTTAGGGATTTAATTCTTTGAATGTTTATTACATGCAAGCATTGGATCCAAAAGTCTTTTTTTTTAATAGTCACACTCATATTCACCATAACAGGTGATTCAATCATACAATTCACTTTTAAATATCTATCCTTTTCTCACATATATTTCACAACTGCAGAAATACACTGATAATATATAATTGCCTTTTAAAGCACTTAACATGTCTGACCATTGATCTCTGGTCAGTGGCTAATCTCCATACATCTGTGGTCAGTAGAGTGCTGCAAACGCAATACACAGAAGTGCAGGTTTAGTACCTGCCATGAACCTTGTTCCTGTCCCTGTAGTGAGGAAGGAATTGGAATTTAACAGTATTCCTTCCTCTCCATGCCCAAAGTGTAAATATGCAGGATTTGACAGACCAGGAACTTCCTGTCTGTCCTATCACAGTTCCAGTTGTCCAAGCCCTCTACGGGATACTGGGTCCTTCCAACATGCCCTTGGCTCTGTGTCTGGTGTGTACCAACTCTCTCCACACTGTTAGTGATGGGGAAACGCAGTGGACAGGTCTGGGATTCCATCCAGCAGAGGCTGCTGTGCAGGGAATCTCCTTTGCACTTCAGTGCACAATGGAAAACCCATACCACTAGATTCCATTAAGAGAGGTAAAATTATCTCACCAACCTTGGAGCGTGCAGCATATATTGATGTGAGAATCCAATATCATTTTTTAAACAAAAATGTCTACTGGCATTATCATATAAACATCTGACTCAGAATTCAACACCAAAACCCACCACACACTAGGATGGCTGCGATGAGGCTGCTAGATCCTCTGAGGCTGTCAGAAGCTGGCTGTTTAGCCAACATAAAATATTCTAATCGTTAAAGTATCTGAACAGACATTTACTCTAGATATATTCCATGCACTGGATCTGAAACTAAGCCATAAGGCTAAAGTCTCACTCTGAAGACTGGCATTAAAACAAAGGCAAACATAGGATGATTCACTTTAAGCCAACACTGTGTGGAAAGATGCCGGTTCCCGGTTTACAATGAGATTTGTCTCAATTTGCAGATCACAGGCCAGAGGCATAGAGGGGGTCTGAGCTGCCACAGAGAGCAGACAACTAAATGAGCAGAATGAAAACAATCACTTTAAGATACACACAACAACAGTGTCCTTGGCCTTGAGCTACTTGTATTTACACATCATCTGAGGCACAGTGTGAACCTCATTCACTTGACTTAAGAGCTCTTGAAGATCCCCAGTAACCAAAAAAGAGCCTCTCTCCTTTCTGGGGGAGAAAAAAGGAAATAAACCGCTATATATAGCATGGCCAATAAAATTTTTTATGTTTTTCGATGCAGGAAACTGATGTTCACCTCAGCCAACTGCATCGTTGAGTGCTTTCAAGCATGTCAACTTAAGACAGCAATACACGTCAGACTGAAATTGATGAGCATGTCTTGCAAGATGAGCGGATGCTATAGATAAGCTTCTTCCCCTCTACCTAACAAACCATCACACAACCACAACCAAATCTGCATGCCTGCATACACACTCACACCTGCCTCATCAAAGAGTTGGCTAATGTCAAGGTAGCTCGCTATTATTCAGTAAGCCAACATATCAAACTAACTACGCCTCTAATAAGCACACATGAGATTTGACAGCCATGCATAAAAACTGCTCTGTTTACACTGAATATTCATAGCCGAGTGAAATAAATTAAAATGATCCCTACCTCTGTTAATTGTCATTCTGGCAGTGAGACTGTGCTTAGCACAGAGAAGTGAAAAAGAGCAGCAGAGGCAGACTGAGGTGAATGAGGAGTGAAAGAAATTAGGTAACTCTGAGAACTGAAAACAAGACGGAGAGAACAAAAGCAGAAAGGTGCCCATTGCAACACAATTCGTCAAAGGAAAGTCAGGAAGATGACAACAGTAAAGAGGGGCAACACATCCCTTACTCATCTGATATGAAGTGTATATATACACAAGTATAGGTTGCTCCCATTCATCACACAGGCTCACCATGCAGCGAAGATAAGAATCCAAAGCGATGTTTTCTTCCATTGCCGCTTTGTCAATGAATGATTGCTGGGGGAGACAGGAGGCATGACAGACATGAAGGGCTCTTGCAGCAAGGAGGGGGAGGGAGAATGTGGTTTTGATTTAGAATTCAGACTGAAAATCCATCAAGATTTGCTCAACAGATGCATCTGTCAAGCGGGTGGCGACACAAAAAGTGGACTGCATAATCACATTCTCTTTGGCTTTAGCAGGGCACAGGTATGTGTATATGTATTTGTTCAAAGGCAAACACAGAATCTATATTCATTACTGGAGTTGCTCTGATATCTCAAGACTGCAAGATAGCAGCCAGGCCTTTGTGGAAAACCTGAAAACAAATATATATATGTGTGTGTGTGCGTGTGTGTGTGCGTACACACGTGTCACTACCTAAGAAATGGGAATTCAGTCTTGCATTGACTGAAGGTGTATATTGTTATCGATAACATATTTGGACAAGGCAGAGGGAGATCTTCCAAAGAAAACAACCTTGCAAGTTTTGCAGAGAAAGGATTATCTGAATAGTGTTACCAAGTGTTAGTAATGCATGTGCCACAAAACATTCAGGAGATTTAAAGGAAGAAATTCTTGCTCCATTTCCTAACCAGTAATACCCTCTTGCACACCTGAAGGCAGGTATGCTCACTTGCATCGTGAGATGTAAATATATTGCTTCATAGATGGTTTAATATTGGTTTTACTTATTGAGATGGTTTGATGATGTGTCTATACTTAAACATTTTCTATATTTCTATTTGTTGATCTATTGACAACTATGCTTTTTTTTTTTTTTTTTTTTTTTTTTACAAGAACATTCCTGATTTTATATATACTGTGGCGTCCAAAAGTCAAAGACCATTTTATATCATTTCATTATATCATATCTATTTAGCATTTATTTTGGATGTTACCCTAATTTTTTCATTGCAAGCAATAATATTGGCTTAACAGCTTGAGTGAAAAATCAAGGCTTAAAAAAATGTACATGAATCTCATATTCATTTAGTAATTCATATGTTGCTCTTTTGCTTTAATGACAGCACTCGAGCTATATGGACTCAATATGTTTGAGCAAAACCTGATGATCCATGTCAGCCCAGAACGATTTGACAAGGTTCCAAAGAGCTTCATGTGGTGTCACAGAACTTTCTCAGTCTTCTGGTACCCCCATAAATGTTCAATGGGGATGAGGTCAGAGTGCAGTCAATTAGGTGCAGGTGTCCAATCCAGAGAAGGCTAAACACCTCCAGACATGAATATCCCCACCACCATGTCTCACTGTCGGTTTCTGTCTCCAGTTCATCTCTTTACATACTTTCCGTTACTGCCATAAATCTCAAACTTGGATTCATCAGTAAATAGACTTTTTTCCAGTCATCCACTGTGAAATGCTGGTATTTCTAAGCCCACCCCAAGTGCCTGGCTTTGTTTCCCCTCTTGAGAAGTGGTTTAGAAACTGCTACTCGTCCTCTGAGACCACTACAACTCAGCCTTCTTTTGACAGTACTTTTGCTGACTGGAGTCGAAGTGTTCTTTCTTTAGTAAATTCTGTCTCTGTGATGAAGTTGCTTTTCTATCTCTCATGAAACTAAGCTCGATGTTTTGATCTTCTGATGGTGTGGTCACTTTGGGTCTGCCGGATCGAGCTTTGGATACAACTGATCCCGCCTTTGCAAAGCGTTTGAGCTGCATGCACCGCCTTTTTAGAAACCTTTAGTCCAGCCATGATGTGACGCTGAGAAAGCCCTCTTTGTTTAGAGTAACAATCTGATTTCTGACACTTTCACTTAGTTCTAATGTCAAAGCAATGATCTTCTGGAAACTTGAGAAACTGGCTTATTTATAACTGATGAACAATTCGGTCATTGCCCAAATTTGCTTAAATATGATTGCTGACCTAGAAATAGTGCAGAATCTTAAAATCATTACTCATGAGCAGTACTTCACACAAAAGTGTGTGGCTTCATTTTTCTGTCCTCTTTCACGTCACATGTTAGGAAGCAGGATCTGCAGCATCACATTACACACAGCAGTTACTGATTCTGCCAGACAGACATTTACTTGTACTTTCCTCATTTAGCCTTGAACAATGTAACACATTTCTGGCTGCATCAATTAGCATTGTCATTCCTCTACAGGCAGACAAAAGAACTGGATACCTGAATGCCTGAAAGAAACAGCAACAATACGCAAATGTGACAGCTAAACAAAAAAACAACGAGAAATTTCAACGTTTTGAATCACAACATTGAATGAAATATTAAAGTTATGCTATGTAAATTCAAGGACCAAAAGTTTATTTTTCAAACCTACAGCTGCTTGGGCTGCCACACACACACACACACAACACCAAAATTAAATGCTTGAGTATAAGACTTGTGGATCTGGATCACTGGTTTTGGACAGACAGCAGGAGTTAGTGTGCCATTCTCTCAGTGTCCCAGTGGAGCACACATTACAAAAACTTTGGACTTTCTGATAACTCCCCGCGCAGCTCACCCAGTATGGGGCCACAGAAATCAAACCTTACTTTCCATGAGCCATTGGCTGGTTGTGAGTCACCCATCTGCCACAATGTAAACTCTCCCCTAAGAGTTGTCATTCAAGCTAAATGGAATCAATGGTCCATGTCGGATATTTTATTTTTATGTTTTGATAGAGAAGGAGAAAGATTTTAAGCTATTTGTCCACAGCGGTAATAGAAAAAATCAATCTGTGTCCACTTTACGAGAGTTGGACCACTCTACAGTACACGAGAGGAGTGAGAGGAGTTTCTATATAGCATAGCTGCAATTGAAGTGTCAACTAAACCACTTCATGGTTAAGTGAGTGTAGCAGAGTGGAGAATACTGGTTGGTGGGCATATGTGTGTGTGAGTGTCTGTGTGTTTGCGTGCTTAAACGGGCAAGCTTACCCTACGCATACCATTCATCTGTGTCTGTGCCTCCATGCTTCACTGGTTCAGTCTATTGTGTATGCAGAGAGCCAGGGGTTCACAGCAGGATATCAGCACCACGCAGAAATCCATTTAAGTCTCTCCCGGTCAGCTCAGATACCCCAGCCATCCACAACCCCTGTACACAGACCTACCCCGTGTCCTCTACAGTGGAAGGCCCTGAAACAGAGCCCCATCCAGAGCTGGCTTCACACCCTGCCTCCCCGTCAGCCCCTGGGAGTCAAAGCTTGGCAGTCTCAGTTTGCATTTCAGCTCAACAGATCTTAGCTAAAGAGGTTACTGATCTCCCTCTTTCTCTCACCCTCTATCACATTCATGTGTGACCTAACATAGCCCAAGAGTGAGCCACACACAGACGCGTTGTGCATCTGATGAAATGAAGCGTCGTGAGATGCTCTCTTGCATGCTTTAATAGTGAGCCAGTAATAGTCACAGTATACAAAAAAGACCACAAATTACTGTCAGAGCTGCAAAAATTTCTGTTGGCACATGTTTTCAGTTTAGCTGGGTATTTACTAACACTCGTGATGTAAGTGGTCACAGCTACAGCTGAGTTGACTTGATTGCACTGCTACTAATTAAGACCGGATGCTTGGCTTTGAACACGTGTCCTGTCCATTTCTGGAAAGCAATGGAGTGCAAAAGAAAGTGTGGCTCCTCTGCAACTGGCCTTGAAATATTGGTTGAAGACACTAATAAAAATATTTCAGAACTGCAGTCATGCACTTACCCCTACTGCAGTGAACAATCATCAATGATAAATCACTTTCAGCCATCAACTTTCTTTTCCTCTGCACATATTTCACAGTACAACAGAGAAATGTCCTAAAATACTAAAAATATTGCTATAACCTACATATGCAGGATTTTTTTTTGCACAGTCACTTTTCTGTTGCCAGCACAAAACTTCAATGCAGCTCGATAATGTTGTCATAATTATGGACCAATCCTATCTGACTTGTTAGAATCTAAAAAGCACTGCAAATCCTTAGTTAAAAATAAATCAACCCTTGAGTATAGCCTGGGTTTTATTAAGCTGTCTATTGCCTTCTAATTCCTCTGCCCAGAGTTTTCTGTCTCTGCATTTCTTCCCCTACCAAGCAATATAGGTACTGTCATGAAAATATATATCCTCTTGCTCCTATTCAGTTTATCTTTGTCTGCATCGTAACCAGGGCCACTGAAAGCAGCGCCCCAGGCAGCGGGAGCCCAAAGGCAGCCGTGAGAGTGGCATCTCTCTGGCTGACAACCAACCTGGATACACTATCAGAAAGCCGCTGCTGTAGTTGGAGAGGACACTGAATAAAATATAAAGCTGAGGGTGGAAATATACACTGTATGTTTTGGGCAGTTTGGTGTGTGGGAAGAAAGTAGAACAGGGAAGGTAGGGGATGGAAGAGAAAGCAGTGTGTGGGTGCATACAAATGTGTGTTAAATCATCTTTGTTCATCCGAGTAAAATGCATTTGTGAAGATTTGTGCGACAAGAATAAAATTAAGAGTTCCAGTCACTTCCTTAAATGGCTTTGAGCGACTGTCTGGGGGCAAAAACCCCAATTGTAACCAAGGATTACAAATAAATAAATTAAAACAAAAAAAGAAAAACAAACAGGAAAAAAAAAAACATGCAAAGCGTGAGAAACTGAACACGAGAGGTTGTGAAACAAATTAGCGCGGATGAGTGCCGTGATGAAAAACTGAGCAGGCACAACCACTAAGCTTAAAAAATACAGGCTTCCACACATAAGCAAACACACAAAGATGCGATTAAACTTGATAAAACTTCAGCCATGATTAACCACAGCCATTTGCACCTCCTGTGTCAGGGCCGGAGAGCAATGCTGCACAAACAGGGCTGTTATGGTTTCATAGTGTACAGCAGTACAATTACACAGCAATTACAAAACCCAAAATCTATCAGCACTTAAGTAATAAATAATTAACTAATGTGTAAATCTACAACATGTGACCACTTGAGCAGTGAAGCAATGTTGTGCTCACATGATTACAAGGTACAAACAGACGATTTCCTGTGTTTTTCATCAAGCTTCACGTGTTGCTGGAGCAAAGAGCTTATCACATACAGTTCAGTGAACACAGCAAAGCAGTGCACCACAAAATGATGAGGCCATTTCTACTAAATGAAATGTCATCGCAGAACTCAGATCACCAATCATGTCATTTCAAAACAGTTTGAAATACAAATCAAAACAAAACAAAAAAAAGACCATCCTGAACTTACATATTAAGGACATGAAACTCTTTGTCGAAATTTAAAACTTTGATCAGATATTTCCTGATTTAACTTAGAAATCTGCCAATTTAATTTTTTCATGTAGGTCATGGCGGTCTGTGTTAATACAACATGAAACACTGCTGTTTCAGAAGTTTGAATTGTATTAACTAAACAAAAAGAATTAAAAGAAAACAAAGGAAAAATTAATTTCCTCAAAGTAAATATTCAGCAACGTAACGGATCAATGAAAGTTCTGTTTTTAGTATCGGTACCTTGACTTGTTGACTTACTGATTATCGACACCATTATAGAGCAATTTAAGGAAGGCTACTCTTTTCTCTCTGCAGAGGAAGGTGAACCACATGGCTCTTTGTGTGTGTATGTGTGAGTTTGTCTGCGTGTGTGTGTCCTACTCACTGAGTCTCTTTGCAGCCTCCAGGGCCTCAGAGGCTGTGTCGGCCACATAGAAACGCTGGACAGCCACGCCACTCTCTTGCATCAGCTTCTTGCTCTGGTACTCCTGCAGATTCAGCCACCTCCTGGGACTCAACCAGGTGCACTGGGAAGAAAGTGAAGAGAAGGAGCGAGGCAGAATGAGTGAGCCTGACTTTTAAGTAAACGAGAGCTAACACAGTGCTATAAGGTACCCATCTCGGGGGTTCCATCATGCCTAATGACAACAATTTTACTCTTCAGCTCAACATCTCCCTAAGCCTGTGCACTCTCTGTTGAGGTGTTTTACATTATAAGACACCAAAACATGTCTAACACCTGACGCCTCAAAGTGCACACGCTACATCCTTCCTCCTCGTTTCCCACCTTCCTACCATCTTATTCTCTCTCCCCTTTTCCTGTAATGAGGCAGGCAGCCTGGCCTGAGCTGCAGGAAGGCTCAGGAGCTGTTTGCTCCATCAGCAGACACAGGCCCTGTCAGCTCCAGCTGTTGTTGCTATTAAAAAGAAATTGGCTTTTTAATGTGACGGAGAGAGACGGGCTGTGTTAGAGTTAGAATCCCTCTGCTCCAGCACACACTAGTATGTGCATGGGTGTGTGTGCGCGCATGCAAATGTTTTCACAGGAAAAATCTTCAGGGAGTCGTTAAGAGGAGAAAGGCCATTAAAGGAAAGTGAAAACAAGGATTGCGAGGTAAATTATGGTTCAGCATGTAAATGATGCTCCGGTGTGAGTGTGTGTGCGTTTCCTTACCCAGCGAGGATTAAACTAACATGATAATAACATCAGGATTGCACTGCATTATGTTGCTTACTAAGAGAAGTTAAACTGACCTAAGCTGTTATCCACTGTTACACCTGTTATGGCCACATAAGACATTAGTTATTCAAGGACACCTGCATGAACATAAGGGGCACATGTGCATATTATAATGTAGAAGATAATGACATCTTGTGATACTGTTAAGATGCTGCTGTATAGTATGTTGCTGGCATACAGTATGACACCATACACCATTATATACTACCAAAATATTGTTAGTGATACACTGTCAATACTACATCAATATAGCCAAGTCTCTCCACCATACCAGCTGTGCTTAAGTCTGCACAGTCAATATTCTGCTTTTAACAATCATCACCAGTTTTTAAAAGAAGTAGGCAGCTGCTCCAGGTTTGTTTCTATGCTTGACGGTAGGAAAAATACATTACTGTGGGGACAAACACACACACAAAACTAAAATATGGCAATGGGATCAGGCGGCGCACAACACCTTGAAATTGAATCTGGGTCCTTCTGAACAGACTGACGAAAATAATGGCAGTCATAAGTGGAATTATTTCACACAAACAGCCAGCAAAGATGGACATCCAGGCTGGGTGTGACTGAAAGTTAGGATGAAAGTAGCAGCACTGTGCCAGTGTGAATATTCAGATAAACTCAGCACAAGTATCTAAGAATATGGTAATATGGTTCTTGTGAAAGAAAATGAAACTACTAGACAAAATAATCTTCGCTCAAGAATTTCCATAGCTGAAAGCCGCATTTTCACTATGGCCCCAATCATTAATAATATGAGTGAGATATTGATTTAAAGAGATATTGCAAATAGCTAAATAAATATGAATACTCGTGATTATATTAGCTCAAAACATTGAATTTCAGCAAAATGTCCTTTTGGACACGTGAGCACTAAAATGCACTGGAAAAAAGACAACTATAAACTGAAGCATTCAAAGTTCAGAACATGTTCCAGTGAATGACCAAGAGTAAACATGTTTAACGGGTAACTGGACAGCTAACAGCTTTATGTAGAAGGGAGCTACTGAGCAATGGTCTCAAGATGCTTGGACTCAAACAAAGCTTTTTTGTGGCGTGTTATAAAATAAATAAATAAAAATAAAGGTACATTTTTGTGCATAATAATCAGATATCACAAGATTACCTTAAAGGCACTTGCATGTGTGCATATAAAACACATGTACACGTGTCTGCATGCACACCATTTCACATTCTAAAACAAATGCATAGATAATGAAAGACAAATGAAGGATGAATTCAAGAGCAGCAAAAATAGAGGAGATGGTCAAGAGAATATTTTTTGAAGACTCTTAGTATAGCAGGAACAAAAAAAGAAAAAAGAAACAAAAGAACTGTGCATGTGTTTTTAGGCAGTGATTTGATTCAGTGGTGCATGGGGCATGACAACGCCACTCTGTGCCTTTTACAGTGGTCTGTCACTCCATCATTCATGAGGGGGAAAGAATAGGAACACAGGGGTGGGTGGGTTGGAAGGGAGTGCATTTATTCAGCATCTCTCAGCCATTATGATGTTGGGAGTGAAATGTAACCCCCACTAACCTTTAGTGGTTATTAGTGATTTAAAGCTAATGAGCCTGACATGGTCGCTCTAATACGGAACGTCAAACCTTTTTTTAATCTGAAGCACAGCCGCCAATGGGCCTCAACTGAAAACAAAACCGCATGACTGGTAATCCACAATTCATGCCAAGACCAACCGTCCCTGTGCCACAGCACACTGTATTAGCATGCTTTCTCCTCTCTAACTCTCGTGAGAGCCTGTCAGGAGAATTCATTAGAGCCAAAATGGGTTGTTTTCCGGGAGAACACTACATGTTGATCCATATTGGCGTCTTCTCTCGCATAACTGAATGCAGTAATGAGGGGCATCTGTGGGTCACTTCTGCAGTCTCGCCTGTGATACCTTACTATTCATATGTTTCAGTTATTGTTGTTTGTATGTGTAAATGTGGTGCATTGCTTTCAAGTGCATCCTCCATAGCACTTTATAACAGCCAATACTGATGATATGACTCTCTCGCAGCAGCCCGGGTTCAAAGGCAGGGTAATATATGAACGGCAGAACTGCATAAAGATCTGAAAAGCAATATGAATGACAAAAGAATAAATGTGAAAAACAAATATAGGAATTCCGGACAAACTAAAATGAATCTGGACAAAATGGATCTGTCTGTATCTGTCCATCTTTGAGCAGAACATGGCTTGTGTGTAAGCCTTCACTCTTTTTTTCCTGCCTATCGCTTATTCCTACATGTCCATTTTAGCAGAACCTATCCACACAGCCTTAATGAGCCAAGCTGCAGAACAGATTTTCTCTTTTTTGTGGACTCATTTGACTGCTGTCAGATACCTGCAGGGCCTCCTCTCTTAAAACATCCACTTCCCTTGCCATTCAAACTGTTAGCCTTGGGAGGATCAGCATTGATGCCAGGGTGCACGTCTCCATCTGTCAGTCCATCTTTTGGTCTACGTTTGACTAAAGAAAATGGCAGATGAGGGCCTGTCAAAGCAATCGGATCACACTCAAATATATTAAGGGAAACTAACACGTCTATAGGGATGGGAATCAAGAACAGTTTCCAAATTGTCCAAATCATCGGAACTATATGTCTCAGTTACTTTTATTGATGCCAGCATTTTTCCTCCACAAGTTCTGCATTGAAAAACAACATCAAACTCTGTAAACTTGCAACGTGAAGGAGTCAGGGCAGAGAGGAAGACACAGTTATTTGAATGAGAAAACTTAAATGAAAACGAATGCTGAGCAAGTAATGTCTCATTTTATTTAATTGAGATGACGACAGACAGACTGTTGCTACAGCTAGATCTCGTTCTACAGCCTGTTCAGACTCAGAGATAATTAAACAGCTGTGTTGACACTGAAAACCCGTGTAGGCCTAATCTGATCAGGAATCATTAAGGCAATCGATAAAGAATCAAATCAACAAGCAGAATTTATAATGGCACTGGTATCAATAAAGTCTTATTAACTCCCATCCCTATGCATTTAACCATGAAGATAAATTTTGAATCCAGACCCAAAAAATATCAAACTACAGTCCAGTTTTCACTGCAATCAGATACTGGCAAAGTGTGGAAAGCATTCTAAGCTGGATAAAAACACACCGGTGGCTGTATAAGCAATACAATTCTCCACAGTCAATCTCAACTCTACTCGTCCAAGCTTTTGAATGTGAAACTCAGACAACAGCTTAGTGTTTGAGGCAAGAATCCATCAGTGACGGCACACTATTGTCACGTTTGGCATAACTTTTAGAGAAACTGGGAGGTTCAAGATAACAATAGCAGCATTAATCTCCGTGCCGGCTGTAGTCTCCAGCATTACTAATTTTATCCAACAATTATTTATAACAATGCTTGGAAATATTAATGTGATCTGAAAACTGACTTATAATGAATTTCTCAGAAGTCCAACAGTTTCAGTGACTCATCTGCTCACAAAAGATCCATTTCAAGCAGAAATGAAACCTTGTTAGCCAATTCAGAAAAGTCCTAATAAGGCTGCTTCTTAATACAGGAAACTATGACTGCCTCTTAAACAAATGAACACAGTTGCAATGAACAGACTCATATGAAAAACATGGACAAACAAGGGGAAATATTCTAAAACCAGTGGTGGGTGACAATAGTCACCTGAAGTCAGACAGTCTAAAAGGACAATAACACTCAAATCTCAATTCCTGCCAATTTAAGACACAGCTTTGTCGAGAAAGGCAAAAAACATGTATATCTGATAACTAGGAATCTAATGCAGATACATTATCAGGCCTCAATTGAAATGGCTCCTTTGTCACCAACAAAAAGGAAAAGTGAGAATAAGGGTGGAAAGGAGCTGTGCAGACATCCCAAAATAACAGTTGCTGCTTACTGGAGAAGTCAAGTGGTGCTGGAGGTGTCCCTCCAGGCACTGACAGTTACCTTGGGCAAAACACCAGAGAATGGAGAGAGACCCGTGGCACTTTTTAGTATATACCAGACCCATAGATAACCTATATCAAAGGTGGCCACTTGCTTGCTTGCGCACTAATAACAATATACAGTCACGTTGTGTTGTAGATTTAATTGTAAATGGATAAAACTGCCATTTTTACCCATCAATCTACTCTCAGTAACCGTCAATGAATAGCTGAAAACATTCAGAATTTTTCTGCCGATTTATTGAAAATCAAAAACTAAAATCTCTCTTCTATTCAGACCCTGTGGCTGCATTGATCCTTCTCTCAATTCAGACCACTCTCTCTGTCCCTGCCACTAAACAGCAGCCTCATAGCATGATGTTCCCACCACCATGCTCCACCATAGGGATTGTATTAGGCAGGTGATGAGAAGTGCCTGGTGTTCACCAGACACAGTGTCTGAATTTCTGCCAAAAGAATTCAATTTGTGTCTCAAACCAGGGAATCTTTTGCCTCAAGCTCTCAGTCCTTTAAATGCTGCTTGGGAAACTGCAAACAGACTGTCATCTATCTTTTACACAGAGTGGCCTCTGTCTAGCCCCTCTACCACAAAGAAGATTGCTGGAGTGCTGCTGAGATGGTTCTCCCATCTCTGCAGAGGACATCTGAAGCTCTGTTAGAGTGACAGTTGGGATTTTGGTCACCTACCCGACCAAGGCCCTTCTTGTCTAGTTACTCAGTTTGGCTATAGCCAATTCTGGGAGGAGTCCTGGTGATTCCAAACTTCTTCCATTTTACAATTACTGAGCTCCTGGGAACACTCAAACCTTTAGAAATGGTTTTATATCCTTGCCCTGATCTCCCACAATTTTATCGCAGAGATCTACAGAGAGCTCCTTGGATTTCATGGCTTAGTTTTTGTCCTGAGATGCGATGTGAATTGTGGGCCCTTACATACACAGGTGTGAGCCTTTCTAAACTATGTCCAATCAATTCAGTTTTCCACAAGGGGACTCCAATCAAGTTCTTCCCACATCTGAAGGATAATTAAAGCCAACAGAATGCACCTGACCACAATTTAGAGTGCTACAGCAAAAGGACTGAATAGCTTCGTGAGTACAAACACGAAACAAAACAACACAATAAAAGATGCAAAACGTGAAGGGGTCTGGAGACTTTTTGAAGCCACTGTTTTATGTAGACATCACAGCACTAGTCATACAGTAATGTAGTCCACTGACGTTGATATCTAGTCCACAATGTTGCCTATAAGTGGACATAAGCATGATGATACATGTGCTGCCCTCGCCAAGCGTAAGCTTGCTAGGCTAGACAGCCAGCTAACATCAAACGACGAGTGCGACTGTTCTCGTTTTAAGACACACCGTCATTTATTTTATTTTGTAAAACTGAAATACAACTGAGAAAATAACGCAAATTAATATCCGCTCAAAACAACAAAAAACAGTACACATTTCACAGAGTAAAGGAGCTAGCAAGCTAAACAATATGTAAATTAGCCGCTAAATAAAATACTACACCAATAACACGCTAAATGCACAACTTAAACTACACACAATAATACTTACAGACTGTAGCGTTCAAAGGTCGAAGCGTGCACAAACATCCACAAACTTTTAAGCCGCAACACTCCGTTTATTTCTTAACTGTTCTCAACTGTTCTCACGTAGCGCCGCTGAGCGGAGCGTCCAAGATGCTAGTCATCCTACCGTCAAGAGGAGCGCTCACTCCGATGCCATTTTCAAAACCCAAAAAAGGCACGCGAACACCCACTCCAACACAAATTACCTGAACTAAAGAAACAATATAACTTTTACATTTTTACACTTGACACTTATAAACTTCAACATTATTAATCTAAAGACAGCACAATACATAATAATAAACTTTACTTAAAAAGCACTTTTGTAGACAGTTACAAAGTGCTTTACAGTAAAGCCAAAATGCAGGTCAGATAGAAAACCATCAAATGTTCCTCAGAGACAACATTGAGAAAATTTCTGTTGCTTGACTGACAAATAACTGTTTAGTTATGTAACTTACTTTTCAGCCCGCAGTTCTGTTTATCACTGTTGTGGCATCGAGTAATTTACTTCATGCATACACACAACTTTTGTTTCTTGCCTTCATCTCATCTATCCAACAAGTTTAACTTTAGTACATAACTAAATAGATATGGGAAAACAATTATCAGGTAATACATATTAAATATAAAGAATAATGTCGTTCAGATTATGTGCAGAAATCCTTCCCACCCTGAGTGTAGATACCTTGAGAATTTACCTTTAGGGAAGCTTTATAGGCCATGACAAACCCCCAAAAATGTGCACGAGACTCGGTGCCAATGAATTCTTTATTCCTAATTACACCTTAAATGTCTTAATATTGCTATATTTTAATGTAGATACAAATTTCTTGCTTTTAATTTATAGAGTGAGTACTGAAGCCGAAGACAATTTTCCACACTGGTGACAGCAAAGCTACCCACCTAAGTAACTAAAGCAAACCGTAGTGCGACACTAGGCTGGCAGGTATAGACTGCAATGTGAATGCATTGGGGATGCAGGAGAAAAATCTAATCAGAAACAAATTGCAATTTTTTTACTTGATGATTTTTAATACACTATAATAACTTCAGAATCAATATTTATAGGCAGCATACCTGAGGCATGTAATTGTTTTTTTCTTTTTTTTTTTTTTTTGGAGTACATTCAAGTGCATAAAATGGCACACATTAACCCCCAGTGTTTGTGTGCATGCAGGTCATATAACCAGTTGGAGAGCCAAAACAAATATGGGTAATAATAATGATGATTTACTTTGCAGTGAATAGTGTAACAGTTGACTGATATTAGAGATTCAAAGGATGATGCTGACATTTTTATTTCCATTTTTTTTACCTGGCTGCCATTATTGATGATCTGAACAATGACACATGATTAGCTGTCTTAATGAGTTTTCTGAACTCCACCTGTTTGTGAATCACTTCTTGTGTGAGTGTTTCTTCATTATGCCCTGATGACAGCCTGATGTCAGAAACTGAGTTATCAACTAAAGACCATCTCACAATGGGATCAGGACCAGCTGCGACATCCCTCATAAAATTGATGTTCTAAACCCGTGAGTACTCAGTAGTATTACATGAGTACTCAGTAGTATTACATGAGTACTCAGTACTCATGGGTCAGACCACACCCTTCTTCAAACTTGGCCTTCATTTTGATCTCAACTACGTAAAGTTTTGTGACTGTATCTTGTAAGGTTGTGATGCTAACGCACAACAGACAGACATATACAGACGGACTCAAAACCACTTCTATGGTGCCTCTATGTCTCCAACACCAGATTCTGCCATAACGACACACACAGACTCACAATTTGAAAACATTATCAGCCACGCTGTTGCAGCTGGTAATGAACAATGACTCACAACGGCAGTTCTTTTTTAATATTTTTTACTACTCTCCAATTGTTCTACAAAGACTTTCTGACATGCAGGTATTCTTGACTAGTGGAAATCCTAATTAAAAAGATGAAGTGAGGCTTGATATAACCACAGCTGTTTGTGAAATCTGTCATGGCAAAGTCAAGCAATGCTGTGATAAAACCAGCATGCAGGCACATCTGGTTCGACAACCATTCAGAGGTAAACACTGAGGAAGGAAACAGGAGGCAACCTGTTGCTTTACCTGCCAACATCTTTATTTTTAAAAATAGATTTTAATCCATCAAACAACTGAATACTGCTTCTCTAATAAACAGAAAATCTTCCTTAAAATATCTTCAAAAGTACTGAAATGTTATAGATTTGTTATGATGAAAAGTGTGAGGAGATATTTAAGGCATTAAGGGTTTTAGAAAATCTCTAGCACAGGGGAACTGTAGTATGTTTGTGGCTAAGACACATATTATGCTCACAATATTCTCATTGGCTACCTACCTTCTACCAAACTTTTGTTGCTTATCTTTCCCTGTGTCTCTCTCCCCTCAATTCCTGTCACCTTTCGTCTGTCCATTTTCAAATAAAGGCATACAATGCCCAGGCAATCCTTCAAAGAAAGAGAAAATCTGCAATTCTTTGATAAAAAAAAAAAAAGTCTGCAGTGCAAGTCTGTGAGCATTACAATATGAGGAGAGAACTAAACTTTGATTCCCACTGGCCATTTTGTAAGAAACACTGAATCCCAGAGCTTCACATTCTGTTTCAAACCCAAATGGTGAGCTAAAGATTGCACTTTTTAGAAACCTGATAATACACTCAAAAATTCATCAATTATAGTGCAGTGTTTTGCACAGAATAACCATTTAGAATTTGCTATAGGTCTGATTTGCACGTCTGACTGGCTTCATCCCTGTAACAATGTCGACTGAGCCTCATGGGTACTGTCGCCATTTGCCATGCTAAACTGACAGGCAAAACTGGACTTCTGAAAAGCAAAGAAGAAACAAAGTGAAAAAAAAAACTTTCTCCCATATTTCAGAGTTGTGAAGCAAGAATAAAGGAACATGATAACATTAAAAGCTATGTTTTAAATGTGAAGAGTTAAAAAACACCTCCATACTGAGTAGCTCCTCAAATTGTGCAACTCTGTAAAGAAATATAATACAGATCAGAAATATGCCACCTTAAGAAGAGAGATATCGTAAAGAGATTCCACCTGAGTCCCTTCTAAAAACACTACTTCAAAATCCTCTTCAGACTAATCATGACCACAATTATGGTTTCAGTCACCCCTAGTCCTGCTTAATGCTATCAGATAGTCAAATCACGATACTGCTGAGATCTTGACAGGAGAGGAATAATCCAAATGCTACATGTCTGCCCTGGAAGAAGGCATTAAGTGGCGGATGGCTGTGTGGCAGCAAGGCAGGCAGGCAAGCAAGCAGCTGGCCTCCAGTCCCCTGAGACGCTCTCTCTACAGTAATTATCATCAACAGCACTCTTGAGACAACCCTACCCACTCCCTCTGCCTAACTACTGCTCTACTTATTCTTAATATACACACACAAAGAAGACAAGGATAGACACACATGGGATGTGCTGTGCACACACTGGCGAAGAAGACACTATGGCACAAACAAAGTTGTATGCTCTGACATGGGTCCTTGATGGGATAAAGTATTCACAGCAAACTCTTCTACACACAAAAGCACTCAAGTTCTTTCTCATGAACGTATCCAAGTGAAGAGAACTGGGACACAGAGGCAAGAGAGAGTGGTGACAATGATAAACAGCAATATTATCTTTTTATAGATGAGATGAGGAGAAACAAGTAAAAAAAAAAAAAAAAAGACATTTAGGGAACAGGTCTCATTCATTCTGCAAATCAATATAGACAGGATTTCTCAGTAACACTAATGTCACTGAACACAAAACGAAAATAACTGCAAGGTAATTGGAAATGCAAGCATTCACTTTAGTAAGCAGGCCTTATGAATCAAAGAGCAAAGCTCTGTCTCATTTCTCTTTTCCAGTTTTTGTCCAAATCCACCATTCTGACAAAGCACTTGGCTCACGGTCAAAACACCAGAGGCAGCTTCTGAAAAGGCCAACAAAATGTGTACCTGACTTTCGCTTCAGGTCAGGGACACATGAATTTCCAGGAGGTAAAAATACGCCATGATTCAATCCATGAAGACATACAGTTTTAATGTGACACTGCTGTAATAATAGACGCCGTGGTCTCCATTATGTTTTACACCCTTCCAATTGCATCTCGCTTTTGATGTGAAGGCACAGCAAAAACCTTTATTACAAAATTCAAACTTGGCAGAGGAGAGAGAGAGAGAGACGCTGAAGTCATATTGAGGAAACACTTATTCCGAGGAAGAATTTTGCTTTCAGCAGGCTTGCAGCAAGAGTCTTGACATTCAGCGAGTGATCACAAAATGTCAGGGCAAAACGCTGTAGCAGAGGTGGATACTATTTTCTTTCTTGGAAAAGGGTTTTTTGTTTTAAGCTAAAAAAAAAAAACTTTCAGTCAGAACTTAATGGTGCTTTTGATTAAGGTTGTTGATCAAAGTTGATCAAAGTTTCTAACTTGGGGAATTCTCACATAGTGGGGGGGCAGATCAGCGTGAGTTTCAAGTCCATCAAAATTAAAGAGGCTGTTGCCTGAGGTTGTCTGAGATTGTTTCTGGGTAAACCAGAGACAACATTTGATAAATAAAGCATGGTGTATTGCAGAGGAGTTAGGAAGTATGTTTTATCTTGATGGTTTTTCATTTGATTAATGGCTCAAAAGAAAATTAAAATCTCCAAAATCATATAAATGTGCTGTAATTAGTTCAACTTAGTGTATTATAAGTTATAAAGGCCTTCACAATAAAGAGACAAAATTATGAAACTAAATAAAACAGAATTAATAAAAGTTTCCAGTCATTTATTTAACAAATCAAATAAATGACTGGAAACTTTTATTAATTCTCTACTTAAAAAAGTAAAGAAAATGTGCCTTTTAAAAAGACAAAGTTTTTTTTTTTTTTTACAGAAGAAATGTGTCCATAGATACAAGACATGGAAAATTCAAGCAACAGATGAAATCTGTAGTCTCATCATTAATCCATACTTGTATTGTGACCTTAAACTGACATTTGACCACAATTTGGCCGCAAACTATGCAAACTATGTAGTGGAATCATGCTAAGATAAATACAAAGAATATAGCAGAAAAGTTGGTAAGCAAATCTAAAGACAACTCCCAAAGACATTTCCTAAAACTAAATTGTGTTGACATGCATAAGTTAAAAAAAGAACAAAGGAATAGTTGGAACCTCGAAATGTGCTGAGTAAACCGTGTCAACATACGGCCACTCTCTTCAGAGCACCACTCAGAGTGGCATCGCCCTCACACAAAGGCACACAGAGGACAGACACTGCTATGGCAGCAGCTGCATCAGGTTGCCAAGTCCTTGTCTCAGCTGTACTAATCCACAAGTAGGACTGAAGGACAAAATCTTAGTATAGTCATCGACACTTGTTTGGCTGGTCCATATGGTATTCAGCACAGCACCATGCAACATCAGGAGTCCTCCTAAGAGGCACAAAATTGTGCAGTCTCATGTATGGTTGAGAGCAGCATGCACAATGTCAAACCGCACTTGTTGTGTGAAGTGTCATCACAGTGAGGGGATGTCTGATCTTGGCACTTTGCAAAGTCATTTCAAGACATGCCGCTACTTTGTCATTTGCCCTTCTGTTAAACTTAAGGAGTCAATATCCTAGGGCTAATTTAAAGCAGTTGTCTTTATCACTATGAGAGAGTGGGACAATGTCAAAAAGTCACCATCTGACAGAGCAGCTCTGGCTCCCTTGGAAATTTATTAGAGCCATAAGCCTTAATTTACAGCGGAAGGTTACAAAGCAGGCAATCACCTTTGATCAGGCCCATAAACAGCAGCCAGTCAATGCTGCACTGCTCGTCAATCCGTCACTCAAAAACTCAGAGGGTTGACATCGCAGGTCAAAAAACACATTTGTTTCTTGAATGGAAGTGAAACCAGACAGGATCCGGGCGGCGAACAGTGAGTGAAGATGTGATTCTGTCCTGACAGTTGTAACACTAAGGGAACATTATCTCTGAACACAGGCTATTTATCTAACTAAGGACATCAGCACTGTGGGTTTAACAACGCAGCCCAGGCTATCTTTTAGTAACACCACGAGATTCATACATGCCAACGTGGTGCTAGGGTTACTTTTAATAATAATCAATTACAAACACATCTAATAATTATACATTAGATAACAAGTTGTTACCTGCAAAGCTTAAATTGATTACTCAGCATGTGTATTGCATTTTTGATGTATATATTAATATTTAACTAAATCCTGAAAGTGATTATGATGTTAGTTTCACCTACATTATGCAATGTAAAAACAGGGGTTGGACAAAATATCAGATTAACATGTTGAGTTGAAGTAGTGGTAGCTGTGAGCAGGAAATAAACCTGTGTTGCAGCCGTCCTCTCTCAGTGATATTCTTCCAGTTTTTCCTCAAGCTCAGCTATTGATGTTGCTGCTCTCCCTCTCCCTCCCGTTCCTTGACCAGTCGTGGCTTGTCCTCTGCTCCTGCCACCATTACATCTTCACAGTCTCTCTGACTGGGCAGACTGGGTGTGAAATCAGTCTAACAGTAACTGAAGACAACATTCCCCATATTCCCCTTTCCATGCAGTTTTGGAAGCATGTAAAATACTGGCACATACTGAATTTAGATTTATTCAAGCTAACGTTAGCTCAGCGTGAGGGTGAGGGTTGAAACTTGGGGTTGTGAGAGGCCAGTGAGCCGAGACAGTCATGTGTCTCCACATTTTGTCCTTCCTTTGTGTGACAACATGGGGGCTTGTCGAGTCAGATTGTGACAGTATTAGTTTTTCTTTGCTACTTTTATTACAGTTATTACAGTTCGACTATTTAATTTTTTCCCATGTTTGAACAAATGTTTAAATTTGGAATAAATTGTCTGCTGCTGTTCTTCATCTAACAGAGTACCTGGAGCTCTGTCAGATGAAGAACAGCAGCAGACACGTTGGAGAGACTGCTGTGACTGATTATGTGGAAAGCACACGAAAAGTAGTTGCTGCTGCATGAGCCAGTCAATATATTATAGGACACATGAAGCCTGAGTCTGAGCCTTCATCATTCATCACCCCTCAGAAGTCAATAAAAAAAAGTAACAAATTAGCTTACAGCATTTTATTCCAGCTGTTTATAAATTATAAATACAGATCAAGCTTTTACGTGCACTATGAAGAGGTGCATTAAGGCACTAAAGAATGGTATGGATTTAGAATGTACATTGAGCACAAGACACAATCCAGCTCACACAGACTATCATCATTATCAAGTCTCAAAGGCTAAACATAGTGCAGCTCCATTAGGGGAAAATTTCAATACGTCAATCCAGGATTGATTCCTAGGAGAGTCTATGAAAAACATAAAATAATGAAAGGCTATTTCTTTCAGTTTTAAGCAGGCGTACTTATAAGGACATTGAAAATCTGAAATGATGTGGCCTATATGACACTCCATTGAGAACAAGAAGAGAAACTTACAAGACTCCAGTCAGGAGTGTTTCAAACGGGCCTTTGAGATCATTTCAGGACACTGAATGTCCTCCTGGTGACTGTCGTTCTAGTAGCCACAGGATATTCCCTGCCTATCAAAATCTGCAATGGCCTGTATTTGTGGATTTGTTTTCCTGAAATGCCAGATAAAAAAGGGGGAAAAAGGCATCACAGAAAAACAGTGCAAACGAATAACGAGTAAAATTGAGACAAAGCAGGTCTTTTAGTAAACTTGTTGTAGGTACTCTTCACAGTAAAAGCCTATCAGTGTAAACGCTCCAGTCTGTTTTTAACCACAGCAGTGGCATGGCTCTATGGATGGCAATGTCAGTCTGTCTGCCCCTCCAGTGGTCTGTCTGTCTGTTCACCACCACACAGTCCAAACTATAATATCTCAACAACTACTGGATGATTGCCATGAGATTTGCAATCATCAGGTCACATTTTTAACTTGTTCAGCACTTTGGTGTATGACCAAAATGTAGCATGAAACAAGCTGAACAAGCTGAGCAACATTAATAGAAACATCTTATAGTAGAAAAAATATATATATTTATATATCATTTTTAACAATCACACATCATTTATCATGGATTACCACATTGTGAGAACAAAAATTAGGATGTGCAATTTTGCAGAACTGGGTCGTAGAAAAGATGCATTTTGTTTCTGCCCAAATATAATCCTTAACTCTCGCCTGTACAAAACTGTGCACTTTGTTCTAAACGGCTAACCACAGCGACTGGACAACTGGAGTTTCCAGAGGCACTTAATATCTCATATTATGAAGCGGTATCCCCAGATGTCTGGTGAGGTTAAAATCCTCATTACTTGTCATGGCTAGACCCTAACCCCTTTGAAATGACACTGCCTAATTAGTGACGACAAATGACTGCAGAGTTAATTAACCAGAATGCTCCTTAAGGGGCATTATCAAATGTTTAAGAAATTAACAGATTGCCAGTTCACCAATTCTATGTAATTGATTTGTTCCCATTCAGGTTATGAACTCGTCTTTTCCCCATCCATTTAGCTAACCATCCGGGAAGAAATTAAAGGGGAACTTTATAGAGTCCACTTCCATGTGCCCAGGCTGAATCAGAGAGAGCAGCACTGAGCGCCTTTTCAAATCCATTGCCATACTGATTGCAGTAGAATGTTTTTCTGCTAATGAGGTGGCAGTGAGCTACTTAGTTGCAACTCATAAATACAGGCTGTCGTGCAATTAGACAAGCACCATGTAGTAAGCCGTGATAGAGGTGACACACGGTAAAGGAAATGGAGGAGGCAAAGAAGCAGAGTTGATGTGGATTTTCTGCATAAACAGGCCAGTGTGAATCACAGCCATATTTCCACTTAAAGTCAGCCATGTAGCAGCAGCATGCCTCATGAAGTATTAGTGGGCTAATTCAGAAAGCCATCTAGCCTGCTCCCCTTTAATTAATAAAGCACTTGAGTGCTGATGGCAAGCCTTTGTAGATTTGGATGAAAAGCCTTCGTAGATTTAGATGAAAAGCAACAGCAAGGATGGTAGGTCTCTTTGCCATTTGATTTAACAAACGCATAATGACTTGTGTATGCGACTGAATTTAAACTGTTAAAGGTGTAAAGGTATTCAGATTAATTAGCCTGCACTTCCCGTTTAGCTGATACAGAATGGTGCTTTAAACTCTTAGTACATTTCTTTGTAAATCTCATGATCTCCAGGCTACTTATTGATTACATCAAAAATCATATTGACCGTTCATTCAGCTATGAAGCTAAAGAAGATGTGCCTATCTGCTGTCAGTACTGCTATTATCCACGTTGTATGTCCTTGCCTCTTAAAAGCTAAGGTCATGCCCAGACCATTAAAGTACGGAGAGAGGAATGACATCTGTCTCTTAGAGATCCGGGAATAGAACGGAGGAGCAGAGACAGAGGCGGGAGCAACAGAGCATGGCTCCAGGATTTAGATCAGTGAGATTTGCATCATTGACAGGTCTTGAGGCGGGGCAGGTCTAATCTCCTGCAGACAGGCTTAAGAAAGGAAAACCTGACTGTTGTGTCTCTACAGATAGGGATTTCAGTAATTAGCATAGTTAATAAGAGAGGGTGTACGGAGTCATATTCAAAGGTGTCAGGTCTAAGGGGAAGATAACACAGGAATTAGAAAGCAGCAATACAAGAATACACAACTATGTCAAAGTTCAGTCCCATATACATGCAAGTCCACATGTATGAACTAGGCATCTACCTGTAGCCACAACTCACTAATCGCTATGACAACAATGGCAAGAGCGGACACAGTGCCTGAACTGTTTGGTTCATATTACAAAACCACTTCAATAATCACCATGACGCCTATGCTGAGGACACTCAAAGTAGTTTGTCAAATGTTGACATCCAAAGCCAAAGTGTCTGGGGCTGTATCAGTAGGGTACCAGTACAATTCACTACTTTTAGCTTCAGCAGCCATTTTGCTCTATAACACACTGTGTGTTCACTCACACGGTAACAGTGCCATCACTGTCGTTATGACACAGAAACCAAACAATGAGGTGACCAGACCAAACCAGTCCAAATTTCCTTGCATTGATGAGGGCAAGTCAGGTCCACATGACTTCATAGGAAGTAGCCCCGGGCAAACAATTATGAAATCCCAATCACAATTACAGTATGTTTGAAGATATAATTTCAAAGATGATGGATAAGCTAGCATGGCAGCTGAACATAATCTTCAACATGCTGCACTTTTAATCAATTACAGCTGTCAGCAATCACTGACACTGTTTTCTCAACTAATTTTCGGCATCACTCCCACTTCTCCCTCATTATCAACACTGCAACAACAGCAGAAGTTAAGCTGATAGGAGTGCATTCATTCATTGCATTCCCCATTTCAGAGGCTGCCAACATTTCCTAATGACTGCAGCCCTTCTAAATTATTGAAAAAGCCTAAGCACCTCACCAGCTACAGAAATGGCTATTAACCTTGGTGAAGCGATATTCAAATCCAGTTAGAGCTAACTTTGTCCTCCAGTATCCCTTGCGGGGAGGAAATGTAAATGTGTTCTTGCTGAGACAGATGGGGAAGCCGCCCGTCGTTTGAAGTTCCAGCAAAAGAAGTCGTTGCAAGCAGAGGGCTCTCCACCCCCCTCTGTAAAATATTCAGGACTGAGTCTCATTGAGCCACCTCTCTTCCCAGTGTTTCCCATGCTGGGCTTCAACACTGTTAGGTTATTACTAAGCAGGGACACCTTACAAAAAATAAAAACTTAGAAAACGTTTACAAATTCACCACTGTGCAGCGACAGTGAAAAACAGCCTGAGGATTATCTCGCTGTGCAGACAAGAATTCAAGAGATTTGATTTATGAGAGAGAGAGAGAGAGAGGGAGAGAGAGTGAGCGAGAGAGGGCAGGGGGAAAAAAACACAACATCCCACTCCCTCTTTAAGAGCATCCTGGAGCCTAACCATCTGAATATTGTCCTCTACATTGTTGTTGACAAATCATCACTGCGCTGAATTCCTCAGCTTAGCTGACATACTGTCAAAGCTGATTTGATTCTGTTGTAGATATCCCTGGGTGTCAATCAATTCAGGCTCTGATACTGTGCTACAGACCAGAGAGAATCCCTGGCTGATCATTACTCTTATCACCTGGCCCGAGAAAGATAGAGAGAAAGCAAGAAAGCAAGCAAGCAAGCAAGAAAGAAAGAAAGAAAGAAAGAAAGAAAGAGAGAAAGAAAGAAACACACAAGTGTAAGCAGTGGAATGGAAGGAGGTAGAACTGCCAGTAAATATGACATTAGAAATTTAGATAGTTTACATTTTAAAGGCAAACAACTTCACACGTTTAAGACATTTAAGAGGGAAATTACACAATAATAATATTATGAGATCAATATCTTGGATAAGTTTGTTAATGATCTATAATAGATTATTTCTATTTAAGTGTAATCAGTTACTGTTGAATGGATAAAGTTCATTATTAATGTGGATTCTAAAACAATGGCTGCGAGTAAGAACTTGACATTTTTGGCTTAATTTCACATGACCCCAACATACTTATTGTAATTTCTACTTCAATATATTAACTTAAATCTTATGTGTTAATGGCCACATACCTAAATACCTAACAATGCCTCTCTATAGGTTGCAAAGGGCAACCATACTGGGTTGCCCTTTGCCTTCAGAGCAGCTTTCGCTTTTATACGCATTCTGCACAGCGACACTGAATCATTTTCCAACAAGACATTTCTTCAGTTGTTTGAGGAGTGACCTACAGGGAAGACTACTACATATTTAGTCAAGGCTCTGCATTAAAAGAATGACTAAGTGCCAAACCCTTGTAAATTTGCCTTTGCTGCATGGTTAAATCAGGAAAAGGTCAAACCTCCAAGGTCTTGTTATCTATATTATTCTAAATAGTTCATTTGGTCAGACTTTAAACTGACATTTCTCTATATTTCAGCCACTGAACCTAGTGAAACATTGACATTAACAGTGCTAAAACAATTAGCTAATTAAACAATCAACAAAAAATTCATCAACATGGTAAAGGGATCATTAAAAAGGCCAAACATTTGTAGGTTCCTTCCCCAGTGCAAACAATGGTGGTTCAGGCAAAATAAGCAATTGGAAGAAAGCAATTCTGGAAATCACAATGGGCATCTGTCACTATTTTATAAGTTTAAAAATTAATTGAAAGAAATGATTGATTGATTAATTAATAGGCTGTTCCGTATTATTAACAACAATTAACAACATCCCTAGCAGATCTGACTGGTATTAGCTGTAAAAAACATATAACATTTTCAATGCTTATTACAACCCCAGCTATCAAAAACACCCTGTTCCACTCGGTCCATAACCTGTTTCAAGTGTCAGGACAAAAGTCTCCTTCAGTACTAAAATCTATCAAGGTAACACAGCAAAAGCAGATGTGAAAAAGTAAATATGATCCAAGATTGCAAAAGTCCCACTGTACTGTTAACACAGTGCCAAACAGTGTGCCTACTTGTCTGGACCAGTGTTTACAGTATCAACAGGTTCCTGCTCTGTCCCATCTGAACATGCGCATTTGTGTTACAAACACTTAAACAGACACACTGCCAATAAAGATCAGATCTCTCCTGCTAACTGGGAAGAAAAATGTCTTGACTTGAGGCGCAGCTTGTAAGAAAACCTTATTTAATTTTTTTTATTACTTTATTGATCCCTCAAGCTGGGGAAATTTATTCTCTGCATTTTACCGACACCAAGTGAACGAAACACACACACATAAGAATGTACATGCACTAGAGACGCTGGGGCAGAGGGCTGCCTTGTAAGGCGCCCGGGGAGCTGGGGTGGATCTGTGCCTTTGTCAGGGGCACCACAGCCATGGTCGCAGAGGCAGAGGGGGTGCACGTCACCCCCACCCATAACTGATTTTAAGAACAACTCTGCTTTCTTCTCTGTAAGATTGCATTTGTTTGTTAAGTCAATAAAAGGCAGGGAGGTGTTTCTTTGTAATCACTGGGTCTAATACTCTGTGTTGAAAACGGATAACGATGTAACTGTAATCTTTTGCCACTGTGAACACACACAAAGCAAATTGGACGCATTCTGCCAGCTGTTGTTCACAGCTCACAAACAGATACTGGAGGATCAAAGTGCAAGAGTTAACCTTTTCACTGTGGTCTTATCTGAAATGCTGCAGCAGTCTGAACCTTCAGGCACAGCCTGTCCCCCCTAAGCTGGCTTTAAAACTACACTGTGAACATGTCCTATCTGTGCTGTTAACGATGAACCATGTGCTCACACAGCCCACTGCAGAAGTTTTATTTAAAATGTAAGTTATTTAAAACTAAAAGACCTGACACATTTTATATTAAAGTCAACGGAGACAGGCAACGGCTCTACTTAGCATTCTGTAGCAGTTACACAGGACAGCTTTAGTGACCAGCTTACTGAGGTTTTCCTCAGAAAAGCTCCTGTCAAACAACTGTAATTATAAAGAGCAGCACTTATTCCATGACACGTGTGATTACAGTTATTACAGGACCCGTAGGTTACAGTGAAGAGGGTGGCGTTACATTAGCAGAGGACTGTCGCCCTCTTCAACTTTGATCTGTCAAACCTCTCAGCGCTCACACATGCTAGCCTGCTAGCAAGGTAGCGACACTAACAGCTCCCTGAGACGGTGACAACGGACATACGACAGCAGAACCGACCCGTGAGAGGAGGGTAGTGCATTCTCGGTGATATGACCTGTTACAGTACCTTGAGTTTGTCGAGAAGTATGTGCTTTGAGGTAGCTGTCCTCAGTCCTCTTGCTGCAGCCTGGGATGCCATGGATGCCGCCATGTTGACACGGAAAACCAAAGAGAGATGACGTCGGGAGCATGTGCGAGTAAAGGCGGAGCCGTTCATAGGTCAACGGGCAGGCGTGGGCGGTGCTTAAGAGAGAGCTCCACATGCACACAGTCTGAAGTTCAGTGTGCATATGTTGTAATATAACAGTTAACGCGATCAGTGGCAGAGCTTGAAATTTAGTTGCTTCATTCAATGAAAAAGTCTCATGTCCAAAATATTAAGCCTGCACTGCAATGTCATCCAAAACTTCTCAAATCTGACTTTTTATTTGCAGCTACAAAAAAATTATCCACCTCTTTTTATAGAAAAGAGAGTTGTTGTCTGATGCATTTTATTTAACTGTGTTATATTTTGAATGTTCAGTCTAAAAAAAATGCTGGATATTTCACCCAAATTAAAAAGAAAAATCCTCAAAGTCAAAGTTACCATGACATCAAGGTCATGTTCTCAGTGTTGTGTCCGGAAATATGGTGGAGCAGGTGGGGGGAGCTAACAACATGAGGAGCTCATATTCTGCAGTGGCACTCATCAAATGTCAAAACCCTTAGCTGTAAGAAGTGTAATAAATGGATTTTGTATTTCGTCACCACCATTTGTATGTTTGCATTGTAGAGAGACATAGAATTTAGAGAGATAAAGTTAGAAATAAGAAATTAGATTAGAAGCTAGAGGGGTGTGTGTTTGGGGGGGTGTGGACTTGTGTCACTCTGCTTTTTGAGTGTTAATTTTTGGTTAAAGCGTTTTGTATTTCAAAAAATGTAAAATTTGAAAACTGAGTAACAATGTGTTTCTGCAGAAGCAATGTCCTGGCTATTCAGGATAACTGACAAACACAATAACTATAAATCTTTATATTTTACGCGTCTGAAGGATGGAAGCTTGGAACAAGAGGAGAAATTGAATTACGGCAAAGAAAAGTGGATCGAAGCGGATTAAACTATGTGATACGCTCACAGAATGTATGACTTGAATTGGGTTTATAATGCGCTATTTGAGATTAACTGGTGCATACAGGCTTTGCTTTTTTAGATATTGGTTGTATATGTTTGGGTTCATACAAGGATGTATGAATGCGTGCACAAGGATGTGCATATGTATTTATTCAAATCCCATTGTTGGAGATCTTTTGGAGCTCTATATAAGAAGGCTGTCTGCATACATTTAAACATTCATGAGGCCATTATGTTTTTTTTTGTTTTGTTTTGCTTTGTTTGTTTTTTTTTTGTTGTTGTTGTTGTTTTTTGCTGTACTGTTCAATGTTAATGGATGTAGGCTAAATATAGTGCTTTCAGTCTGTTGCTGATTAATGTGTCTTAATAATCTCATAAGGGATAGGTCAAGTTCAGTGTGAATCATGCATACATTCCTATTTATTTATTTATTTAGTTATATTTATGGCTGCATACTGTAACCTTACAATTTACAGTACTAGTTTAAAATACTCTCTGTCCAAAGAAAATATCTGTGTCTGAAATGAATAATGTAATGTGCAGTTGTGCTTCAAAATGTTGGTGGATAAGTGTGTATGCAGGATATTGGTTCTAAATAACCTATGAGGGATAGAAACTGTAAATAAGCAGACACAAAAATAATAAAAAGAATAAAATAATCCATTCATTCTCTCAACAGTGAGGTCTGTGCTGTTTTTTTATTTGTTTGTTTGTTGTTTTCCTTTAAGTTGTCTTTGGAAACAATACATCTTTATATTTGTCAATTGACTGGACTTAAATAATCAAATTGTTCATTTTAACCATGCCATGAACATGAACTGATTATACACTAAAAGGCCCAACATAGATTTTAAATGTCAGAGTCACTGCAGCTCCATGCAGCGTGTGACCTTGTGAGCAGGACAAACAATCACAGCACTCAGCTGAGAGGAATTGGTAGGGAGTCGAGTTAGAGAGCGTGGGATGTGTGAGCTGATCTTGTCTGAATAGCTAAATAGCCCACTCACACATTCCTCCAGAGCCCTCATTACATGCCGCATCTTGAAAGGGCAGAGAGGGCAAACCGATCATAAAGAGCAGTGATTATGACACAGGGAGAGAGAGAGGGATGAGATACTCACTTGGAAACCATCAGTGTCAGCAAGCTGGGGAAGACAAGACAGAGGGGAGGAGATGATGATGAACAGCTACAACCAAGAGATCTTTTTCCAAGCTCAGCTATGGTCAGATACCTAAATCTACAGTGTGGAACCTTAAAACTTTTAAAATATGCAAATGTGAACCACTTTAATGTCAGCTATAGGGAATTTGCCTCATGTTTATTTGATATTTTAACCCCCTTCTTTTGGGTGAGAGCTTTTGTCATTCAGTGATCCGTGTTCCACACAGTGAAATATTCTTTGGTTGCTGGCCTTTTTAACGTAACCACAGTGAGATCACAAATGAAGTGAAAAGTGCTGCAGTGGCATAATATTTCAGTATGTCAACAAATCCTGCCGAATGCATGAAACGCCCGCTCTTGTCTCTTTGTGTCAGTGAAGAGCTGCACGCTCAACTTAAATCTAAAAATTCACTAAGAGCCAAAGCCAAGCAGAATGACTAAAAGATGATTCACTTGAACATTCTCCGACTCTTGTTTCTTTTTTTTCTCTTTGTCTCACCAGGGACATTTTCTCCTCTCAAGGGAATTGATATTCAGACAGCACTGTCAGAATATCAATGGCCCTTACTAATGCAATTCAGCTTTTCTCATTTGGGATGACAAAAACTGTGTTTTTGTCTGCAGTGTGATTGCAATCATGTCATCATTCTCCCAGAATACAAAGCAAGCAGTGCTGTTTTTTCTTGTTTACAAACCATCTTAAATTCATGACAAAATTTGGATTTTGAGTTCAATTGGCACTTTACAAAGGAGCTACAAAGACACTACAGTAATATCTCTTATATCTTTATATTATCTCATCCAAACATTCATAATTGCTTCTACTGATGTACGTTCACTTTTAGAATTAATAAAATGTAGAAAACAATCCATGATAATTAGTAAAACACACCACTAGAAAAGCAGGGTATTTAGTTCTTGTACATGCCTTAAGGGTTTAATTAAAACAGGAATCAAATCAAAGAATAAAAGCCAACACACTAAACACCGGATTTAAATCTTAAAGATTTTGGCCAGTTAGGTATCAAGCCATTGCCATGAAAGAGCTGTAATACAATTATGTTTTCCTTTAGCACTTTGATGGATTACATACAATGATTTTTATATCTTTTTATATCTTGCTCATTGTGGGTTTTTGATTTGAGTGTAGCTGACATTTTATGACACTGAATAAAGCTTCATTCATATGATGCCAAAAATATAATCCTAACATGCATCACCCCTCATAGACATTCATTTCCCATGAATGAGTCAGGTGAGATTTTCTTCACTGGAGAAGTGAAAAAAAACAAAGCAGCATCATTAATACAGAAAAACAAGCATTTTGTTTACAGCTATCATACATCAGAGAATAAAGAAAATCTAATGCATGGAATTCAAATAATATATATAATACAATATTTAAGTTTTGGTAGTGATGCATTGTAGTACAGGAGACAAAGACTACAACTGAAAAGACAAACAGCATGTGTGGGTAGATATATATCAAACACCTGAATTTTCACAGATACAACACACAGAGTAGCTGTGTGTAACTGAAAATTCAGATGTTTGATATCACCAAACGTGTGTGATGAGTCAGAACTTGTGCATTTTCATCATAATTTCTGATTATTTTCCCTGTTCTAACCATTCCTAGTGGCCCTGTGGGTTATTATAATCTTGCATGTTCCAGTTTTTCCCCTCTTTTCCTCCCTCTCTGCTCGTCTCCCCCGAGGAATGCGAGCAAATGTGGAGGCAGAGCAACTAATTTGCGGTTTCCCCCAATAATCTATTGTCAGTTTTCGCTCAGTGAGCTGAAAGCTGTCAGAGTATCAGATGTGGAGAACCACAGCTCCCAACAGGCAGTTCGGTCAGGTCTCACCCCCTCCCTCGCACTTAAAAAAAGCAGCAGGGTGCTTGGCCAACTACCCGCAGGGCTCGCAGCTAGTAGCTGACACCCTAAGCCTGCCCAGAGTCTGGACCACACTGTCAATCTCTGTTTATCAGCCACATTTCCTCTATGTGCGGCTTCCTCTCTCTGACCTGCCTGTTAACCGCATTTCCTAGACGTGGGTTCAAAAGAGAAATCTGCACAGTCCTCCTGACTGCAGGGCCCTCTTCAGAAGTCAATGAGACAATTACAGCAAGGCTCTGCCCATCTCATTAACGTGACTGGCTGGACAGCATTGCATAGCAGATCACCAGAGAGAGAAAGAAGAATCCACAAGCATTCAAAAAGGTTTTTACTCCTCCATCTGTCTGTCTCACACTCTCACAGAGTCTGGACACTTTAATGACCCTTTTTCTGACTGAATGCAGATAGGTCCATTTCATTTTATTCAGCCCGCACTCACACTATGCCTATCAGACTTTAAGAAAAGCAGGCATGACCATGCACCGACTTACTAGGTTTGACCTCTGTGAATATATGTATATGATGCACTGAGGCCAGAAGTACAGATAGGGCATACAAAAATAAGGGCACACCAGCGCACACAAGTTCTGAAAGTAGCTATTCAGCTTTGTAACAGTGCTGTGATCCTACTCAAAGCTAGAGTTTTAGACTCTGTTTTACTATATGTTTACATATAGATTTATGTAGCATTAGCTAGCCAGAGAACAGTGTTGTTTTTTTATCCCACAGAATACAAAATGAGTGCGAGAGATGGGGAATTAAGGCACTTAACTGCTGAGTCAACAAGCAAGGAATCTAGCAGCTTAGTCACAGAGACAGCGAGCGGACAGCCTGACAGGGAAATTAAAATAGGCAAGAAAGACACTACCAAGACACAAGAGCGACAGAGACTGAAAGAAAGTGAAAGAGATGGGCAGAGGAGGGGATGGTCATTGCCACCCTGTGCTCAGCACATCTTTTGATTTGACAGACGGCAAACATAATTAGTCATCATTTTTTGCACTAACCCTTGGAGTTCACAATGTCACAGTTATGCATATGTATGAGCTTGAGCCCTTCCTTTCATCCTTCCATTTGCTCCCAAAGAGTTTGGACAGATTATGACACAGTAAACATTTTTTACTCCAGAAGAAGAGGAGGGGCAGACGACCCCCCCCCCCCAAAATGCTGACTACCATGCCTCAGCATCACCAACAATAACTTTCACTTTTCCACCCTAAAATCCATAACAGCCCAAGAACATAAGATTGCCAAAGCCTGGCTTGTGTCTGCTCTGAATGTCAGTGCTGGGGAGCGAATCAATACAGCAACAGGAGCTGCCACATCTTAGCTATCTCTCTCCCCCAGATGTCTGTCAGCCACGCTCAGCTGGAGGCCCTCCATTAATGTGCTGTGGAATAACATAGTCAGTGGGTCTCCATGCTTGGAGACAGAAGCATCAAACAGAGCTTGTGAAGTGTTGGGTCTACGAGTGTGTGATGTTCCTGCAGGTTTTGCAGCAGTTCCCTGGATGGAAATAACTAGCCTGGATCAAAGCAGGAGAGACGTAATATTATGATATCACATGAGAGAAGCACTCATGGAGGTGATTGATCTGTTAATCATGTATGCATGCGAGAGGATGCACGGACCAACGTTGCTGGGCTTCTCAGAACATCTACGCAGTGAAGATATCATGCAGATCATATGCATTAAAGGGTTTTGCCGCACTGCAGAGGGAGGGGGTGACGGAGGCTTTCTTGTATTCCCACAATGGAAAACTAATGCTGACAAACCTCAACAGCGTGGAGAGGTGACATCTGAAATGCTGGCTTCAATAGATCGCCCTGTTTTATTTCAGGCTTCAGTATCACACAGCATGGCTCACCGCACTGGGGAGCATGGAATTCATAACCCAAACAAAACCAAACACTGCACCTGAAAAACACACAAACGTGCACGGATGCCCACAAGCATGCACGTCCCCGCACACACAAACACTCATAAAGTGGCACAGTGGCAAGGCTAGCAGAGGCTGCAAAGTGCTTAGATGTGCATATGAGAGAGTAAGAGGAGCCAGATTCCTTCACAAGCCTCTTAGCACACGCTGTGCCACCTTTGTCACCGAAGGGGTACTGGGTCATGCTTTAAAACTTTTGGCCGCTCCTCTCTTGCCTTTCATTCCCCTTACAGACCTCCAGCATATCAGCGCCCTTCTTGCCTGTGACCTCGAAGAAGCAGCAGGATGCCTCTCATCCCCTTCTCTCTGAAGCTGATATCTTCACATGTACAAGAAGATGTACAGACGCAGACAGAGATGTACTGGCCAGCCTCCAAGCCCCTTGAACATAAAGCAAACATGATTGTTGTACATAAAGCTCCAGGCACAGTATATGCGATAAGGCATCTTTTTTGAGTGTTTTCTTGACTATCATCTCTGGATGCATGCTCACCATCCCAGGACAAGCATGAAAAATGCATGCAGGTGGGATGGTAGGAAATGTCAATAGAGAAATCAAAGCAATCAGGATGGTGCTGAAGGGGATATTGGTGTGATAAATCATGTTGTTCCTGATGGAGGTCACAGAGGTGGGAGGAGGAAGGTGGGCCAGGTATGTTGGGAAGAGGAGCTCGAACGCCAAGGTGCAGTGTGTTCAACCATACACCTCAGGAACGGCTTGAAGACACACTTCATTCAAGGGTGCGATTCAAAGTGCGACTCTTGATTCGAAATCATTTGTGACTCTGTGACCTTCGATGGGCCCCGTTCTCACTGTGTGTTATTTCTTTGATTTAAGCCTTGTGCTACTGCCTCTCTCTCTCACTCTCTCGGGAAATGATGACAGATGCACCCATGGGCTCAAGATTAGCTCAATAGGACATTATTGCCTACATCAGAAATGCTGCTATACTGCAAGATCATTGATGGATGATAGTTCTGAAAATGGTTTTCTGGGCGAAATGATATCCAAATGCATTTTTTAGTAGCGAAAATGTTTTCTGTTGTTGCTGTTTCTGCACACCGACACATGATGATTAAACTTCTTGGTTTTCATCACATAATATAGCTGGAAATAGCAGTTGGTTGTTTACCATACTGCCATTTCCCATTGCCAGCTGAAGTATTACTTAAATAATGCAATGACCGCAAGCAGATGTGAATGTCATCTCAATAGCTAATACCTACAGTTCAAACTCCCAAGGCAGTCAGCCCTTCCACCTTAAAGACTGATGAATAACCAAGGCACAGGAATGCTCTCCATGTGAATGCATGTGGATGAGGGAAAGAGAAGGAGGGAGTTATCTGAGGCTCCATTAACCTTGTTTGTGTACAGGCACCTCCACTATCCTAAGCTTACATCGCGTGGGGAACCTCAGGGGACCCTCCACTAATTAACCTTGTGGAGACACCCTCAGTAGAGGGAGGTTGGGGCCAGAATAATAATGAGGCCTTTGCCAGGCCATTAGCAGGAAGATTATCACATCCAACTTTCAAGTAGCTTTTTGACACAAAACCAATATTTGTCTGCACTGGCTTGGTTCGGGGTGTGACACAGCTGAATTCTAAGTGACACGTGTGTTTCAGACCCTCACAAAGCTCAGTCATCACACAGCGTTTTTCTTGGCAGCCCTATTATGAGAAGAAATTGTGTTTTTGTGAACCTCTGTAAACAGAAAGTGCATTATAAAGATGGCTTCTTATTAGAAAAATCACTCTATTATATGTTTGAGAAAAGAGAAGACCGAATCGCATCTGCATGCACTAGTGCCAGTGCTGGCAGTGTTGCAGTAATATGGTGCTCATTTGGTGAATCATGTCACAGAGGCATGGAGCTCACTTCAGGATTCACTAGCAGGGAAAAATCATGATTGATTACAGTCCAACACTGGAGTAACATTATCACCTTCACACCTACAGACAATTTAGATTCATTAATTTTCCTGACCTGCATGTCTGAACTGTAGGAGGAAACCAGTGTGAACGCAGGAAGAGCATGTTTTCACCAGCTGGGAAACAAACTGAGGAATATCTTGCTGTGAATTACATTGTGCAAGTGGAGTCCATTGGCAAAAGTAGGCTACATCCCTTTGATTTAAGTCTCTGTTTACGGTTGGTGAACAGTGTCTTCTTAAACCCTGAGAGTCAGGGTCCACGCAGTCCACATTCCAAAAATGTCCCATGTGGTTCTCATTTCCAGGGTGGAATGCACAAAACATATATTCAACCATATATGAACCATGCTGAGATTACTGGAGAGGAAAAGGCTCTTGAATTTGAACCTTGGTAAATTCTCAAGTCCCTGAGTGGTAATAGTTTACCTCTCAGAGAAAATCTGTGTAAATGAAAAACAGCAAAAAAGTGTACAAGGTGCAATGTTTTTCGCAGATCAAGAAGTACTTCAGGTTTTCAGGATGAAGATTCAGATCAGTTAGTCAAAATGCTCTCAGTCTCACCTCACATTGAACGATAGCTCACCCTTTCTCAGTTGCAAATTTATTAATTGCAAATTGACAAGGTAAAAATACATGAGAACATATTATCAGTATCAACAGTATCAAACAGCACAGGCAAGTAATTATGAGAAGCAGTCTTCAGTCGTGCAGATGAATACAGGAAAAGGAGACGAAACGTGGCCCTCGAAGATTTGAAAACTGTCAGCATAAACATGCATGTCTGCAAGGAGGTGAAAGTAAAGATGTTTGACTGGTTTTATCTCAGACTGCTTGACATGCTGGGATTTGTGTCAGTAGTTGTGTTATAAAAAACAATGCATAGAAAGGTGAATGTGGCTCTATCTCACCATGCCATCACATTAACTTGTTCTGCGTATGATCTGATTCTGGCTTTATCCTTTTCTTTAATTCCCCTCCCTACAGTGTGTTTTACTCTAACTTTATCTGCACAACGCACCCGCACTGCGTTTGGGTGGTAGCCTCATCCATATCTTGCATCCCCTCACTAAACTTTACATCAGCAAGAAGAAGTTTTGCTCTTCTACCCAAGAGAAAATCCACAGAAATCTGAAAAATCCACGACAGCACTTTGAGACTTCAGAAGAAAAGGACACAATGCATTTGAATATCTTTTATACCTCCTGCATGCCACTTTTTTTTATTCAACCTCCACTCACGGGGAAAGAGATGTCATAACTGAAAGGTGACTGACTGTTAGTAAGACTTGAATAGGGGCTGTGAGAAGGTGGTCAAGGCTGAAAGCTGTGAGAATTATCACCTCTTAACCTCTCATTGATTTGAACATATTTTATTGTGTTATGCAGCATTGTGAAGAGAAATGGTGTCGGAGTGACTTTGTACTGTGGAGCTGGGCGACAGCATGGTGCGTGCTCAGAGACCTTCTGGGCTTCATGCATAATGCTCTTTGTGTTTCCTGGGAAGGATGGACGAGTGACAGGGAGGACTGAGTCCCTTCCAGAATCTCAAATGGATTACGCTCACTTTCTCCCTCTTATTGCCTAGCTCTCCCCCTCTCTCTTTTCGTTGGAAACAGTCAACATCATTGATGTGGCCTTTTCCTGTGTGTGGCACGAGAACAAAGGCATTGCACTTCTTTAGCATGCTATTGCCGTCTCTTTCTCCCTCTCTTTCTCTGTTTATCCACCTCCTCTCTCTCCAATCTGTCCTTCTACCTTTCTTTTATCTCTCGGTTTTAATGATTTATTTTGCAAGAATGTCTGACCTGTGCTCTAACAAAGTCTTAAGTGTCACTTCAAAAGAGAGATCCATGTCAATTATTTCCATTGTAGACCGGTGGTGAAAAGACAAGGCTAGTTATTACACCACAATTAAGTTTGCCTGTTTTGCTTGTAATGCCACTTATTTCTTTTCCAGCTGCCTGCTATATATAAACATATATTCTTGATGAGAACCTCACCTTGAATGGAAAGGGGGTTGTCTTGTATTACTGTGAAATGAAATGAACTTGACATGTGTAGCCATAACTTCCAAATTCATTGAAAACCTCAGTTTCTATCACAGGGGTCAGACAGTATTCCAAAATTTCATTATGCTGTGCTTCATTACATAACAGCACATTGCCCATTAGCCCGTTGCACCCACATTTACAACCCCATGAATTATGAATCAGTTTCCTTTCATCACAGCTGGAAAGCTCTCCCTGATGTGCAAATTACACCCAAAGAAAACAACCACAGCCAATGCAGAGTTAGTCCACTTCAACACAGAATCCCAGCCTTACCAGTCTGCACAGACCCCAGACAGACCACAGGAAGTGGCAAAAACTTTTCAATTACTTTCAACTACTCCACCGGTGAAATTTCTTGCAGCCCATCCTCTATATGTATGCAGTATACAGCAGATAGAATATTCAAGACTCTACGATCTGGTTTTAACATTCTGTGATTTGCTCTTTTACAGACAAGGAGCTGAAGCTAATAGATAACTGCAGCCCCTAATGTGCCCCTGGAGGTGGCCCTCAGGGCAGAGGACGTATTATCAGTAGATGTATACTCACAGTACTGCCCCATCCTCACAATTTCTCACAGCCTGAGACTCCCTGTAGTGCTTTATAATGCTCTCCGATATCCAGGTCAGCCACCAGCTACATCCACACTCTATAGAAGCCCACAAGCAGAGATTAGTGAAACATAAATCAGAGAAGCGAAAGACGAATGGGGCCCTGGTGTAATGCAGAGGCGATTATGAACTCAAATGTGCACTCTTTTCAATAAAAACATGAAATATGATACGGCTTCAGGAGAGCTGAAAGACACTTACAAGAGCATTAACAAGCAGTGTTCTCAGAGGTTAGAGCAGGGTTACAAGACCAGCTCTGACTCAGTCTACTGTAGTGTCAAGTTCAAATTTTTAAGAGCACCATGAAAGTGCCACGACAAATCTTGCATCGTTTTATTCCTATGACCCTTTGGTGACAATACAATAAATGAGGATGATTTCTTTAAAGCATTTAAAAATAAATGTAATGGATTGTACATAGTGCAGAAGCAGCTTATCTACTTGCCAAGATGAATTGCTCCTCATGTTTGAATAGAAGTGACTATTCGACTGTGAGTAACACATGGCACTAGGAATGAGCAGTTTTGATGGAAGGAGGTTTTACATGTCCACACAAACACAAGGGCCACAAACTGAAAACACAATCGTACACTAAAGGTACAGGAGGATTACATTTTATCCTGAAAAGTGCATTTTTCACAGATGCATCATAACAGGCACATAATAGGTCTTCTTCAGACTGATATATGCCTTTTACCCACTCTACTGGTACAGAGGAGCTTTGACAGTTAAAAGTACATATTTGCACCATTTCAGCCTGAACTAAACGTATGGTTACTGAACTGAGTTAGGCACGAAATGCATCGAGAAACCTGGATGTTGCAGGTGAATAAAGTCAGAAAGACTCTTGTCAGAAAAAGCAATAAATGCAAATGTAGGAACATTTTTTTTTTCAGTTTTGCCTGGTTTGACATGTTCTGTTTTATATTTATATATTTTGCTCCCTTTGTGTACATAACTGTAGTTTTGATGCTACCAATAGTAGGGTTACGCAACTGACTTCCGGGAACATATGGTTGCTCCAGCAACCAGCTTTCGTACTCCAAAAGGTACAGTTCTGCTCTACTTTTTCTCTGATGGCGTATGATTCAATCCCTGGTTCATATAAATGGACCCTTTGTATTAAATAACTATGTCAGATTTGCCACCATTCAGAGATTTTCACAGTCAAGCAAACAATCTCTATCTTATCCGTGACGCAGGGCGAGATGGGTGCTGATGTGTGCTCACAAAATCTCATCAGACACGCTGTTCCACCTCAGCTCTGCTCGTCTCTCCTTTAACGTTGCTCTGATCGGGCCTCTAAATTGGATTCCAGCGTGCTTCTATCATTTTTATGTTGTTTTGTGTTTGTGCACCCTCCCCTGCCCCTCAAGCTCACGCTCCACCTCTTACTCTATCTGCCTCTGCCATTTTTTTAGTTTGTGCAACCTCAGCTTTCGTGACACTGAAGGACTGACATTTCAGAAGACTGTGCTATTGCAAGACTTTGCCGTGAAGTTCAGATGATGCAACAACAGAACAAATTTTCTACCATAGTGTGAGATAATGTAGAGAACTTTTTTTTTTTTTTTTTAATTCTTTGTTAGATTTGCAGTTAGACAGTGAGGTTCTGTGAAGGCAGTGAGTCCATAATACTTACACTATGATATGTGATCATGGGAACTGATCAATAAAGCAACACTCTCTGATCAGTCTCCATTGATGTAAATTTACATATTTATTCTGGGTCCAGGAAACAGACTCTACATATGAGAGACATCCTAAAATCTGTAAAACCATTCCTTCCCCCTTCAGCCTAATCTGCCAAACTGCAATGAGGACAAGGTCAAAGTTAGTCTCTTCTCAGAATAACAAGTCCCATTAAGCACAGTTTACAATAAGTCTATCTGAGACACTGAGATACTGCAGTCTTCACAGCTGGACAGTCTGACGTCAAAGATTACAATGACCCTTGTGAGTTTTTACAGATTCATGTTCAACCTCGGTTCCCCCTTTTTGATCATGAGGAGGAGGCAGCTTTGAAGAGTAAAAAGCCATGGAGAGCCTTGTTTCTGAACCAGAATCCCCAAGGCGAAGTCGTCCTTCTCATTCATGTACAGATGAAAATGCAGCTTATAGTCTGTCAAACCAAAGGCTGGCATAGATGTAAGAGTAGCCTTCAAGTCTCTGAATGCAACATATGTTCACACCATTGTTCAGGTGCAGAGTTCAGTGAAGCAACACAAAGGACAGTGTCCACTGCAAAATTGGTTTTACCTAAGAAAGAGTGCATTCTTGTCTTTGAGTTTTACTCGTGTCCTTTTTCCAAAATGTACCCCAGGTAGGTAACTTTGGCCCACAAGCTGCAGCTTGGCAAGCGACGATCTATGACCTTGTTTGGCCAAATGAGTCAGAAGAAAAATGGAGTCTGTTTTGCAGGCGTCCTCAGAACGGGGCCACTTCAGCATACTGAAGCAATGCTCTTCCACAAGGGAGAGTGAGCTCATCAAGTTCTCTCCTTACCGCTGTGGCATATGTTGCAATCAATTTGCAGAGACTCTGGACAGTTCAGTCCCATATTTACATCTGACCCTCAAATGTGAAAGCAAAGAGATACTAGATTTCAGGATGCAATGGAAGAGAAAAAAAAGGGCTGAACACGAGCCCACAACTGCAGCAGATTTAGAACTGAGAAAAGGCCAACATGGAATTAACATGAGGCACAATGGGTGTTGTAAAATAATAATATTATTAATCTTGCACGAAGCGCCATTCTCCAGGTCAGTTGACATCTGAGTTCAGCATATTTACTAAATTAAACTTGGCACAATTTGGTCGTATCTTGCAATTGTACAGTAATTTTTGTTCTGCTGTTTTTTTTTTATTCTATCCCTGGAAATCCTATCTAAATTGTCTTGCGGCTCTTTTCTTAATGCCTTCTATGTTTTATGTTAAGCACTCTGAATTGCCTTGTTGTTAAAAAGTGTTAAACAAATAAACTCCCTTTGCCAAGTGAAGGGGCTTGAAGCTAAAACACCCTGCTCACGAAAAGAATCCCATCTGGGGAATCAATGACAGGCTTAATGCCTTTAACTGATCCTTGTAATACATTATAGTGTTGAATTCGTGGAAACACTGCAGTTGGTTTTAAAGGAGCTGAAGTCACCAGATCAACAGGTTTTTTTTTTTTTGGTTTTTTTTTGCAGTGGTGTGTGTATATGCCTATATCTGCCAATCTGTGTGTGTGTGTGTCTTAGCAAAAGCAACTTCATTCCTGTACAGATAGCTTCTAACACCGGAACTGATTTAGCCAGTTTGAACGTTTTGCATCGTCAACAAGGAAGACGAATGATCAGTTTGAGCTGGCCACAAATACACAGTAAAACACAACTGAATGATATCAAACACTTTCTCATCAATCGCACAGTAAATAACAGCAGTCACTGCACATAAAGCATCTCTTGCCAACAGACTCACTGGGGAGTTGGAAAAAATTAAAAAAAAAAAAAAACTATTCAATTGAAAGAGACAGTTGATAAACTTGCTCAGAGTCACTCAGCATAGATAGTCCCTGTCCATTAAGAACAACATCTAATCTCAAGTCAAATGCATCATTCCACTGCACCTCTATTTATCCTCTTCTCTTTTCTCTGTATATGTGTTGGTTTGAATGGGGCAAAGGTGAGAGTGTTTGCTGTGCCCCTCTCTCTTCTGTAAACCGAGTCATGGTCAGAATAACGTGAATAACACCATGTTTTTGTCTCCTTGTTTGCTTGAGTATGTCTAACCTGTAGATTGACATGATACACACATATACATATTTTGTTGTGTTCCACAATGGTGGTGTGCAAGGGCTTTTTTCTCATGTATTTAAGTACAATTTTGTATAATTTTCAGCTTCTTGTACCTTGAGCTTTTTGCTTTTCATGACACTTGATTCTTTCACCTCACTACATTTCAGAAGGAAATATTTTTCACACCACCACATTTTCCAGACAGCTGTAGTTACAGTATTTTACATATTTAGATGTTTACATACAATGCATTGGAAGTGTTGTACTGTGTGTTCATACTGTATCTAAAATGTATACATGTAGAGACGAAATGATTAGCTGATTAAATGAATGACAACAATTTTGATAATTTGAGACACAGCCCTGTTGCCTCACAGCAAGAAGGTTCTGGGTTCAAATCTGTGCCGGGGCTTTTCTCTGTGAAGTTTATCACAGCCCTGTGCTGGCGTGGGTTCCCTCTGGGTACCCTGGTTTGCTCCCACCATCCAGAGATGTGCAGATTAGGTTAATTGGTGACAAAATTGTACGTAGTCCACTGTCCACTGTGAGTGTGAGCATGAATGGTTGTTTCTCTCTATATATCAGCCCTATGATAGACTGGCGACCCTCTGTACCCCTTCTCTCACCCAGTGTCAGCTGGGATTGACTCCAGCCCCATCTGGTGACCCTTAAGAGGATAAGCAGTATAGGTAATGGATGGATGGATGGTTTTGAGACTTGGACAGTTGGTTTTACAAAACAAAGAATTGTGAAGGTGTCACTATGGATTCATTAGATTTTTTGAGACCATGTGCACGTTCTACAAATGCCCATTGGCCATTTACAGGCCAGGAATTTTGATTTCATCAATCTGAAACAACTCACATTATTTTTTTTTATTTTATTCCTTCAGAAATTAACTGTTGCATTAATTTTTCTATAGTTGAGTGAGGCTGTGATTCAGTTCAAGACTGTAAGAAAAGCAGTCTTCTCTGGATGGTTTGTGTTTATCAGCTCTGTTTTGGATCTTCTGATCTGTAGGATGTCCACAGGCACAGGGAAACTTTCAGCACTGCTGTTAGCACACATCTTCTCAATTTCTGAGCACAAAGCTTATCTCAGCTTTGTCTTTCCTGTATAAAACCTTGACAAGAAAAATGGAATCTCCTGACTGGACTGTACAATATGGTTTAAATAAATGGCCCTATTGATATGGATATTTCTCTAATAGATATGAATCCACATATAGCAAAAATAAACAAGATCACATTTAAACACCTTAGTCAAAAAAAAACACCTTAGTCATCAAAATCAAAATGTCTGATGCAGTGAACTGTGTTCCCACGTTCTCCATGAAATGATAACCTTCTAAAACAAAACACCTCATAACGAAGTTTGATAGATTTTAATTACAATTTACTTGAAATTCTTAATTAAGACGACAGCAATATTATTGCTCAACCCTAATGCAAATAATTACAGACTGTTAAAACCTCATTAGTCCAAGACTGAAACCACAAGTCCAAGTCAAGAGTCCAAATTGGCCTGAGACTGAAACAAGAACAACAAACATTAGCAGAACAGTCTAAGCTTTAAACCACACACAATACTTTTCAAGCCTGTTATTTCAGTGTTAACATAATATAACCCTAAAAGTCACTTAAAACAATGCACTGGTTTTTAAACATTCATTAGGAAATCATCAGCTGTATAGCAAACAAAGACTAGTAATTTTCCTTTAGTTCTGGGGCTCATTTGGCACAGATAATTACATCCAAAAACCCAGCCGTATCTCACACATGCAGAGGCCTTTCACTGATAATATGCTCCGAAACTACCAACATATCATTTCCCACACAACAAAGCCAGAAAATGGGGTGACATCATGACAAAATATAAAGCTGGTCATCACCACAAAGGACACATCTGCTAATTTACCCAACACACGCACACACCGCTCTCTGTTTCTCTCTTTGTTATTTTGGACCCTTTAAATTGTCCTTGCTCTGATTCTTAGAGCTGTTGGACCCCTTGTTGGCGTTTTCTTGCTTACGGATTTGCAGCGACAGATGACAGTTGGAAAATAACACGTGACAGGTGCAACAGATGTACTCCTGTTTCCTGAAAATGTATTCGATTAAGGCAGCATCAATCACACAAAACAAACAATACATTCTGTGCGAGTGGAATCTCTCAGGAGTAACTTAAATTTGTAAATTCATTAACTGTGGCAAACTGTGGTTTCGTCACTGCTCTCAACATTTTTGTACCCCCAACCAGTCTCTGGTCTTGGACTTGGCTCGGCATTACTAATCTGTATTGTACCAGAAGCAGGGTGTACATTCTTCCAGGAGCTCCTCAAAAACAATTCCCTGTTTAAACAGTTCATTATACAGTTCAATGATTCGCCCTACTCATGACAAATTACTCAACTAATACAATTTTCTCTTTTTGATCTCATCAAGCGGCACACCGGGCAAGACAAAAGGAAAAGAATATTAAATCCAAATCCTTCTTGTACTCACCCATGTCCAGCTGTTTTGGGATCCTGTCAACAACACTGAATTGATGAATCAAAAAAACATACTCTCTGGTCAGAGTCCATCTTGGGCCTGTTCTGGGACCAGGTAACCACATCTATATGTCAGAAACATCATAGAATCTGCTCAAACATTCCTTCCCCCACCAGCTTATTATATCAAACTGCAATGAGGACAAGGTCACAGCTAGGTTCTTCTCAGAATAATCAATTCCCCTAGTCACAGTTTTCAATAAATATACCTCAGACACTGAGACACAGCCGTCTCCTCGACTGGACAGTCTGACGTCAACGGTTATGACGACTTTTATGAGTTATTACAAAAGCCAGTTTAACTGTGGTTCAGGAATTATTCATATCCATTTCACTAAATCCTATCACAGTTACTAAATGCGTAACACACTTTACTCAAACAGTATCTGATCACATAATCTATATGAACATTCCTGTGATTAATATACAACATAAAATGCATCTGAAGCAAACAAAGGAAGCAAGCAAAACCTTTTAGAGCAAATAGCCCAGCCTGTAGGGGTGCATCAAATTAAAAGCAGCACATAAGTGGTAGCTCCCTGTTTTTTTTTTTTTTTTTTGCATCAATAGGTCAATTGTCTCATAGAGGGCAACTAATGTGTTACTTTCAGAGTATATGGGCATTCATAATTTATAACAGCATAGTGGTTGGATAATTCTGCCATAGACATGATTTTATCAGCATTTCATCATATGCCATAAAATACCGGCAGCACCTAAGTGTTTGTCAAACATCAATTTAAATACTGGCCAAACTTTGAGATATCCACTTGTTCCCAGTTGTTTTTGTATGTCATCTCCCTGTTGTCCTTTTAAAAAAGAAATGAATTTAAAAAAATGGCAAACTGGTATAATCCCTATGTTAAAATACAGTTTATAGTATAACTGAAACGATCCACTGTCATTGTCACACCCCCACACCAACACAAAGCTTTTGCAAATCTGAATGTTTCCAAACCTTTGGTGTGGCAAAATCTAGCACTTAATGCCTTTATTTTGTTCACGTGTACCAGGGCTCCCACATACAGATACTTTATTAAGCTTGCACTTTTTGGGCAGCTGCCAATCCACAGCCCACTGCTTGGAGAGGCAGAGTAAAAGATTCTATTGTTTTTTGAAGAGAGAGAGAGAGAAAGAGAGAGAGAGAGAGGGGGAGAGAGAGAGCCTGGAGGTAGGTGATGAGTGGGGTCACCAGCTGAACAAGCCAAACATGCTGTCATGTTGCCCTCGCCTTCACCACTCTGCTTCCAATGCACGTTTCTCTTGCACCAGCACTGAGCTCACTCATACACATGGGCGCAAACACTTGAATATATAAATCCACATGCAGCAACTGAAAACTAATATACATACTGCACACACATATCTGTGAAGATATACACAAGGCCTTGCACATGAATGCACTCTTACACAGAAAAAAAAAAGTAAATAAAGAGATCTAAAGCCTTCTAAAGCTACTGGCTTTGGATTTATTTTTATCATGAATTATGGATAAGGTATATGTTGTTTGTGATATTAATGATGTGAAGTGTTTTATCAAGAAAGTTCAAGAAGTCAGTGCACTTTTTAGACTCAGAACTTTAAGCTTAATTTGAGTTCTAACCATTGGGTCTAGACTTCATGGGGGACAATTCAGATAAAGATTGCACTGCTGGAGACATGCGTGTAACTATAAGGCAAATACAAAATTTTGCGGCAGCACAAATGGAATGGAAAGATCTAAATTGAGGAAAGCAGAAGTAGAATTGCTTTAGACTGCAGAAGATGAGGGCAAGACCTCAGTCAGCATTGTACATCTGCCTGGGATCTGAGCTGCTGGCTTTGAGGAGCCCTTTGGGTGTCTGGACTACAGGTTTCTTCCATTGATTTGCTGGTGGGGGAGAGAGCTTCAATCTGAGGATCTTATGGACGGTAGTGAGGCTGCTGAGCTCCCTCATTCTGGCCACCACGCTCACAGTAAACACGCGGCTCTATCTGAGCCCAGAGTCTCCTGCAGCAGTGCAATAAACAGAAAGTGAAATATGAAAATAAAAATCTACATGCTCATGCAGCAGTGTCAGTTGGCAGCAACACGACTCTGCTTGTGTTCCTAACAGGTAAGTCCTCTCTCTCTCTGCAGGAAAAAAAAAAAATTGCTTATTGCTTGTATCAGCTGAATATTTTGGCCCACAACACTGGGTTGTGTCTTGGCTTGGACGACTTTCTACACAAGACAGCCTTACACACAACACAGAGATATCCTGCTCACAGCTCCCTCTGATTCAGCAGCATGTTTGGATTTGTTTTGGCTGACGCCACTTGGTATTTCCAGTCTATAGAGCACAAAGTATGTTGCCTGTGCAGCATTCTGTTACCCCTGACTCACTCTGAAAGCTCCAATCTTCTCAGCTGGTGTCTCAGCAGTCTGTGGCAGCAAGGCTGCGGTTCCATCATAGAAGTGTCCAGAAGCACAGGAGGGAAAGTTACATGACTCATCCAACCACAGGTGACCCCCCCCTCCCCCAGCAAGACTGAGGCCTGCATGCGACCAGCATGCTTTCTCTTAATCTCTCCAGGCTTCTAAGAAGAAATCCTTTCCAGCAGTAAAAGGAATGACCTGGAAAGCGTGGCCTCACCCTGGCTTCTTATTGTACAACTGCACTGTTCAGTGTGAGCCCTGCTCTGAAAAAGGCTGGAAACCATTACTTTGTCATGAGAAGAGCTGATAACTAAAACATCCCAACCCACCTGGAGGGTTTTCAGGATTTAATGTTTTCCTGCCTCTCACTTTTATACAGCAGAGTGTGTGAGCAGAGTTGTCAGCCATTTTTGCCTGACTTCTGCTATGATTTTACCAAGCAGCAGGAGGTCCACCACTGGCTTTTGTTTATAATTTGTCCTACTCCTCACTGTGATCCTTGTATATGAGCACAGTAGTAGGGGTTGTCCACTGATTTTATACATCAAGATAGATTTATTTGTAAGGAGGAGCACTGCTTAACCTACAAAATATCAACATTTCTCCTCTTTCATCCACACACCAGACTGCCAAACCCCTAAATAATGGGCTTTTTGCATTAAACACAATGAACAGAACGTGAAATGTGAAGCTGAGCAAATAAAATCGGGAATGGGAATATCGATAATATTCCCATTTCCACTGGCCACACACAACCAAGGTTTCAACCCTCAACCTCACTCTGAGCTAACATCAGCTAAAACATAAGTCTAACCTCAGCATAAGGCAGTAATTGACATGTTGCCAAAACTGCATAGACTGGGGAAGAATATTTTCCACACAGGCTCGTGGGCTTTGGTTATTGTCAGACTGATGATGACAATTTCACACTCAGTCTGCCCAGTCACAGAGACTGAGGAGATGTGGCGGGAGCCGAGGACCAGTGACGAGAGGTCAAGGAACTTGTAAGAGAGGGAGAGCTGCAACACAGGTTTATTTCCTACTATAGGTTACTTCTTCATCCTCTCATGTTGGACTGAGGGCAGACTGGATGATACTGTGACTCTCTATCACCCTTTGAGATACAAAGTGGTATTATGAGATGGGATGGGGCCTACTGGTTATGTCTGCAACACAATACACAGACATCTTTGATAGCGAAACTGAAAATTTCTCCACGTTCTGTTGATAATCTTAGTTCATTTTTGACCCTTTCAAACTAAAACACTTCTGCATTGTCTCTTTACAGCCACTTAGAGATCATAAAACAATGAATTCCACCACAGTATTGTTGTCAAAATTAAGATTCATGGGAGAACACCTCATATTTAATGTTTTTTAATCGTGTTTACTGATTGCTGGTGCAGGATTCTCCAGGTGTGTAATTGTAATTCTGTGGCTTTTCCAGGTCCCGAAGGAGGGAGTGTTCAACTCTGAACAGAATCTATTTCACTTCTAATAAACACCTGCTGCAAGATTTGATAAAAACCCTCTCAGCTAAACCTCCCTAATAAAGAACTCCTGCCTTTTGCTTCTCCAGTACAGACTCTCGTTCATTTCTTCTGTTGGTCAGTGGTTGCGGAAACTGTGCCTTTTTCCTCTCTGAGCACATTTCCTGCCCATGACAGCGTTTCTCATGGGAATGACACTCAGCCACTACACAGCCATGGAAGCCCCTCAGCAGCAGACAGTCAACACTGGACAACTCTGATACAGACAACGACGCACACGTCCCCTCAGGGCAGCTGAATGACATTACATGTCGGGGTTAGATACAGGTGACAGTGTGTTATAAATAACTAAATGATCATCATACAGTGGTTGTGTAAGCACTGAGGTGTGAATAAAGTGCATCTTGATGAAAGTACAGCAATTAAGGGAGTCATTAACCACCTCTAGACAAACCCTATATGAAACCATAATAACCAAAATAAATTGTCGATTAACTGCCCCGAAATCAACGGCGTTCACACTTTATTTCACAATAGAAATGTCATTCTGTTGAAGAGTTTCTGCACGCTACATGAATGCCCTTTTTGACTTTCAAAAAAGAGGGCTCCAGGCAAAGGTAATTCATGGCAGAGAAGAAAAGAAAGAAACCTTTGTGCAGGCAGCAGAAAATATTCTGTGACTCACAGCCTACTTTCTCCCCATGTCTCACAAACGGAGGCTTTTATTACTGGGACACAAATCACTCACGAACAATTCTATATTCCATAATTGCATCATAACTGGCTTGTTACATATGAGCAGTGCATTATGATTGATTGTTTAAAATGATCAGCACTGGGTTTTCATTCATTCAGGCTTTGTCTGGCTTTTCCCCTATTCAGGAACATCAGAGCCATTTATCAGCATGCTCCGGGCAAAAGGCAGAATGAAAGGCTGACAGTCTATCGCAGTGCACATATTCACATTCAAATCCACACCTGTTGATAGATAAATCCAGGCCCCAGAGCATTCTTGTTGTGAGGCAACAGTGCTGCCCACTCAGCCTCTGCACAACTTTGTGTGGTTTCATGAAATCAGATATAGACCTTATTGTCGTCAGTTCACAGACATGGAGATTGCTGCATGGTTACATGCATAGATATGTTCGGGCTTAGATGTTGTTTGTCACTAATAGGCTTTCTAGGGGTAATTAATGCGAAAGATTATGTGATGACAAAACCGACAATGTCACTGTGACAAAATACAAATAACACAGCTATGTACAGATGTGTGTCATTACACGAATTCGTTGTCTTCATGCTGTGAGCTTGTGTGTCACACTTTGAACAGGAGAAAGATTCTTTCACGCTTGGCCTTTTTTTAGGTGTAAATCTTCTCTACTTGCGCCTGAGGTGTGGAACAGAGAATTTAAATGTTCAGCGAAAAAGGATATGGAGCAGGAACATTACACAAGGTTGTAGAAAAGAGTCAGGATCCTCCAGGCGCTTGGTAATGTTCTGACCCCAATATAAATCCATCAGTGCCATTTTGCTAATGAACTGATCTATGATTTACACTGTCAGTGGAGCTCGTTTCCTGCCGCTGCCTCTCGTAAAGTGCTGACAGCGCCTCTCTGCATTCGGCAGACCTTTTGTGTTGTTGTGAGTAAGCTGATTTGTGTTATTCATCTTAAATCCCAGATCCAGTCTGGTTGCCAGTTGATAACTTTGGTCACATACACATACACACAGCACATACACACATACACAAGGAGAAGAAATACTTTGGGGGAAAAGTTTTATGACAAAAAAACCATTTACTGAGCTACTCTGGGTCTGTGTGTCTGCATTCAGAGCTTGTGCTTATGTAAGTAATTCATGATGCATAATCGCACATCTTTACACCAATGTCAAAATGTATCTAGCATTTTTTTTCAGACTTTTACATTAGTATTAAAAAAAGTAGCTTGCGTGACCATCAGTGCTAAAAACAACAAAAGAATGCACAGGTGCAAAAAAAAATTATTTTTCACATCTAAATTTCCAGAAGCAAAACAAATCCCTGTGAGCTCCTTGGTCTCTGCTCGTGTGATCACAAGGTGTGATGGGGAAAAAGTAAGAACTGTGAGACATCTGTGGCATAAAATGAACATCCTGAGGTTTAATGAGGCTTAATGCTGCAGATGCGTGTCTCCTGCTGAGTGATGCCCACCTTACACATCCTGGCATTTTACTAGAGATGGGATTAACCATTGGGGAGGAAAAAAAAGGGGGAAAGTGGTAAATAAATATTGTAGAAAGCATACACTAGGCTTTCTGCTTCTTTTTGAGTCCAGAGAAATCTCAATATGAACAGTGATAGTGAAATAAAAAATGCAACTCTGACATGACGACATCAGGTGTCGTCAGTAAAGACATTTTTGTTGTCTGTAAATGGCAGTGACGTGCTTTGTGGTGGGGAACATGGATCAATCAGACACCTTCTCCAGTTATTTTAATGGTTTGGCAGCAGAAGAAGGTTAATTAAGTGAATAAGAGAAGAGGAGGGAACAAAGTCTGGACCTTCTGGATCCATGTGAGACATCTTTAGCCCAGAGGTAACGCCAATGATATTGTGTGGTCCCAAGGCTTAGCTAAGTTTGTGCTTAGTCATATTACCCTACGCCCTGCTCATTCATTAAATGTTTGCATAAGTACTGAGTTGTGTTTTAGCTAAATTGTCCATGAGCAACTTTGTATTGTTTACATGCTTGCACGTTAATGTTGCTAATGTCGGTCGATGGTGTCATGATCATGAAATAGCCTACTGAGAATACCAGCATTGTGGCTGCTGTTATTAATTTATTGTTTTATTGTCAACTACATTATTGATTTTGCCTTACTGTGTGATAAATAGTGTCAATTCCATCAGTCCCATCTGTACATTTAATAGCTTCCTACAATAAGTGTCTGTGTTTAGCTTGGGCATCTTCAACAGTGGTATTCTATAAAGAAGGTCATCTTGTTTTTTTGCATTCCTTGTCTGACACAATAATTTTTTTTTTTCCTTATTCAGAGAATCTCGGAAGTTTCCCTCCTCTTATTTCAGCTGTTTCTCTGCCACCACACAGTGCCCTGCTTGCGGTTCATTCAGACCTCATGCTAAGCAAGTGAATTTGACTGCGGAAATGTTTTTTCCCAGATTCTCTCAGTTTCATTGCTGAATAGGAAATATTTTCAACACGCACAGATGTTTTTCGTCTCACTTCACAGAAGCCTGGGAGAATTTGCGTCTATCTGCCTCAGGTCTTATTTTCATAGTTTGGACCACTATTTCTATTGACTGTGATTACACTGAACTCGCCAAAGTAACTGTTGAGAGCTAGAAACATGTTGACATGGCAACTATGAAGAAAAAAAAAATTAACATTCAGACAGTGTTACAAAACAAACAAATGGAATATACATGCCCACTCTTTAGTTCATTTAATTTGGAGATACAACTTTAAGTGAGTGCATCTGAAATGCTGGTAACAATCCCTTATGACACTGGAAAAGCATAGACACACACAACTACGGCAGGAGCAGGTGATCGAAGTTGAACTAGGAGGACGATCTGTAAACTTTGGTGGATGTTTACAACAGACACACTGGATTGTAATGTTACTGTTTGCCTTTGTTTTCTCTTCCTGACTGTTCTTCTGACTGTTCATGCCTCTTGCTCTGTCAGATTAATGTGATATGCTGCAGGATCACAGTAACTAACTTGATTTCGGTCAGTTCCCTTCCTTCTCCCCCACGTTTTCTGTGAAAAAAAAAAAAAAAACTTCAACTATTACCAGTACAGAGCTAAAGTGAAACTGGAACATCTGCATTCTGTTCCAGAAATTAGAAAACCTCTTTCAAAACCCCACTGACATTTGTAACAATGTTAAACTAAGCTAAAAACTAAAAAATTTCTCAACAGTACAGCACAATAGCTCAATTCATACGTCTAACAAAACCAAACTGACAAGATGACCTAAGTACCCAGGGAGGCGAATTTCTAAATTTCCTTGGGAGCTTGTTTTTTTCTGTGCTCAGAAAATACTCGTTATTTACCGGTGTAAAAATCACAAAGGTTTCCTCTCACAAGTGGGGTAGTGTAGCTGATTTGTTTTACAATATGTAAATTACCCTTTTTTGGAACAAACCCAGATGAACGTCATGACTTCTGGTCTCTAATGGAAAAATGGACAAAACTACAAATATCAGACCTCAGTTGTAATAAACCAGAATTATCTTTTAAGTTTGAGTGTAAGAAGATTTTAGTTTTGTCCCCTGTTATTTTATCAGAGACTGCAACATGTTCATTACCAGCAGCGACAGAGGGGATGTTAGTTTTCACCTAGTGAGACACCCACTGTAGCAGCTGGTGCTGAGTACTTCAGCAGGTGATTATATATCTGTCTGTCTGTCTGTCTGTCCGTATGTGGACAGATATGAGATGCAGCCACGAAACTTTACAGGTATGTTGTTGAGACTGAAATGAGGGCTGAGTTCAGAGGTGCTTGTGGTCTGACCCAGGAGTAGACTGTTTATTCATGCAATAATCTAGTGATGACTACTGAGTGCTCACGGATCAGAATGTCAACATGTTGACGGGCGTCGTGGCTGGTGCGTTCCCATCACAAGATTCAAACTAAATTATTTTTTCAAATATACACTTTATAATTCAATTTCAGTATATTTTTGAATGGCAAGTACAAGCTCAGGGCCAACATCAATAATTCCAATTCCCCACTTTCCTGAGGCAGAGAGAGATGTGTGTGTCTCCACATGATATTGTCCTCAGGTCTGATTTTATGTGGCATTTCTCATTGATTGTTTAGTTTTCACCCACAGAAACACAGTGATGAAAGTTAATGATGTGTGTCTGGTTTTCCTACAACACTATTAATTATTTTTAGACCGTGGGTGGCGAGGTCATGGTGTGAAATGACACTGCTCCAGTTTGTTTGAGTGATTTCCCTAATAGACAGACAGGCAGCGATGTGAATTGTAATATACATGCATGTGTATTGCTGTGGAGATTGCATAACCCAGACAGATGGATCTGTGATGAGGGAGTGAGTAAATCCTAACTAAATTTGGAGATAATGGCAGATGCTCCGCTGTCTGCCAAATGTCTCCGAAGAGACCTGTCTAGGAGGGTGGGAGAGGGGTCTGGGTGAGAGTTGAGATCTGGTGTCTGATGGCATGTCTTTTGTCTGTTGCGGTAGCTATCCTCACCTTTGCTGCATCCTGCTGTCCTGTGACTTTCAACCTCAGCGGACGTCCAGCTGCAGTGCCATGTCTACCTTCACACACACACACACACACACACACACACACACACACACACACACACACACACACACACACACACATACACACACACACACACACACACACACTCACAGCCAGTCAGACACAGCTCAATGTTTCTCATCAGAGAGCCTCAGGGATAAATGGTCCTGAGTGTTGACAATGGCTGTAATTTTATGAAGAGGGTGAGGAACTGTGTCTCTTTATTCAGCTAACCTGATTACAGGCCTTCTCTTTGCCTGTGTGAGCACACAGTGTAATCTAAAAGCAACACCTGGGCCACTAGGCGATGCAAAATAGACGGCATGCCAAAGTACTGGCACACCCCCAAAATGAATTAAGGTGGGCTATTCAGGTCTGTCCTGACCTTGGGGAGATGTGCATACTGGTTTCTGCTCTTGGAGAAACAAGCTGAATACAGTCTTTTATTACAGAAATGTGTAATGTATGTTAATCCATTTGGGATTGGGAAGAGGAAAGCCAGGTTCTGGAGGGACAAAATGATGGTGTTAGGAGTGACGGAGACGGGAAAGAAGAGAGGGAGAGACAGCAGAGAAGGAAAGGAAATTGGTTCAAACAGGACACTGAAGGAGACAAGATGAGGGAGAAAGAGACATTGAGAAAATGATAGAAAGGTGACAGGCACAGACAGAAGCAGCCAGACTGATACAGCCAACAGAGGGAACAGACACAGAGAGCCAGGGTAGACAGATGGAAAGACAAGGGCACATTCACACTGTGGCTGAAAAGCCTTCCCATTTTGATTTTTCCAGATCTGATATTTTCTAGTCAATGTGATGCAAAGAGCAGCCTGACATCTAATGTTTGTTCTTTCTGGTCTGGACCCAGGGATCACTGAAAATCAGGCTCTGATGCATTTGACAGGCATGCAACTTGACAGCACTGCCATGACAATATCAGTAAAGTATGTAATTCACCTGAGAGGCCTGACATAATGTTGTTGGTTATGCCCGCGTGGCTCTGCTATCTTTAAAGCAAGGACTTTCTAAAGCATAGATAGAATAATAGATAGCACATTCAGACTTCTAAACCAAAAGTTGAAAGCGTAAGAAACAGAACACACCCTTGCTCTGTTTGGTGCACTGAAGGATTTTGCTGCTACAGGCAACAATCAATTCATTCATTCATTCATTTGAGGCAACTGAGTCCAAAATAGGGGAAGCCATTTTAGCTTATTGTTAGCTGTGTTACACCTTAGACTTTTATTTAACCTCCTTTGTTGGAATATAAACTGCTCCACGGAAAATGGGGGTTTCGTGCAGTTAGTAGACATAAGTTGAAGGTACAAATACATCTCTTGAATAAAGTAGAAAAATATAAGGAATCTTATATTCATATTGTGTTCGAACTACACAATACCTGGTTAGCGGTTTTAGCAGTTAGCTTGCACTTACAAAAGTTTAACTAGCAGCTCTGCAAATAGTTCCTACATAACCAAACTTATAGAGCATCATATTTTGGGAAAACATACTGTGCACAGGAAGGTTTGATTTGTGGTGCACTGTGAGGTGCTTTTCTGCGCAACCCAGTTGTGGTTATCTGCGTTACTGTAGCCCTTCTGTCAGCTCCAACCTTTCATCAACAAGGCGTTTCTGTCCACAGAACTGCTGCTCACTGGATGCTTTTTGTTTTTGTCTCCATTCTGAGTTAAGCTCTAGAGACTGTTGTGCATGAAAATCCCAGGAGATCAGCAGTTTTTCCAGAAAACTGAAACCAGCCTGTCTGGTACCTACAATTATGCCACAGTCAAAGTCACAGAGATCACTTTTTTTTTTCTCATTCTGATGTTTGATGTGAAAATTAACTGAAGCTCCTGAACTGTACCTGAGTGACTTTATACACTGCACAGCTAGCACATGATGGGCTGACTAGATAATTACATGAATAAGCAGGTGTACAGGTGCTAATAATAAAGTGCTCGGTGAGTGTATATATCACAGAATAAATGTATGATTGTAAATACATTTACTATGGGGACCATCGTTAAAGTATGATGCTACCGGATGACATATGATACATACATCTATTGTTGCTGTGACTCTATCAGGGGTTGTAATCTGACAGTGAACTATAAATCAAAACCTACACTGTGAGAATCTGTGATTCTGTTTTTGGTTTGGTAGAACAAGCATCTCATGGTGGCTAATGTTAGCAAACTATCTCTGAAGATGCTCTGAAACTGACAGAACTGGGTTAGTTAATTGACTTAATGTCTGTTTTTGCTGCTGTTACAACACGTTTTAGCATTTAGAGTTATCCTTTAATTGCTGGTTATGACAAGACTGACTATGGTTCAGGAAGGATTAAACAGGCTTGCTTTAAAGTAGAGCAGAACATAGGAAATGAAAATTACATAGTTGACCCAATAAGCAAGGAGGCTCCGTTAAGTAAAATCTCAAACACACATACTGCAAACGATTGAGTGGGAAAGTAAGATTAGTATAAAATGACTTTTAGCAGTGTATATCCTGGAACTGATGTGAGCGGCTATTCCAGAAACAGATACAGACAGATATGAGCAACCTATGGAGCGAATGCAGACACAAAGCACTGATGGAAACACAGCTACGGCTCCAGTCATATCACTCAGCTAACACCGGCCCATGCTGTCTCCACCTATTGAGTGGTAGAATGAGAGGCGCCTGGGCTGCACCAGCAGCTGTGGCATCAGGTGGCTTTTCCTCCCAGGGCCCGGGCCATACGATCCTTTCCTGCCGCCCTTCTTCCCTTCATCCCTCCAGCAACTCATCAGCATGCATGCTGTTGCTCCCCGTCCACCTGCCAAGAAGAGTGAGGGAGAGGATACTCTGTAATCTACAGCTGCCATGATGACTTTGAGGGGCCCAGTTGTTACCTCCCATTCCGCCTCACCTCGCCCTCTTCCCACAGTCGTAATCCTGGAGCTGTCAGTGGGTGGAGAGTTATGCTCTGACCAGGGAGAGGGCATTTTGTCATAGAGATGAAAAGTAGGGAAAAAGAATGTGGGCAGCAGAGGCCTATAAACTTGTTTTATTGCATTGCAGAGAGGTGCTTCCGTGGAGCACATGCTTTTAATTAATGATTCCCCCGCCTGACCCTGCACTACTTTGTGCTGTACATACAACAGCCGGAGTGCGGCGAACCTCAAGCAGAGAACTGCCACGGCGCTGCATGGACTTAGTGCATCCATCCTTGAACTGAACAAATGAAGCACAATTTACAGCTGCAATGTTTGCCTATTACTCGCAGTATGATCATCCCTTCAGTTGTAATAAGTTATCAAAACTTTCAGGGTAGAAGCATTGTCATGCTTAGAAAATTGCTCTTTATTCTAATCGACAAGTGCTGTGAAAGTGGGGCTTTTGACCTTGATTTATCTAATTTATCTGACAGAACGCAACACAGTTTCCTCATTGTAACTGTTACTTGTTTAATTCCCTGGATGCGAAGGTTTCTTTTTACGAACAGTACTTTATTATCATAAACTAGTACTTTTGACAATACAATGTGGAAAGCATTGTGAATGCATAGCTGCTTGTCAGAGAGGATATGAAAAATTCAGGATTCAGGTAGGGAAAGTGCAGGCTAACATCAAAGCCATCACACAAAAGACAGGAAGACCGGCCGCATGAAAGATTGATGAGGCACTTAAAACTAAGATTAAAAAAGTATAGAGGAAAACAAAAAGGAATCTTTTATAACTCATCATAAAGAACAGAGGGGCTTCGCTTTCACAAGATAACTCCTGAAATATACATTACTGGATTTGCGACCTGAAATGACCGGTGTGCTGTACCAAGTATGTCTGTCTGTGATGGCCCCTGATGGTGGGTCATGTATTATGGATGCTAGAGCACAAGAAGGTGGAAAGTGTTCCCTGTCTGTCATTGTTTTATTAATCCTTCAGCATTTGATCTTAGACCTTTGGCCTGGGATGGTTTTGTGAGACAGTTTTGGAGAAGTAGAAGTGGGGTATAAACAATCACAAAGATATGACGAATAAAAAGGGGAGGTATTTGTTTTCAGTCAAAGTCAGAAACAATAGTTCTCTCGCTCACAGTGGTGCAGCAAACGCTTTTCAAACAATTAGAAAAGTCGGTCATTGATTGGACATGTATGAGTCTCTGTTGGCATAAGACACAGCCTTTATTGCTGCAAGGGGTTTCTTTTAAAGTGCTCAGACAGTTTGGTGCCTGGTGTGTGAAATCTACGATATCAATACTGAAATCAGAGTCTCTCTCTCGCTCTCCTCCTTTCTCTCTCTAACAAACACACACTGAGAGATGTAGGTAGAACTGCATCTGTACCTGGAGCTTGAACTGTTGCTTAGGCTCCTGCTCTATGTGATGCTAATTGTTGTAACTGTAAAACACAGAGGAACAAACAATCTTGGGATTTCATGTTGTTATTGTGTGTTGGTCTGTCAGTCCAACACTTAGGCCCACACTGAAATATTTCTTGATTATTAATACCTTCAGTACAGACTTTCATGGTCCCCAGATAATGAATCTTAATGATGGCTTGCTTTTAAATTTGACAGACAGTCATGTCTACCTGAGAGTAAACTGGAATTACTTTGTAATCTCTAAATTTATTCTCCATCATCAGGTCAAAGTACCTGCAAAACTAATGACACTAATTCCCATTAGCCTTAACTGTACTCAGAGAATTCTAACTAGCATGTTGACATGCTAACACACTACATTAAGATGGTGAACTATACAATTGTTATGATTTTGTTCATCATACTCATTTTAATATTTATGTGCTTCTTGAATTTTTAAAAAATGTATATTTAATTTCCCTGTGAAACACATTGGCCAGAATGTGCATTTGTATTTAAATGTGTTCTATAAATAAGTAAAATGACTTGACTGCTTAAATCATCTTTGCAAAATTATTGGCTGCAGTGAATTCATCCTGCAGAGCCAACATACAGAAGAAGACCAACACCAACTACTTATGTGGCATTAACGAAATTGCATTTTTTTTGTAAATTCCCTGATTTAAGTTCATGGTACATTTCACATGACACATTTCACAATGCTGGAAATATATTGCTGCACATATACTGTATATACAGTGGCCTGTGTGTGTGTGTGTGTATGTAAATCCCCTGAGGATGGGATTAGTCATGTTAAAAACAACCTTTTAATTGCATCAGATGGTGGAGAAGGGGAGATAAAAAAGCAGTTTTCCGACAGCCAAAGCTGGAATGCTGTTCATGTATCTTTAATGAGCTCATGGTAAGATCAGACATTGAAAAGGGCTAAACATCTCTGGGATATTTAATTCCACTATAAAGCCACAAATGAAATGAACAAATGTTTTGGGTTATGAAGTAAACATGGTGACAACATCAGCGCACAGTGGTGACTCTGGAGGGAGTGAGGTTTGGCTGACTGTGACCTTTAGATGGCTTTTATATCACTCGACGGGGCTGCTGTTCATGTGGGGCTATTTCCAAAGGCTGAGCTTTACAACAGAAAGTATTTGAAAGGAAATAAGAACACAAGACGTACGTATATGTTTTTAATCTTGTTCTTTAGGAAGTACACACACACACACGCACGCACACACACACACACCATACACTGCGGGTCTTGAGAGAATTAAAGTGGCATTCATTCTAAATAAATGTTATTAAAACAAGCAGCAGGTTTTCAGAGAAACTAAAAAATGAGGAAATACAGTATGTTGACGTGTGTAAAGAGAGATGCACATGAATAATAAACACTTCTGAACTGTACTACCATTTCCTTTAACTCGTGTTATTTTAAATGTCAACAGTGTGTAAACGTATGTGTACGTGTGTGTGTGTGTGTGTAAGACAAAAGAACAGTGCTCTAAAGATTAAAAGTAAAACATGCCTATGTATGATAGTTAAAATATGGAAAACTAGGACTCTGCTGCATGACGGTGTGATAAAGACGTAGATAATATGTTTTTTTTTCCTTCTTAAAACATTTTCTCGGACTTGAAGTTTGAGTTACTGCTGCAGTTGCTCTCACAGTTGTGCGAATATGGATGCTGAAGCTGTACTGTACTGACTGTGGAATATAATTACGGATTGTAGTTTGTGGTAAATGTTGTCTTAAAGTGATATTTCACTTAAAATGGATCTTTTCAGCATGAAACATGCGCCCCCTGTAAATTTGAAAGGCAGATCTAAAACCTCTCTAGTTTGTGTCTTCATAGAAAACTGCTGCTGTGATCAGTTTTCAGAAAACGTATCAAAACATCCATAAAAATTCTTTTTCATGAATTCCTTTGTGCATCCACTCAGTATGTTGAAGGCTTTTCACCAAAATATGACTAAATACACTGTCTGCATCCTGCTGAGCTCATGAGCAGGATTGCATGTTAGTTTGTGCACACTGCTCTTTCATTAGTTAAGAGAACTGCACTGTTGTGGCTGCTCCGTTTGGACCATACTGAATGTACAGATGGAGTATGGAATAAGATCATACTCAAGAAAAAAAAATCAAATTTCACTAAAACTAAAACTAAAACTGCAATGGTCCATTAATGTATGTTTTGTTGCTGAGCATGTATGTACACGTGTGTGTGCATGAATGGCCATATGTGTATTTATGATGATGCTAGTGAAACGTTGTTTTGATTAAAAATGATTGTTTAACCTCAGTCATAAAGTTGTTCCATAGCCAACAAGAACATCCTCAGCATATAATTTTACTGCTTTCTTTGTCATATGCAGATACATGTGTGATCACTTTGTCCCAGATGAAACAGTTTCTAATAGTTTCTAATCCACTGGGTTTGTAAGTTCTCTATCAGAACGAACACAAATGCATAACCTTTTAAACAAAGGCTCACTTGCTCTGCCTCAGGCTACACTTGCCAGTTTGCTTTCTTGTCAAGGCAGAAAGGAAACATACATAAGAGAGAAGTGCGCATAGATGAAGAAGGCAAAGAACATTGGTGACAAGTCAAAACTCTGACAGACAGACAGATGCTGAGAAGCTGATAGCATTCTATTTACATGTCTGGAATACACATTTACACATCAAACACTTGCTCGGTTTATTTAAAAGCCGTGTGCTCTCATAAGATGTCTTGTGTTGCCAGCAGAAAGGGAAATAAAAACAGGAGTAGTGAATTGTAAGCATATTTTCCACACAGGAGCAGAATGTGCCCAGCAATATTCATAGAAAGATACGCACACAAACGCAACGAGATCGACTAGACAACAACAGACAAACAAATATTTAGCTGTGGTATCAGATCTTCACACCCACATCAAGCCAAAGTCATTCTATCTCATTTCTTTGCAGCTACCAACTGCTGCTGGCTCGAAGACTGATACAAATAGACTATGTGGCTATAGTCTGTATGACTTTGTGGCTGTAGGATAAAAACCTAAATCAAATAGTTTTTTGTTTTATTTTTTACTTAGTCATTTGAACCAACGAGAACACGTCTGTTGGGCAGATGTGTCTGAGCCTCTCTAACCTTTGGCTTAACATTCAACTTTCTTTAAGAAATTGGCAGATGAGAACCACATTCTTGCTTAACACAGACTTCCTGAAAATGTTGATACTTGATGTTCTCTTGTTGGGTTTACTGAACTTCTCACACAGGTTAGTCTTCTGTCATCACACTGTGCCAGCCTTCTTGATTTTATTACTGAATAGTGCAACATTGCACATTATTTGTACAGACTGTCCTCTCTTAGTACTTTCTTTCTTTTTATTTGGTACGTTTCGCTTGCGTGTGTTGGGGACTTGTTTCTGATTCTGATTCTGAAATGTCTAAAATTCCTTTAATTTTTTTTTTCATTAGATAAAACTTTGCTTCAGGAGTGCAACTGTTAACCATTAAGGAAGAAGTTAACCTCACTGCAGTGATGCAGACATGTACTAAAGGGTGTAGTCGGTACATTGTGACATGGCTGGTGGGTGTGGTTGCTCGTGTAACAGATAACTTCTGAGGAGGGTCAGGGGTGAAAAGCACTTTGAAACAAACTTTGATCCAGGGAGGGCGAAAAACAATTACTCTTTAAACACATTTACACTTTTCGCATATATTTATTAAATACTTAGCTTGCATGAAGACCATTTGTCCATGCCACTTTTTTTTCATTAATTAATGCATTTTGTCATGTTAATTAATACAAACCGTGCAAGTGTTACTAATGAAGCCAACTATGAATTTTAGTGAGAAAGACTGTTACAGATGAGCTGATTTGCTGGGTTAGTTTGGCTTTAGAGCTTTTTCATGGGCTGGAGAAAAGTGTTAAAGCATCATCACCATTTGCCTCCTGTAAAGAATTACAGTGAGTTATTCACTCCACCTGTCAAACTGCATTTTTCATGCCATTCTTTAACACAGTTGGGGTTTGTAAAAACACACCCTTTTTATCATACGGTAAATTTCAAAGGCAATAGGTTTGGAAGCTTTGTGTATCTTTCAGCCATATGTCTCTGATATTGATTTCACTCCTGAGGCAAAATTGTTTTGGCACAGCATTCTTCAGCCATGGAGTGTAGAAGTGTGAAAGCTTATTTTGTAGCATGTTTTTCTTTTTTTTTTTTTTTAAAGAAAGAAAGAAAAAATCTAACCCTATTTAATGCTTGACTGTTGTCTGCGTGCATGAGCTTATATTCAGTCTGTTATAGAAAGATCAATAGGTTTTTCATGGAGCTGAGCCGCAGATATCATTGCATGGGCTCCTATAGCAAACAAAAATAATCCAACGTAATGTGTGTGTCAATGTAAAGAATCATCTCTCTGACATTTAAAATATACCCTTTATCTTCAGCCTTAGCCTCGAGGATCACAACAAAGCTCGGTGAGGTAACGTTCTCCTCGTGCATGGCTGCTCTGAAATCACGGCAGAAAAAAATCTTTGTGACTAACTACAGATCCATCTTCTAATGGTATTCATGTATGTTAGTTACAGGAAAACATGCCTGGCAGCCATCGATCCAAAGCCAGAGGACCCGGAGGCAGAAATGTCTTTATTGTATTTCACCTAAACAGCCCTTTCATCTTACTTACAGTATTGACAGCAAATAGGGAGAGAGAATGAGACCCGGAAGGAAAGAGCTGGAGAATCATTTACTCCAGCCTAATTTTTTTTCTTATCACTTTATCCACATTCTTCTTAAGCACATCTGCATTCAAGAGGATATTGTCTGTGACGGTCCCTGAATAAACAATGGGAATATTAAGGAGCTGTTACACTGCAATTCATTTGCACAAAGAGATAAAACATTTTAGTTGTGAGAGTCTTACATAAAACGCAGGGAGAAGGAGAGGGAGACAGAGCAGATGGAGGCTTTATTGTAACACCTCCAAATATATCCAGGCGATGTTTTACCAAATATGCAGGACCTATTTATGTCAGTGAGCATCAGTGCATCCCACTTACAGACAGAAAGTGCTGCTTCGACTCCTCAGCACAGCCAGGCGTATGTGGCAACGCATGTCACATACATAGAGGAGACATCCGTAGTGTTTGGAGAGCTGCAGCCACCTTTTAACCTGGATTATATGGCTAGATTACACCCCCAAATAGGATCTCCACTTCCAATGCCACGAGACACTAATGTTTAATGACCAACTCAAATGACCCATGACTGAACTGAGAGGAAACAAGCCTCCGGGCCAGACAAGAATCTACTGTGTAGTCCTCATAGTTTGAGGCATTCAATTATTTTCCACTTAGTATAGTGATGACTGTGGGAAAGTGGAAGCAAAGTTTAGTAAGACTTCGAACTTCTGTGTGTAGTATGGTAGGAAAGTTTGGTGTTATCACATTGTGCTTAAAGATAGCGAGGTGTTTGCAAAGGAAGAGGGATGGGGGTGGGTGGGGAGATAGTGAGATTTGGAGGATGGGAAAGAGGGAGATTGTGCTGCATACAAACTCTCTGTGGTTCCTCACAGGTGTGAAAGAGAATAGCAGCAGAAGGAGCACAACACAGAGACACCAGGCTGTGCTGCTCGATGCTAACTACTGTTGGCAATGAGGGGGCTTGACTCCTCCTACCCAGGCTCCGGGGCCTCCCAGGAGGCTGCTGCTGATTGAAATGGAAATGCAGGAAGTAATGCTTCAGAGGGAGGAAGTGCCTGCCAGTCAGTCTGTCTGTTTGTCCTGTGGTGCTTTATTACTGCCACTTTCTGTTCGTATTAAAGGACCAGTGTGTAGGATTTAGTGGTATCTAGCGGTGAGGTTGCACATTGCAACCAAGTGAGTAACCCTATCCTTGTAGATATGAACAGCTTATTCTTGGCTAATGAAAACACAACGATTCTTAGGTGTTGGTGATTATACATTAATAAAAACATAATTATGAACATTATGTTCCATTTCTGCCATTAGATACCCCCAAATCTTACAAATTAGATCTTTAACCAATAATCATTCATTGCACATAATCTTTTTCTGCACATTCACCTCTGAAACCCTCCTGCAAACTGCAAAATTTAAAGAGTTGCAGAGAGTTTTCTGCAGATACTTGGAATTTAGGTGTCAATATTTATGTATACAGTTTAATAAGAATACATTTTGAGAGATTTCCCATTGAACCAAAATTACAACTAACCAGCCTTAAGCCAGCCTCAAAAAGCCCATAAATGTTAACAGCATACCATTAAGTCATTTATTGAAGACTATAAACTTGTAAATACATTGTAGTTGCAAACAAATAATGACTCCTTGCCTCTCAAGCTACTCAATAAAAATCTCTTTATATATTTATATTTATGTTTGTTTATGGCTCCTGGCAAATTACACATACTAAACATCAGAAACAGCACTGCAGCTCTTTTCCTATTCATGCCTATGTCTGTCACTTCTGTGTTGTTGGTAAAAGGCAAGATATCAAAATCTTAAAATCTTTGATTTATACAGCCCTAAACACTTCAGAGAACAAAGCAGCCCTGGGCTAGCAAGAGGTTTGACAGTGCAGCCTCAATACAATGTATTCAGCCTGTGTGTTTGAAAAGGTCATTAATGATGAGCACAGACCCCTCTGGTTGAAATGCCGATATCTCTTCAGAGGGCAAACAGGCCCGAGTCAGTCCCTGCTGTGCCTCCCTGTCAAACCCTGGTGTGTGTCACTTTCCAAACAATACCAAACAAAATCACTCACGTCATCCCTCATCTATTTTGTTATAAAAGACCGGAGGCCCACGAGCGCTAAAGAGGAGAGGAAAAGGGTAAATCATATGCAAAGTGAGCAGAGTAGGGGGCGTTGGGTTCAGTAAGCTGCAACCTTGTTTCCATAGTGAACAATATGACTCCGTATTTGAAGAGAGGTAGTGGACAAAGACAGCAGGTGAAGTGGAGAGAGGAGGCGGGAGCGGGTTGGTGCTACCCATTAAAAGGGGTTTTGGTTGTTTAAGGGAGAAACACCCTCTGTAGCATCTCTGTGAGGCTATGAGAGTTATGTGTGTTGGCGTTGTAAGGGGCTGGTAGGAGCCTCAAAGGTATAAGGCCCTGAGGGGACATTTTATACCTTTATGCCAGTAGAGAGATGACAGGAAACGTGAGAGATGTAACAAAGATTCCCAGCCAGAAATGACAACCCTGCAGTTCATGCCCCCCCCCAAGATACTGGACTCCACACAAATGAAAATTCTTAACCTGATGGGACTATTAAAAAAAGTTAAGGGATCATCAGAGTTATTACAACTCATCATGAGGAAGATGTGAATCTGTGTACTAAATGTTATGACAATCTAATCGTTTGTTGTTAAGAGAATTCACTCAGAAGCACAAATGTCAACCTCATGGTGGTACCAGAGTAAAAATGAGTTTCTAGGATTCATCCTCTGGGATCTGTGAATGTTTGTGCAAAGTGGTGGGCCAGACCATGAAATAGAATTTAAGATATTTCACAGTGAAAACTAAAAAAAAAAAAACATCTGTTAGATCTACATAAAATCTGACTAAATTTTATAAAAAATGGAAGCTCTTTTAGATGTCTTGCATTGCTTCAACAGCTCTCTTCTTGACTGTAATTTAACATTTTGTTAGGCCCTGATACAGACCAAAACACAATCATTTAAATGCTATTATACTTATGAGGATATGTAACCTAGCAGTCTGAGAAACGCTCAGACCTTTCAGACATTTTGTTCGCCTGCAAATCCCAAAATCCATTCTTCTTGGGTAGAACCCACAGATGAGACACTGATTACTGAAAAGTAAGAAAGCACAGAAACGTACTGAAATATAAAAGAGCAGAGGTGAGAGGAGAACATAAAGTGTGCAGTGCAGCAAGAATTGCTTAGTAATTTCAATTCTGTGAAAAGAGAAGAGTGTGTCATTTGCAGTGGCCTCGAATCCAGCTCCACTGATATTTACAGCCTTGTCGATAAGCACTCATGTGTGTCTAATGTGAGTTTAAAGTCCAGGAGATACTGTCCACGCTGTCTTATTGGATCACTGTTTGACTAGACTCGCTGGAGTTCCTCTTGAATGAAAAGTGACATTTCATGATGAAGATGCCAGCTGTTAACATCAGCCATCATGTTGTTTCTGTTGCAGTTGTTGCTGCAACTTTTATTGCTGCTGCTGTTCATTATGGAGATGATAATAATGATGCTGATTAGGGCTGGAGTTGCTAGCTGGGGTGATGATGGGTGACAATAATGGTGACAGTAATAACTTTTGATAACACATAATCTAATACATGGCTGTTGATTCCCTCTGTTCTTATCAGGAAATGTTTTGTTTCCTGCTCCATTGCAAGTGAAAAGTTAACTTAACATGTGGCTACAGTACATAATGAATAATGAATGAATGGTATTTGCTCTTAAACAGTGTCATCTACATTTGAGAAAAACAAGCTACCAGGAATTGTGCATTTCAGGATCATGGTCCCAAAATACTGGTTTATTTTAAATAAAAATAGGATCTGCTTGAACAATGTTAAAAAAAAAAGAAAGAAAGAAAAAGAAAATTACATTCTCTGCAGACACTCAAGCTGTTTGAGTGACAAGCTGTCTCTGCAGAAAAACCAAAAACATCACACCAAAGTTTAACTTACTATAATAAAAGAAAAAAAAATCTAATTTACTAGATGATCACCTTCCGCTTTTTTTTTCTGTGAGCATCACAAGTCTTGCCATGCCCGGGGATGCTTTGCTCTGCTTGTTTTTTTTTTTATTTTATTTTTTTCAAGAATTTGTACCTAATATTGTGAGTTGATTAACACACACTAATAAAAAGTTTCAGTTTACGAAGCTGCGAAGATCACCGAATAGAATGTGACACCCCCAAAAATAAGCACTCAGACACCAGGATCATTTTCACAGGAGCTCACAAAACTGATGAGGTGTTAGTGTATAACAAAATTAATTAGCAAAAAGGCTAAGGGGGGGTGGGGGGAAGATCAACCTGAAGTACAGAGGAGGAGGGGCGGGCCGGGGTACAGATATAGCACCGAGAGAAGAATGAGATGAGGCAGCGGTGAGGGCAGAGCTGAGGGATAGGAAAATCAGCATTTCAATTACATGAAAGCAATTGTTTTTTATCTTGAATGCAAGTTAATGAAACTAATTAGTCTTTGCGGCATGAACCCTCTGGCACGTCAGATAATCGCCAGAGGCTTAGATAGTGCCAGTCAATTTTTAGCTTATTGCAGTTGGGGTGTGGGGGGCAGAAACAAGGCCTTATCGCTGCAGCAGGCATTACACTTGGGGTTCACATCAACTTCAAGAGCTCTCTGCACCTCTCCAGGTCACTTACTGGCCATTTACATGAGGTAGCCACAATGCAATACTTCTCCCAAGTACAAGATTTAGAGCCTGCAGAACAACTTAATTAGCATTTGATTGAGAACTCCGCCAGCAAATTTGAATATCTATGTGGAATAGTATGTAGCACTCCTCAGGAAGTCAAAGCCTCTATCTGCTTTACAAAACCATGTGCGTTTGATGCATTGCTATGCAGCACAGGTAGACAAAGCGCTACACATTGCTATATCGCAATAAGTGTAGTAAGAGTTTCACCAAAAGCCTAAGCTACCCAGGAGAGTAGACACTTGCTGTGGGCTTGTTTGTGTGACTTACAGTGTCTGTGAAAAACAGTGAATCAGAATCAGACAAGGCTTTAGTGCTGTGAAGGAGACCGGTTCACAGACTAATACACAGCACACCCAAGGATAGACATGTTGTGCTGAGGCTTTATCTTGGAATGCTCTCAAATGTTTCAAAAGACAATTGTCAATTTAAGACCGTCTCAGAAAGAATCCAGGTGCAGCTAATCAAGCAGGCATTGTATTCACAGGGAGAAGGTCACCATAAAAGGGACACAAAGACAGCGCACAAGGCCAAAGTGTTCCAGCTTAGCTAGGACACGAGCAGAAATCTAAAGGGTAGCCACAAGGTCTCTGATGATGGTGCTGTAACAGGCCATGAGAGCTGCACAGGGAGAAAAGCGCTCAGGCCACATCAGACAGCCTCAGCTGTGGGAGCTGTCCGTGGTGCTGAACTCAAACTGCAACATGAACAGCGGTTGGTGAGGAGCTGTTCATGGTGCTGAACTATCATGCACAAAGGCCTCTTTGCTGGCAACCACATTAAAGTCAACAGAAACGATAAACCTTTTCTGTGACATCTAACATGAACCTTAGTTTATAGCATATTCATAAAACAACTTTCTTCTTTCAGCTACACGCAAGATTCATGAATGATTCATCTCCGTTGTTGTAACCTAAGTTCATCTGGACTGTTGATCCGTGCGTTTGCATGTGAATGTTTAAGCGTGTTAAATATGTTCCTCGCAAATAATTTAAGCCTTCGATTTAATTTTAAAATTGATGCTTGCCGTGAACTTCAAAGCCAAAACAGGAAAAAATGAAAAAATAGGCACCGAGCGATACGAGATTTTGAATTTTACTGAAAAGGTCAGAACTTTGTGGAGTTACAGCGATAGATTGCTCGCACATTGATCTGACAAAGCATCACCTTGTGTTTCTTGTTTTAATACCAACTATTGATTGACTGACCTTCATGTATATAAATGGACACTACCCTCGATGTGGCCAGCATGGATTGTTTCCACTTATATCTGTTTGTCAAAGCTCTTAGAACCCCCAGCTTGTCAATCAATAGTCAGAACTGCATGGGGATCTTTCGATCCACATCAGAAAATAATGAAAAACAGTATTAAGCGAATTGGCTTCAGTCATATTGTGGAGTGCATGGTGAAAACAGCTGTGTTTTTCAAGATCTTTTACATAATAAAAATATTATTTTATGCTGCAGTTCTTTCTTGGCAAGAGAGGTTTGTGGCAAAATCTGTATTCTGTAATCTGTATCAGTTTCACAATACTAAGCAACTATTGATAGTCGAACCATAAAGACATTTTGAGGTTGACGTTGAGTCATACAACCTACAGCGTAGTTGTCTAAAATTTATGAAAGCTGAAGTACAGCTTGTAAAAATGAGTACTTTTTGAAGGGAACTACAAAAAAAGTTAGAGAAGATACTTGGCTGTGGAACCCAGTACATGGGATCCCAGAATCTAGAGGGAGAGAGAAGTTTGATGGTGAAGTACAGAAACTCCAACTAGGTCAGAACTATTCCTGGTCTCCCACCATATGCTAAAAGGTGCTCCAGTGTGCTCGCAGTTCTGAGTGGGAGAATATCAATGTAGTTGCAAATTCATCAGCCGGCATTACAGGGATACAAACCTCGGGGTGTTTGCTGCATGTTCAGTGCAGCCAGGGCCAAGCAGCTGGTCAGCAATCCAGCTCTCTTATACTGGGCCTGGCGAAACCACAGTCCCATAAACACAGGAAGTTAACCAGCATGCATGTACCAGAGGCTACCTGATTTATCCATTCTTTGAAGCTGCTATTTAGCAACAAGGTGCCGTCTGAGTCAGAACTTATTCCACATCATTACATCCGGGGAAAAGTATCAGAAACATTTACTAACACGATTTCAACTTCTTATTTCTGTGCTTTATTCATGTTTAAATCTGACATTAATGTAAAAGTCTGCTAGCCTTCAGCACTGAGACACACATGTAAACACACACGCCCTGGATCGGATGAGACTCGATGAGTCAATAAATGATATTCTGGAGCCTGGGGCCACAATATGAACCACAACCAGGTTGTGTACAGCAGGCAAGAAGAAGTGGCTCATGCATTTTTTTTTTAATACCAGGCAGCAACTTTGTACAACATCTTACAACTGTGTACTTACATCTCATGAATACATTGTAGCTTTCTACCATTAGTTAGTGCTGAGAGCGGCGTGCACGGTATAAAATGTACTGCACATTGTATTTTCTCACAATAACAACAACAACATCATGAGTTGAGGCATTTATGTCCCTGACACATCATTAGTGATACAATGAACACAACATTGGCCTATTATTCCTGTACAATGCTACATTTACAATAACCATGTGACACAGGAACATGTCACCAAACATCCCCATCAACCCATTGTTTTTCCTCTAGGTATCTCTAGGATGTGTCCAGGATCTTTAATTAAGTCAACAGTGTCAGGGGGGGGATGTCCACATTACTCCTCTGACATTTCAGCTCCATGGAAACCAGAAGTGCACAGATTCCATTAAGTGTGCAGGGTGCGTGGCAGAACATGGGGCACCCGTGGGATTCCTGAAGTGGCATTTCCTCAGTCGGTCATATCCTCTCTGCGAGTAATGAAATCAGTTTGGCTCCTTTACTCCTTCGCTCCTTAGCTCAGCTGTCTGATATATTGTAGCATTGTAATTAAAAAAAAAAAAAATTAACTTGTTTCAGGGATGGTGGACAAAAAAGTTAAAATTTAGATTTACCTTGGTGTTTTTGAATCAAACAGCTTTCACTGCAATCATAGAGACTATGATTAGATGGAAGATATAGCAGTTGCTTAATTAATGAGGTGTTTCCACCAAAGAGATCTATCTGTCTCATATTTTACAGTCTTGTTTATTTCCATGCAATATCATATTCAAAGCACTACTTCAAACCAGACTCCCACAAAGTGCAACACACCTGACTGAGCTCTCCATCATTCCCTTTTCCAGCTCAACTGCCTCATTAGAGAAATGCTTTCCTCACGGCTTCCATTAAAGGATAACATCGCCCGATTTCAGCTCAATTTAGAAATCATTAGATCCTCACTGCCAGGGTTTTAATATTTCCAGTGGAAAATCTTACACAAGTACAGTTAGAAAATGCCTCATACATGCATGATCGGTGTTCTAAAGTAGGAAAAGTCTGATGAAGTATAAAAAAAAACTGATCCCACATAGACCTGCTTAAGGTTTGTGAAAGGAGCCTTGTCTTTGTGTAAAGTCCCGACCAATAAATGAACCCTAACATCACCCTCCTCAGACTAGAGGGCTGTGTCAGCCAAGCTGTCAGAGGAGCAGCTGGATTCTTTCTGAGCCGAATCTCTTGAAGACAATTGAACACTTTGTGTGCTACCTCACAGGAATGAAGCTTGAAGTGGGATTATCTGGTTATCTGCTTATGCCCTTGATATCTGCTGTGACTGACTCCGCTGCCAAAAAGAAGAAAAAAAAAAAAAACTGAACTGAAGATGGCACAGAAAAGTACATGACAAAGATTTTTGCGCTGCCGCTGAAGCAAAGGCTAAAGATCGGGTGCTATATGAGGTGTAAAGATAAATTCTTCCAAATCCTTCTCTTGGAAATAAAACAAAATGGCTGGTGCTAACTGCTGACAGGCAACAACAACACAAAACACTTCAAGGTCACATGTCCGTGTCACCATACAATAACAAATGCCTTAATTTATACCACATATGGCCAGATTTCAGAATTATTTTATTATTCGTAAAAACCTTTTGTCATATTTTCAGTGTATGTGTGGCATGTTTACGTGTGAAGACTTTAAAGGCCTTGCTAGAAAGTCAATAAAGGATGTCAACTTCCAGAACCTGCTACTTAGCAGCTCCAACATTCTCCACAAGGTGAGTATAAATCTATCACGCTGTCCCGTTTTTACATGGAAAAGCTCCACCTAGGTTAAAAAATGGGCTGTCGGCTCAGTGTCCTAAATTTCACTGGGCCACTGCCGTATTTACTGTGTGAAATATAATGCAATGAGATGTGGCTATTAGAATGGCTGTAGCTCTTTTTGATCAGAGCCCTCTGCAGCACAGAGCTGTCAGCGGAGCTCCAAGAGTTTTTTATTGGGTCAGAGACGCACAGCTCATCAGAGAGCTGGAGTAACAGAGAGATGGATCCTACGGGGTTCATGTACACAAGCCTGACACAGACGAGCTCAATAGGTCTGGATGTTTCTGCAATGTTGCTGTAGTTGTTGTTTAACCACAGCGTGAAAATGGTGATGAACACACACTAAACTTTGTTCCCTCCTGTCAGATCTTTTGGAGTGCTTGACTGAGACAAGATATTTTCTGAGTGATTTTGAGATATTGAGCTTCAAAGCTTTCACATCCTCGATAGCAAAACTGATATTCAGCAAACTTCTCTTTTATTTGTCATAAAATGGGCACCCTAAATATATAATATCAAAACCCATCACATTTTTAAAAAGGGGGGGGCGGGGTTAGAACATGTACAACCACACCTACTAATGCTGAGATCTACTTATTTTGCTGAAATGATAAGGTTCTACCTACTTAAGCTGATTGAAAATCAAGTCTTTCCTCCAGTCTAGTCTTACTTCATTTTGACATTCAAAGTCACTGCATTAATTACTGCCCCGAAAATCTGCCTCTTACATTTCTGTCTGGACAAGCCAAAGTTATCTTCAGTCGCCAGAGTCTGAGCTTTGAAGGCAATCCCTGTCATCAGTTTATGTCTACTGAAACACAAAAGTAACAAGCAAAACACCCACAAACCTCGGTGGGAGCACGACAGCAACAAGCAGCAAGAAAAAAAAATTACTCAGAGTTCCTTGAATTAAAACTCCGGCAGTAAGTGCTGTAATCTCTAAAGTTCAATTACTAATTACATTAATTCTGCATGAGCAGTGTAATCACAATCTTTGAAGTATGATAGCTTATGCTAAAAATCTACGTTTCACTAAAGTGAGAAAAAAAAAAGACAAGCCATTTACAATGTTTGCAATAGACTCATCAGTTGTGAGGTTTCAAATGTCAGATTTATGATTTTACAATCTCCCTCCTCAGTCACAGAGCAGTGAAGTGACACATGAAAGAGGCAGAACTTGCTTGGTGCAAATACTGCAAACTCTGATTGGTTGTTTGCAGCTTGAACCATTAAGAACCAAGTCTGGACTTTGATAATAAGACCTTCTTCTTTCTTTTTTCCCCTGGGGCCTGAAACAGATTGATCAAACAAAAAAGTAAACCAAAACATAAAACACACTTGTCAAACAACAGTTTCATGTAAATAACCCCCTTAAGATAAAAATGTCAGACAGAACTTAAGACGCAAAGTGAAAAGTCAACCACAAGTGTAAACACACCTGAAAATGTTGTTCTGTGTATTCACATATTGTATTTTTATGCGGCTCACAACTTGACAGACATGTCTGTGACAACACAGCAGCACCTTCCATTTCCTTGGGGATATTACCAGGAGAAGAATAAGAACATAGGCTGAACCAAATAACAATGAAATAACTGGCGAGTTCCCCAGCCCAGATCCAGCTCTATTGTGCCAGCTGACATTGACGGAAGCGCCGAGCCTTCCTATAAGAGGAGCTTCTAATATCTCGCAGCCTGCTGATGACTGTGCCCTTTCTTCCCCTTTTCCCCATTGTGTCCAATCCACAGATTCGATTTACAGGCCTTTAAAAATGATTCAAACTTCTATTGCACCGCTCACTGAACAGAACACCACTGAAATGAAATATATGAGGAACAAGGCAGACATATTTTATTTGAAAGTTTTACTCACTTCTAATGTCACAGCTGGTACACAGTGCAGGGTTAGACTTTCATTGTTTTAGTTTTTAAGCTTTATTTTACCAAGGCTGTTAAATGCATTTTACTATTTTTACAGGCGAAATGGACAGTCCGACTTTTAAAGGACTCTGATATATAGTGGATGGTTGTGAAAAGTTTCAAACGAAGAAAGTTCTTTGATCATTTCCCCCTTCTTCTCTCTGCCTCTCACCCTGTCTCCGTTCTACAGATTAATTGGATGAAAAAAGCCAAGGCCACACAGTCTCTTTGTCTCAGCAGGAAATAGAGCAAGGCCTGTTGTCGATTCATTTGAGTCAAGATGCCACTAATGCACAGTTATGATGCATTTACTTATTGCACTGAAAGTGAGGGAAGTGGAGGAAAGCAGTTTGAAAGTTACCTCTGATGACTTGCTGCATTATGTATATTAAGATAATTATACAGACCTCATGTTGCGTAAATGTACACAAATTATTCTAAGGGCAGAGGACGATGTGCAGCCTTGCCCAGGGGCACAGGATTATATATACACACAGTACAGTAGGTTGGTAATGCATAAATGTATACGGAGAAAGAGGTGTGAGTTGGTTGGTAAATGGCAGGTAGTGAGCAGTAAACACATTTCATTATCTCTCATCGTAGCGTTACAGTGAACTATTTGATCTTCTCACTGGTTAGAGGAGGGGCAGCTGAATCACACTTGGGAAATCATCTCTGACCTAAAATGTCACCAGTGGATTTCCACGCGTAAAATGGGCAGGGGAAAAGAACGTTAAGGGAAGAGGACAGCCTTGAGAGGATTGTCAGCATGGATTTCCTGGATTAGTGTTTGGGGGCAGTGGCGCAGAGTGACTGAAGCTGTGTTTGTGGCTACGAAAAGGTAATTAATTAAAAACACTTGTAATACACCCTGCTCTGTTTTATAATGCCTACGCTGATGCGGTGTAGTAGAGGAGGAGGTTATCCGAGCAGACCGTGCCCAGAAACTCATTTCATTAGGCCGACATAGTCTGGGACTCTCTATCTTTTCTCCACATCTCTCTTACTGTTACTATCTGCCTGCCTGTGTTTCTTAGCCGTCTCCAACCTCCACCACTTAAGATTCATCCCATTAAAGTCCAGAACAGTCAATTTACCAGCATGCTTTAATAGATGAGTCAGGAGGCAGGACTTAGCAGGAGATTGGAGCTGATTACGCCCTTGTTCTGTTCATTTGCACAGATCCCAGTTAATTGACTCCAGAGCAGCGATCCATTGGACACACACTATCTGCTGCCAGCCTGTTCCTGACCCCACTCACAGCAGGGAACAAAAGAGCAGCGCTTGTTTAAACAAACTGTTTGTTTTTGTCTGTGACATGTGTGCAGGTGGTTGTTTGTGTGTGTGTTTGTGTAAAACAGAGACCGGGGGGGGGGGGGGGGGGGGGGGGGGGGGGAGAAGAAGAGACGGAGAGATGTATTTATCTGTTGCAGGGATAATGTGTGGGACGAGTGGGGAAGATGAGAACAGCAGCAGAAAAGTGAGCGGTGAGATTCATGCATATAGCATTATGTGCTTAAGATAAGTCAGCAACTGATTCATAAAGCTATAAAAGGAGAAAATATGTAATGAACATGTCTAATTCTCTGACGATGCATAGATACCGAGATTGTCCTCCCCTAAAAAAAACAACCCTGTAGCTCACCTGTGCCAGCAGCTGATTATTACCCATAGTTACATTTTATTATTAGCAAACCTCTTGCGGTGGTTGTAATTATTATGGGAGAAAATAAGGAAGTCAGGTGATGTTGCAGAAAAATCATAGGGAGGAGATTGGGGTGGATGGATGAGTCAGCAAAACACCGGACTTTGACACAGGAGACAGCTGTTTGTTTCCCTTAGTCATTGTCATCAATGTTTCTTTTGACCATGACCACAACCTTAACTGTGTGTTTATTATAGTAAGCATGATGACCAAGGTCCTCTAACCATAATAAAGTACTTTAACCCAAACCAGGATATTTCCCTGAACCCATCGAAGTAGCTCAAACCTAACCAAAATGTGACCATTCAATAAGCATGATAACCAAGGCCTGATATGCCACAGGGGCACTAATTCATGAGACGTTCCTATGGGTCACCTCAGAGGGTCACAACAAACAATCTATATAGTGAAGGACTTGTTGACCAATTGTTGCACAAGTTGCAGTGGACACGGACATTAAACAGTGGGACTACAGCCCTGTACTTTCCCATATTAAGGTGCTTTCACACAGTTTGGCTCCTTTGGTCTGGACTTGGACTTTGGTCTGAAAAAAAAAAAGTATTTTGCTGACTTTTAGTTTTTGCCCAGATTGTTTTCACACTGGTCTTTAACAAACTAACCGAGAGGCACTTGTTACAGGCTGCTGAGGGAATAATGCTTGGGCCACAACAGTGGAGCTCGTCGCTGCATCGCAGTCACCGTTTCTGGGAGTGAAAGGGTTAACACTTAACATTTTGGCTTTTCCTCATACCATAACAAAGCGCTCCTTCTACACTCCTAGTATAGTCACAGTCTTTTTGAAAAGTTTCACACTCACCACCTGTTTGCGTTGTGCGGCTTTACTGTTGATATAAAGGGGTTGGTGGACGCCGAGGGTGGCGGGGTGAGCAGCCATGCACCGCCGCATCGCGAAGTCCGAACATCGCCCGCCGCCAGCTCCATGTCCGTCAGGAACAGGTTACTGCTGTTCCACTCACCGGCGTATCCTCCGTCAGCGTGATAAACAAAGTCCATATTAGTCCGAACAGTTTCTCTTATATCCGCCAACAACGGGTTAGTTATGGCGCTTGGACTTGCCCCGACGTTATCCTCGCGCCCCGCGGCCAAACTTTTTCAGAGGCGATCCCGGACGAGCCCCCAGTGTTACCTGAACCAGTCCGGACGGCTCCAAACCGTAGTTGGGAGCGCTCTGGCCGCTTTTATCTACTTTTCTTGTGGCTCGTAGCTTAGCTGGTAACACGCTAATCATAAGTCGGGGTACCACTGGAGAGGAGACCCGGTCATAACACAAACTTTATTTTATACTCCTTTTCATACTCCTATATTTCCTTTTCACCTGACAGGGACAGAGGCCGATACAACTGTAGCCCTGAGCTTTTCTAAACACTTTTTCTGCTGCATATCTTCACCCACGGGGGTTCAACATGTCGCCCCTCGAACACATTCTCTCGCTGCCCTTTCTCGCGGGACTTTCTCTGCCATACCTGAACGTCACACACACACACACACACACACACACACAGGTATGTCCAGGCCCTTTCCCAGCCATCTCAGGCTGCGCCTGTAACACACTCAAGAGAGGCACATGGCACCTTATTATTACAGGAGCGTAATTACTGTGTGGCCACAACATTTCACCTAAAATAAACAGAGCAGGATACAAGAGACCTCTGTTATTTGCTGTTACAATCAGCAGAAGGAGTTCTAGCTCAGCGGCTGATTCGTTCAGTGACAATGGATGTTTCAGGATATCCAGCTCAGTTTAAAGATTGACTGTTAAAGATTTGTTCTTACGTGTATTGATCACCTCTACAGCCTAAATGAACCGTACATAACAGGCAAAAGCACCAGAGTTCATGTTAACTGAACCAAGCAGGTTAGGTATGAAAGCAGCCGAAGCCGTCATCAGGGTGGATGAAGAAATTTTTTCGACTTGACTCCTACAAGCAGAGACATTTGTCAAACCACAACTGGCAGGAAATTCTTGTTGACTACAACTCTGCCACATATGGTAGTTTCACTCTTGTTTTCAATCATAGAGGACTGACAATGTTGTGTGAATGTCTCTGGATTTCTGAAATTGAGCTCCGCGGCCCCTTACTTAAATTTCTTCCAGGGGTCAAAGGTGACAGATGAGCTTGTGACAGGTGAAGCCGACACTTGTCAGTAGCTATGCCACAGAAGACAGAAGTAACCATGGTAATCCAGCATGAACATGTCAACTCTGGAAGCCTAGAGACGTGCTGTTCCCCCCTCTATCATTACTCTGCTATGGATATGCCAGCTGGAGAAAAAGTGCCACACAGTCGACTGCAAAACAACCAAAACAATAACGCATCTCGCAGAGTGATACTGAACGATGTTGGAATCGATGTAGTTGTGCTGAGTCCAAATATTATACCACTACTTTTCAGCATGAAGCATATAACTAAATCCAGTGCCTCTGCTTAGTGACTCACAATTTTAGAAGCAGGGCATTGGATTTCACTCATAAATGTTTTAAAATCCAGCAATATTTATGATCATCCACTTTTATGGCTAATCTATAGTGGAACCATTAGGCATGCATTAGTGAGTGAAGTATATTTGACCTAATCCTGGTCCTCACAGAGAAGTCAATAGCCTGCATTAAGCCTGCCTAAATAAAACTATGGCCTGGCAATGTTTTTGCACCAGTCACTTGAGTACCACTTTCAAGACTCTCCCTCCACCTCCTGCTAATTGGGACATTCATAACTCGAACATGATCCCTCTGTGACTATTTTAAACCTCAGGGACACAGAGGAAGAAGCAGGAGACAGGGAATGAGAGGCAGACGGGGAGAGAGAGAAAAGACCAAGGGAGATAAAAGACAGTCATATTAGGAACAGATGTATTGCTGCATGTACAGTTAAAGGACCATGCATATGGCTAGTCCACTTCACAGTGGTCCCATGAGCACATGTATCCATCTAATTTCCACTCCTTCAAATGACCTCTATATTTATGATATTAAATATTATTTCAGCCACTGCTGGATTCTCAAAATACTCTGAATGGGCTTATCAAATTTGTGTTTTGATAATTACATCAAAGCAAGGAGTAAATGCATAAAAACTGGATTAGTGGCGCCATGGCGGCTTCTATAAAAACAGCCTAATAGGCAATTTGGCGTCCTACTGAGTGCACTCCTAAGGTACAGACTAAAATATGAATGCAACTGTTTTCTAATACCACAGTGTCCCTATTTTGTTGCTTACTTCTGAGTCACGCACAACTGCTGAACATAACAAAAGGTCCAATCCAAGCATTGACAAACAAAGGATGAAATCTTCTCTACTGACTCCTGATTTTCACTCTTGAGAAGAAAGAGAAGTCTGACGGTGTGGTCCCATCGTCTCCGCTTTGACAGCTGGCTGGTACAGACCAAAATACTGTAGCTTTGGGCATATGTGCTGTGTTTGTGAGATAAATGGCGACACATGGATGACTCTCAACAACACTCCACCTTCTTTGTCACCTAGTCAAACTCTCGGGCTGCTCTGGATCAGCTGTCTGGCTGAGGTGAATAGAGACATGAGGGGTGGGATGGCTGTCAGCAACTGTTCCCAGCGTCCCTCGGCCATTGCAGCTTATCACCCCTTCAAGCGTGTTATATCTCAGCTGCTCTCATCGTGCCCAGGGATCTACTGAGAAGTACAAAGGAAAACCTTCAGTTAAGTGATTGCCTCAGTTCAACCAAAATGTGTCACATAGCTGTCTTCCAATAAAACGCACCAGATAGGTTTCAGCTATGGCAACATTGTCAAGGCATTTTAATGAGAAGAGACATGTTAAACTGCTCAAAATGCAAATGTCCTTTGCATTTTCCACAGAGCTTTTTAATGGTTTTTCCCAGTGCTTTTAAGTGGTTTGAGATGTTACATGTCTACAATTTGAATCCAATTTATAGACATATTGACCCATGAAAATCACATGCAAATGGGATCAGTCGCACACAGGTTAAGTGAGCGATCTTGGCAGCGGGTAAGAACTTCACGGCTCACAAATAGCAAATGGATGGCTGGACGAGGCTCACTTTAGTCCCTCTTTCTCTCTCTCTCTCTCTCTCTCTCTCTCACTCCTCTTCCTCAATAACTCAGCCCCGGCATGAATATAAATGGAGACCGGTGAAGAGCAGGGACTGGGTGCCGGTGAATGGCTTTCTGCTCGGCCTCCGACAGCAGCGCTCCCCTAATGGGTTCAGCCTGACTGGATTCAATCATGTCCCCTGATACCCTCTGAAGAGGATGCAAATTGTCAATCAGACCTCTCTCCCCTCCCCTCATGCTTCCCCGTCTCTTGCTGCTGTCTTCACCTTGTTCCCCATGATCATCTTGCCATAATTCAGCTTGCTCTCACTACCAATTTTACAGTCTCCTCTTACATCCTTTTACATATTAACCCCACCTCCTGTTTTCCTGTCAGCTCTGTCTTGATCTGCCTCAGAGATACTGACATGAACTTCATACAGGCTGAATGAAATAATGAGCGTGGAGAAGGTCATGTGCATACAAAATTCATCAATTCACTGTAATGTGTGTTATAAAGAAAAATAGGATGTCTAGGGTGAATTTTTGAGTGTTTGTGCTACATGTCTGTGGCATTTGAAATAAAGTCCTTCCTTTCTGACAAGGGTGAGTAAACGCTAGATTTTACATGAACATTTCTATTATTTTCATTCAGTGGAGAGGAGCAACAGGTTCACTGACTGAATAAACACTGGACAACCCAGTAAAAGTGGAAGATGATAAGTATGTGTTTGTTTAATCCAACCATTTTAGGAAAACAGCAACTGCCAGGACATGTTTTGATTTGTAAAGGTTAATATATTTATTGGATTTCCTCATAATGTAATCATATTGCATTAGTTTCTTGTAAAAGCAATCAGACTGTGAAAGCTCTTGCTGGGGGGCAGGCACAATGAGGAGAAAATTAAACATATTTCCGCACTGGATGACAACTTAATCCACCCTGTGGGCTAAAGGTAGACCCAGCTTCCATCTCAATGTGAAGTACTTCTTCATGAGTCTCATTTGTTTGTGCTACATTATCAGGACTCAAGACACAAGGCAGAAGCCTACTGAGAACAGAATAGGTCATTCCTAACTGCCTTTCAAAACAACCGAAACATGTTTTCTCATCTGACAACACTTTGGTTGAGGTTAGCATAAGTTTGAGCAACTAAATCTGCTTGGGTAGGGCTGCTGAAAGGTCATGGCCATGACTAAAACGTGCTTCAAAATTTTTTAGGGCCTTAGCTCAAATAAAGTAACACTGACTGTTGGTCAGTGTCTCTGGTGTCACAGTCAAACACTTTACACACCGACTATCCATGATCTCCTCCCTAAAGCTGACTTCAGGCAAAAAGCAAAATGCACTTTAGATGTGGCGTGATTACATACAAAGTCCTTAGAAAGAGACAAGTGGGTGAAATGTTTCAGTTTGGGAGCTTGTGATCTTGATGCTTTGTGTTTCTACTTCCTTAACAAATGGGTGAGAGGAATAGGATAAAGACAGAATAACAGAATTAAAGTTCGTGGGTGCAGTCAGAGTTGTCATGAACAAACTCAAACACATACTCCATACACATTTGTTGGGTGCGTTGCCTGCTAGCTAACTGCAGCTAACACACATTTCTCTAGCTGTTTGGGACTGACAGTGACAACCGTGAGTTTGAACTAACTTTAACATGAAGAGTTGTTACTACTAATGGGGTTCGGGCTAATGAAAGGTAAATCGCTCAGTTCCCTTTCTACCATTTCACCACTCAAACTGTCAGAGACATTCACCAACTTTCCTCCGACCATTTAAAACAACGTTGAAAGAGAGAAAGAGGGTGCTGACGTGATCAGTGGCAGGTGTGATGCACTGCAATTACCTGTGATGAATTGCAAGACTCTTTAGATACTCTGTAAATAATTGATTACAAAAAGAAACATCAGATGTCGTCACTGCAAAACCACAAGCATCAGTGTCAGTAGGTGATGTATGGAAACCCAGTTAAGAGCCCATTTCCCTTCCATCCCACCAGGAGAAGAAAGGGATGTAGTGAATAACCACTGCATTGCCAGAGGAGGAGAAATGAGAGAGTGTAAAGGAGAAAATCCCCTGTGCTCTCACCAGCTTTCGTTCTATCTCTGCTTCCTGCTTACACTACTTCATGCATTCATGTTTTGCCTGCTTCCTCCTCCTCCCCCATCTCTCCTCTCTATGTCTCAATCTCCTTTGCTTTCTCGCCCTCTCAATCCTGCTTCTTTCATTCTTGTGTGCCTGGCAGACGATTGCTGAAAGAAAGGTGGAATTGGATGCTTCCCTTGTAGCTCTTTCCTTTGAGACTTGTAGGAGATTTTGTTCTGCTGGAGTGAGTGGTTACAGCTCACTGGCTCATTGTCATCCAGAACATCAACTGTCTGCTATGGTCAGGTATGGCCTTAAGAGTTCGAAGCATTCAGACAACAAAACAGGCTTCTATCACGTCATTCCCCACATACACTTATGATATAACATATGAGGATTTATCTATGGTTTTCTATAGATGTTTTTCAGTGATGCTTTTTATGACCTGTTCTGAAGGTTGAAGGGATGGGGAAAAAACAAGTTCCTGCTGTTGCGTGCTCTTAGTGGCTGTACTCAGCTCCTGGATTAAATTGCAGTCGTTATTATCCAGATTTAGTGAGTCAGTCTAACAGACGTGTGCTCTATAATGCTGCTTTCAAGTATGGCTGAGTCATCCCTAGTACCTCTCAATGAAGAGTTGGAAGTCCCCCTCCAACTCCAGTGGATTGCAATGGAAAATGCAACTCTGGGTGTTTGGCATTCAGCGCCTGAATTTTTCCGCAGGGCTTCACCGCCACTTTTGACAGATCATAATTGTCAGCAGAGGGAAAACATTAAACACCCTTGTCTCGTGGATGATGAAAAAGGTCACTTCAGTTCCTCCATATTACGCTGACCTGCCGAGTCACAAGGCAACCGATGAAGTCGCTGACAACTCAGTTGTTCGATCCCCCTTTTACTTCCCAGCAAAGCAACAGAGGGTTTAATCCCTTCCCACAGGTTGAAACCATCTCTCCTCTTATCTCCCTCTCTTTCTGCTTCTCTTTGAGTGATGGACAGGCAGCTTGAGCTGTTGTGGAAGGCAGCCAGACAGGTCAAAGGTGACTGAGCGGAATAATCCCTTTATGAAACCCTCCTCCCCTGCTGAAGTAAAGCTGGCATAAGGAAGGTCAGTGTGTGTAGGCTCTGTCCCTCCTCAGCATCAACCAAAGATTGTACCGCTCTATTCACTCTCTTACCTTGAGAAGCATACAGCTGGCTCATTGCCCTGGAATTGGCTGTGCAGCATGAATGCAGCAGAAGAGAGAGAAGCCAGATGAATGTTTGAATGGAGCTCCAGTGTGAATGCCTTACCTGTTTCACTCTATCTGCTGCCAGCTTCTCTCTACCCTCTATCTCTTGTTTCCCTCTCTCTTACTTTTATCTCAGTCTGTTCTTCCACAAAATCAGTAACCCTGTGTGTGAGGAATTGAATCCGTCTCCTGTCTGTGATCTGTCTGTTTTTAAGACAACCTGAGTGAAGAGTGAGTCTTGCTGAAAGGGATCATGCCCTTTTGTACAGGTTGGGATAGGATGAAACCTGTTCTTCTCCAACACTGTGTCCAGATGAATACAGTGAAACACAGCTGAGAAAACACGTCACTGACTCTGATATGCTTCTTTTCTACATGACCTTTCAGACAGTTTTAGTTTCGCTTTGCAGATTAAAAAAAAAACATAGTGACAAACTGTGTTTCTTTAAAGCTGTGCTAATCAATATTTTTATATTAGTAATGGAATAAATAACTGTGTAATGTGAAAGGGGTCACTTGTAGTGATGAACCCAGTCCTGCAACTCTGCAGGCCCCCTCACTTCTACAGAGAGTTTTACCAACTTTACTCTTTTTTTTTTTTTTGGTCTCTAGGGCTTTTAACTTTAATGTTTTGGTTCATCCTCACACTCTGATCAACTATTTTCAGCAAAAAAAACCTCATAAATCAACCGTATGCTACCTGCCCAGTACCAAAAGTGAAAAGAGCCTGATATTCATGCTGTTACCCTGGCACACTGTCAGTGTTTTAAAATTCTCAGTACTGATCAATATGCATTGTTCCTAATATACTAAAAAAACATTTTGTGCCGTTCATCACGTGACAGTGTTATTTAAAGACAGCAAAGGTTGAGTGTAGAGATTGACTTTGGGATCTAAGGTTAGGTAACAATGAGAGAATAAGGTTTTGGTCTTGGCTAAATAAGAAAAAGATTAAGGGGAAAAAAAGGTGTTGAACTGTGCTAGTTAGTGATTAGTCGTTGAACACCAGAGGAGCATTTAGTTGCTAAAGAGCTCTATTTTTTTCTCCAAGAGTTGTCAAGTGAATGGTAATGCAGTTCCACGTGTGCTGGATGTGTAAATAGGAAACCGCTCACTACACGCTCACCATATCAACTTTATGAGGTAAAAATTTGTCAATGTCTTGTTTACAGCTTGTTTTGAAGCCCCCCGAGGGGGCCAAAAAAAAAATCGATTAATGCAGGTTCAAAAATTGACACTAGTAGCTGGATGTGAAAATAATGTAAAATGAATTTTGTTGCTAGGTAACTTATTATGGATGTTTACAACGCACAGAGAATTTTCCCAGAAATGTTCACAGAGAGTTTTCATGTTTGCGGCATCCAACCTTTCATTTCATTGTTAACGTTTGAAATTTTGATTCAGGTGCTCCAATCCTGAGTTTTGGCATGGCACCGTCCCAATATGTATTATCAAGCAGTCAAATAAATCACTCACTTCTTCCTTACTCTGAATACTACACTAATTTCTAAAATCAATTAAGTAGTGTTTAGGAGCATTGACAGGAAGCCTTGAGCAATTACATATCTTCTACCTTTCCAATTTGAAAAGTGAAAAGCAGTGGCTACAGCTTTTTTTTGTCTCCTTGCTCTGATCAGCATCACTCTTTTTATCACACTTTTTTCTCTCAGCAAGTCCCCTGTCTCATCAGTTTAATAGTAGTGTATTGAGCAAAGCATTTCCACAGGTGGTCTCCTCGGGCCAGAACCCAACCCCACTGTCCCTGGTCCAATTACAGCAAGAAGGAGAGGACATTTTTATTGGTCTGTGAGGGGACATTTCCATGGCTGCCATCGTCTCCAGGAGAAGAGTCGTCTAGCGCTCAATTACTCCTCCATCCTGAACCGGCAAGGGAAAGAAAATGTCCCCTGCTGAGACCTGGTGAGTCCCAGCGCATTACCAGCAAAGAATTTCTGACCTACTTCAAACACAAAAACCCCACCCCGCAACTTATTTTCACTGCTACCTACAGTATATGATTGAATATGTGGTGAGTAATATTCCCTAGGAGTTTGGGTAGAGAGTCACAAGCACACATATTCTTTAATAACATACAACACATAAAAAGCATTTAAAGCAATTTCAGTAAGTCTGAGTGCAAAGATGCTGTAAGTAATAAATTATCTCAAAGGTACACATTAATAAACAAGTGAAAGCCAATTTGACAGTGCTAACAACTATGATTTGTAAAGCTCTTCACAAAACAAAGCAGGCCTCCTGAAGTGCTTTATATTTAAACAAACAAAAAAACTGAACTCATGCCAGACTGGATATTTTTGTATGCATATGATTTGGTTATATTTCCTCCCTGCAGGGCTGTTTCTCGACAATATGTATGAGCATACAGCATGTATACAACATGACGCTGACTTTGATCTAGTCCCGGAAAGAAGAATGTAATGACTTGATGTAAATAGAATTGAAAAGTCCTGTTTCTTGAATTCTGCTTAATTTAACACGATCTTAAAATGAGCAGTGGAGTCATATGTCTTGGGTCAGCAGTTTGCAAATGACTGAACGAATGACATGGACAACATCAAAAATAAACTACTCAGTAGTTCACTTGTGAATTTTAATGCCCTCATTTGATGTAAAAGCCTGGCGTCTCAGTGCTTACTAGATGACATTAGGTATTAAGAGTAGTAGACTGACACTCGCCTGCAACAAAGTTGTGAAGATGCTGTTTTGTGTGCCGAGATTTATAGTTCTTGTCATATGTTCATCAGCATAAATATGCCCCCATGCCAGACAGTGATAAAGAACCTCATATTTTACATAAATGTATGAGCAGATAGAGGATTTGCACATACTAGTAAATAGCAGTTAAAGTTCCACACATTGTACATCTTGGACGTGGTGATGTGAAGTTCTTTTTCCACACAAGCAGGCGAGAAGCCTCAACCACAAACCAAGGTACCAACAGGTGTACTCAGTGCAGCAACCCAGGGCAGCTGCATTTGGGCAGGTAGCTCAAATTTTCCTGACACAATTACACTGATAACAGTGAAACCTGATTGTGGTAAGACTATCAGAAGGTTCAAAGCCAAGCTGAATGTGCCCTGGGAAGATCAGATTGAGGAAGCCCAAACAGCAGGAGCTGATGGAGCAATGTCAGAGGCAGGGATGGAGAGATCACAGGTACCCACAGAGGTGAGTTGTAGAAAGTTTGCTGGTTGCTCACTCTACACAGCACAAGTCCAGGTTTTTTTATTTTTTATTTTTTTTAGAAAATGGTTAAATAAGTAAGGTACATACTATACCCAGTGGCCTGTTATAACAGATGATGACAGAGCTGGAAACAAAAAGCAGTCTCAGCAGAGACAGTGCAGGTATAGTAAAAACAATCATTTCATTGTGGAAAGGCAGGCTTACAGCCAGCAGTGTGAGGGCAGTCAGACCAGGCAAACAAATCGAAAGGGCTACAGCAAGCAGGTCATAACAACAAGCACAGGCAAAACACTGTTAAGGCTCAAATGCTAATGCTAAATACGCCCTGCACTGATGGAACTGTAAGGGAAAGCTGTGCAGACAGCCATGCCCAACCACTTAAACAGACGTCCTCCTTTAGTTTTTTTGAAGTGGTGTAATGTCAGACAACGTATGCCTTTGTTATAGAACATAAACCCCAGTGAATGAAAAGGGTTCACTTATAGAGTAGTGTGACATTGACTAACTAATTGACTTGAATTTGCGTCTTTATGAAAATGAGAAAGTACTTAGGGAAGTGACAACAAAACCCATTTATGTTCATGGCTTTGAAATAACAGTTTGCTTTTGTGGAACTGCGTATCAGATCCTTTAAGAGTTCATATAAACATGTTAGCGTTTATTCTCACACGATCTGCTGACAGAAGAGAAAATCTGAAGGTAAAGCCTGAGAGGTTTATGTGTGGAGCACTTTATATCCACCAATGTTTCCTTTTACACTGTTACATAGCGACAGTATCCTCAAAGCCAGATTCCTTCAGTGATGAACACCTGTGAGCAAAAGCAGAAAACGAACGGTCTGATGAATGTGAAATAAATTATTACTATAGATCAGACTCCTTCATTTCATTAATCATGTTCTTCCCTTCACCGTCCACCAGTGAGCAAGAGTTGCTGCTGCATACTTCCTCCAAATGAATTTTCCCTGCCTGCCTTAATCTCTCCTTCTTTCTTGCTGTTTTCTTTCTCTGCCTGCCTGTGTCACTCTGCCTTTCTCTCCAATACAATGTTTTATGCAGCGAGTGTCTACAGAGAGTAGATTTACTAACACAACAACTCTCCTCATCAGATGAAGAAATGCTTGGTTTGCTCCAGTGAGAAATGATGTAAAGTATGCAGGAATACTAGTGGACAAGGACTCATTTCTTATAGGAAAGCAGAAAGCTGCTTAGGGGGGTGGGCTTAAATTGGTATTTTGTTACTGCTAGCGGGTGCATATTGAAGCTTGTTGGCTGCATTGGAAGGAAGGATTTTATTAGCCAGAGGGAGAAACAGAAAGAAAGAGAGTGACAGACAGAGAGTGGGACAGTGATATTGGCAAACGCTGCTGTTTAACATGGCTGCCCAGTTCCAAACACAGAGTTGGCCAGTGATTGGTCGGTTGTGGTTAGGTCTTGGCACAGACTGAGGCAACAGCTGTTTGGAAATGATGGAAGCCCCTGAGAAGGGAGACAGAGAAGAGCAGGACCACGACAACAGTCCAGAATTACTGTGAAATTCTCATGTCCAGTCCATTCTCCCAACATAGCTCGGACTGACGCAGAATGAAAAATAGGAGACTGCAACAAGTTAACAACTGGAAAAAAAAAAAAAATTAAGATACAAATGGGACACTTGTGCTGGTGCTGCACATTGCTGAAAGGAACATGTAGTAATTGGATGCCTTCAATCTTAAGTTCTCCTCTGAGGCTTGTTTGTGGGCCTGTTTCATTTCACGCCTTCATCTCAGTCTAATGGGACAGATCATAAAGACATTAAGCGTTGAAGACAAAATGAAATTTAAGCGTGAGTGCTATTAACGCTCCTTACAAAAGGAAATATCAACAAATATGCATAAATACAAATAAGCCTATTTATTGGTAATCAAGCCATTTTGTGTAAATATAGCTTGACAGTGTAGAAACACTAATCAGTGTGGTAATTACTCTGCAGTTCCTGCTTAATGTGAATCTGGTCACTTAACACGTGGCGGTGCTTTACCCAATGGAGATGCAGATGGCAGCTTCACTATTCATCCATCAGATTATTACAGAACTATGTGAATACAGAGGACACGGTCCAAAGGCAAAAACATCAGCATGTGGTTAAAAACACATCCAGGAATTACAACCACACCACTATTATTTTATTTTTTATTTATTTATTTTTGCCCAGTTTTCAGCGAGGTAAGAGGAGGTCTCTGTTAACAGCTACTTTCCCCACTCACATCACACTTTGGGTAATCCTACAGTAGAAATAATAAATCCCCCTCCACATCTCTTCCTCCATTTTGTTACACTGTGTTTTTCTACTTTCAGCCCCTCTCTCCCCTGCAGATTGTAACTCTGTGGGGCTATGCGCATCTGGCTGTCAAATCACACTATGGCGTATAAAGAACAAGCAGAAGTGATAGCAGCAGCAGCAGGGATGGTCCAGGCATGGCACAGGGCAAACCTGGGTAAGTGGATAATGACAGCCAATCAGGAAGCTGATAATTTTGCACATCTCTCCGAGACATACGTGGATGGTGCTGTGTTCACGCAAATCATAGCATGCAAAGAAAACAGAGTGCAGATAACAGCTCTGAGACAAAGTTTATCTTGATATTCATCATTAAGTTCATCTGTCTGCACTCCCCCACAGAAACAGCACTAACTCACTGTCTGCCAGCTTGTTTAGCCCCTCAGCTGTGTATTGTTGTGAGTAGCACCGAGTTCATTTTCTGTGAAATGTCAGACTGTGAGTGAGTCAGCCATGGCAGGTGCGTAGGATTGGCATATACTGTAAATCTCTGGTTAACAGTATAATGAGTTAAAGGGGAGCTCCTCCATATGGAGGGAAATGTGTTGTGCCTGCATGGCTCGGGCACAGTGCAAACACGCTCAGGCATACGCCCACGCAAATACACACACGCGCATACAAAAGACAGTGGCTGTCTCTCCTTCAGAGCCAGCAGATTCAGTTTGTGAGCAAGTGACAGAGGGATGCTCATAGACTCAGGCTGCCACTGCAAATGCAAGTTTGTTTCAGGGGTGGACAACATCCAAAAGGGGGGCTGGCCATAGAAAAAACAAAACCCTCACTCATCACACACACACACACACACACACACACAAAAAAAGGTAGAAAGAGCACAGCCAGCTCTTAATGGGTAATATGGTGATTGCAGATCTCTGATGAGACACTCTGCTTTCTATTAAAAGTGCTGCGCTTGGAGCATGTTTCACTCTCGCCCCTCAAATGCTTGAGGGCGATGACTAAAAGAGGCACATTCAGTCATCCTCCCTGCACACCCTCCTCCAACTCAGACACATACATGTGCACATGAATACACTCAGACACATACAAAGTGAGCTAAAGGCAACACTGGTATGTCTCGTGACATTGTGGATGGGATGTTGGGATGTACAGAGGAGTGGGTTAATAAAGCATGCTTCATTTGCAGATGAAGTCTTGATGCAGGAGTGGGCAGTCTTGCTTTAAGACATGTGATCTGACTCTCTCTCAGCTTTCTCTCTCTCTCTCTCTCTCTCTCTCTCTCTCTTTCTCTTTCCAGCTGGGGTACATTGTAATACACACACACACATACACACACGCGCGCACGCTCACTCACACACTCGCTCTGCCTCTCTGACACAGACTCTACTTAGTGCGCTGGAGAGAGCACTGAGGCTCACACTATCAGCACAGCTTCTCAATGGGGGGACGCAGCCAAGAGCAGACAGAGCAGTCATTCCACTGGAGCCTTCCGCTGCACGCGTGAGAAGGAGACGACAAGCGAGGGGGGGTAAATTTCCCTGCCATCACAACACAGGAGTTCTACTGACGGAGAAGAAGACACACAGACTGAAGGAAGGAAGAGGAGAAGAGATCTGCGCGTATGTGGCTGATACAGCAGTGACATGATCAGCCTTCCATCCCTCACATCCTGGCCACTGTGTGACACAGACCCCTGGGTGTTTTGCTTTTGGTGACTGTTTTGTGTTGCCAAGGATTTCGAAAAGGGACTGAGCAGCAGGGGTCCACAGGAGGGGGATACTGAGGAGAAAAAAAAGAACAGCGTTTTAGCTCATTTTGTGCGGCGCTCGGTTTATCTTGAGTACTGGAATTTCGCGCGGGAATCCCAAGGCTTCAAAGTATGGATGGATTTAAGACAGAGGAGTGAGTCTGCTGGGCAGACAGGCAGGCTGTGATTCAGACTGAGCCCATTTCCTCCTGAACGCACTGCTCAGGTAAGGGTGTGGAACTTTCGAGGATGTTTGGGGATGGGATGGGTGGGGTATGGGGTTGATCTCCCAGGACAACGGTATATCTTATCGATACGTTTCCCACGAAATAGAAAAATGTGTCTGAGCTGAGTAAAGATGACTGGGCTCAGACTTTATGCAAGAGCTGAAAATAGAAAAACACCTTCTATTAAAACATCCTGTATATCATAACACCAATGTTGTTTTTGACTATGTTATATAAGTTTTAACTTCGTGCTTACATGGCGTTTAAATGGGGATAAATACGATGCAGTCATCTTGACGACATCCTGAAATAAATACTCTAAGTGCATCTAATAAAATGCAAAAAGTTCTTATGGCAGCCTGAATTACGTTCAGACATCTCTATCATCCGGAGCGGTTTCCTCTTTACGCTCACACACGTACGCTTTTGGGAGTCAGCGCTAAAGTTGTCTCCAGGAGAAGAGCAGGAAACAAAACGAGTCTAAGCTTGTGAAATCGATGCTGCACGCAGGTGCGCCGGTGGGTTATGCGCCTGCAGGTGTGTCTGCTGCTTCTACTCTTCCACCGCATCCACTATCTGACGCCGGATTTACGCATGTGGGGATAGCTGCTCCCTCGTTTTACGTGGCACAACAACAGAACTGAAAGTAAACTGCTTTGAATGTGTCTCTTTTTTTTCGCACGGAGACCGAGATGGATAGCCTGTTTGTAAAAAAAAAAAAAAAAAGGCTTACTTGCGCTGGGCAAATGAGGCTCTAAGAACAAGAGTTCCGCTCTGTTTTCTTGAAATCTGCTTTGTTTTCCTCTGAAGTTCCTTTAAAATGATATGTGCCGTGCTCGCTTGTTTTATTTAAAGTCTGCCGTGCGTGTTCACCTCTGGTAAAACGCTGCCGGTTAGAACCACATACTATTTTCGGGAGAACCGGGGAGGAGCTCGGGGTCTCTGTGCAATATGCAGTTAGCTGTGTAAGCGCAAACGATTCTTTGGAATATGAAGCCAGCTCGGAGAGCAGAAATAAAATATTGTGTGGTTTAAAAAAAAAAAAAAAAAAAAAAAAAAGAAGAAGAAGAAGAAGAAGAGGGAAAACATGCCCATGGGACCAGTACACATTTGCACAAAAACCGCGGATTATGCTGGATTTAGTGCAGGGGTGGGGATTTACAATGTGCTGTTCATAATTATATGCTTAATTTTCGCTGGATATTAAGCAGTCTCAATGTCACCAGGGGCACACAACACACGGGCAACATTTAGTAGCCTAATAGCTTTAATCTGAGATGCATAGAAAGTGGAGTCTAGTTTGAGCAAACAGGCAAGCAAGCAGTGGCTTTGGTGCTCTCTGGGAATAACCTACTGGATCAGGCCTGCTTTCATGGCACTTTCTTCATTTATGACTACACACGCTCCTTATTCAAATGTGAAATCAGTTATTTTTGATGTATTTATTGAACAGACTCCCTGGGGCTCATAGTCTGCTTTATGGTCCTCACTTATGTTTTAAGTTTTGGCAGAATCAAAGATTAAAGGAGTATTAACTTCACACTGTTACATTAGAGCATCAGATTCACACAGAAAATCACGTTCTCAGTGAAAAGTAAAAAAAAAAAAAACTAAAAAACTAAAACAAATGCAGCCAGAGCCTGAGAGATACAGTGAAAATATCCCTCTCAAAACTGGTCATCCGTCCAAGATTTCTCAATTTTTCCAAACAGCCAATAAACAGTCTCACTGAATAGGATGTGGACGTGCCGTTTTAAAAGTCTGAGGCAGGGAGTCCAAACACCCCAAGCACACAGTTTGTTTTAGACGAGGTAGGGTGATGATTTTAAATTTCCCCACTGCAGGGTCCTGAATGCAGAGAGGAGCTAATAACACCTGGAGAGGAGGAGAGCCTCATTATTCAATGAGGGCTAAGGCGTGTCTCCATATGCTGGCCCTCACCAGCCATTAGGCAGTCACCGAACAAATCTGCCAAAAATAAAAAAAAGGCTGTTTGTACTTAGAAATGAAACCTTTTTATAAACTTTTCAGAATATTCAGGGCTCCAGTGATGTCGTTAATGGCACTGTAGTTTTCATAAAAAGATGACATAGCCCATTATAAAATGATTAGTCTGACAAAGAGATCGCAGCAGGTTATTTTCTCTCTCCTGCATTTCATCTGTTATTTTGCTGTGGTATGAGTTCTTTTAGAATACAGCAGGTTTGGTCAAGACAGATATTGACATGATTAAATTTGTGTTTGATCATTTGTTTGAGTCTTTTCTCTGCAGGGTTTTTTCCTTGAAGCCTCTGGCCCATCTTTTGCTTTTCATTTCGAGTGTTATTATGAGAAAATACCCATGTGCGTACGTGTAAATAAATCATGCTAGTAGACATATTGGTCTAAATATTTCTAGTTGATAACACAGTATTTCAGAAGACGTGGTAGTATTCTTGTTTCTTTCTTTTGTTTGACAGTAAATTAAACACGATGTGTGCGTTGTAAATATGTATGGAGACACACTGTAATACAACCCTGTCCCTGTTCTCCTGTTGTTTCCCTCCTGCTGTGTTTCTTTCTGCAGACTCGGCCTTACCATGTCCTGGTTGTTGGCCATGTGGATTAGCCTCGGCTTCCTGTTGTTGTGCCAGGCCACACTGTACCAGACCATCCAGCAGCACCATGTGGCCCGGCCCGGTCGCACCGACATTCTCACCCTGGGTACGTGTGCCTCTTTGACAGATTTCAGCTTCACAGGACAGTGTTACAGTGTGAGACGGGCAGCACTTCTCAGCTTTGGCTGTTTAAAAGCAACAGCAAGAGATTGCTGCAGTAAGTCAGAATGATTTGCCACAGCACTGTACTGTAACATGATGATTCACCATGCTCACAGTCATACAAGATAAGCGAAGGGGAAGACTACTAATTGCGCTTCTAATTGCATGTTACATTCTTGTATTTAGTCATACTCAAATCTGTCTATCTGCATACATTTTGTGATATTTATGGAAGTAATGTGGTTGCTGGACTTTGGTTATTTGGCTGAGCTGCACGCTTGTGTTTAAATCTGAATGTGGATGCCTTGTTAGACAAAGAGCATCTTGAAACATTGCGAGTTAGCTGGTAGGGATTTGATTTTTGTGTGCGGTGAGGAATTCTCGACTACTGCACCCTGAATCTTGCTGGCAGACTGTTGCGAGTAGGACAAGCTGTAGGCAAAAATCCCTATTACTGTGCTGGTAACCAAGGGAGCTTTGATCACTGTGGCTTAGATGGAAATGACAATTATGTTTCCCTCTTTTGCACTGGAAACGTTTGGCAATTAAGCTTGACGCCTTCTACACTGTAGGGGCAAAAGGGAAGGGTAGACACCGAGGCGGTTCTAATTCTCTGATTATGGAGAAGCTTACCAGCATTGCTTATGGTGTATGTGGGAGTGTAACAGGGAAGGCAAAGGTTTTTTCGAGCAAAGCAAAGGCTTTCTTTAAGCTTCTAACAATGAGTGTGAGTCCCATGCTGAACCCTTGTGCAGAGTGGGGCTCTCTCTCTGGAAGCCAAGCGGCTGTTAAACATTGATGCTATCTTCTGCTTGGTTCTCTTTGTGTGTGTTGCATTGCCAAGCTAAAAGACAGTAATTGAAGCACAGCAAGTGGGAAAAAAATCCAGCCCTGAATCGTCCATGCTTGTGTTAAACACTGGTGACTTTAAGCAGCATGTCGCAGCAATTGGCTTGCTTTTTGCGATGGAACAGCTGACACATGAAAATCCCAGCTATGATAGAAAGTTCTCAAAGTATCCCGGTCCCGTTAATTGGAACAAGAGGGTGAGGGATGAGCGACAGAGAGCTCTGAATGAATTTTTAAAGGCTAGCTTCCAGTTTTTCTTGTGTTTTTTTTTTCTCTTTTTCTTTCTTTTTTTTTTGACACCAAGTCGAGCTTGGTGCCAAAGATGTACAAGGAAGTGCAAGGCTCAGTAAGTGTCTTTTGAATAATGCAGTGGTCCCAAAGGGGAAGAAGGGAAAAAAATAGTCCCCCCAGCCCCCTCCTCCAACCACCACCTCCAGCGAAGACCTAGAAGAGTCTACTCTTCAGGCAAAGGGTGGTTATGGCTGAGAGTCGTCTCTGGAAGGTTTCCTGTCAGACAGATCATCTCATACACTTACTGCATACAACGCAAAGGAGGGTACGGACATGTACATTCTTGCACATTCACAAAGCATCCGCTCACTGAGGCTCTTGCGGTGTGGTATTTCCATGGGTCCTCTGGGGATACTGGAGCTGTGTTCTGGACACGTCAGGTCTGAGAGGATGCAAACTTATATTGTAGAGACGGAAGATAAACACACACCCTGCTCACTTTAACGTCTCAGACTCCATTTACATTATTGGGACTTACTTACTCAGTTTTAAGTAATAACACTAAGAGATAATCAAAATAGAGATACTTAAAACACCAGCATTCACAGCAAGTCTGTTAGAGTGTACTCTCTAGAAAACTTTTAAAATCAAATAAACTGTGATATATGACAGCCATAATTGCTGCTGACAATCATGATCTTAGGATATATTATGATATTTTATAACTGGGCGCTCATTTCAGTTTTTTCTCTTTTTTTCCCTTGCTGCTCGGCAACTGTACAATTTACTGTATATCATGTTTTTTTAAGAGGATTAAGCTGACATCAATCTTACTCAGCCGTGGAGTGGCGTTAACCGATTTAACCAGAACTGCTCTCTCAGAATTGAAATGCTATGATGAATATTTGAATTAGAATTGATTTTATAATTTGAGAAGCTCTCTGGTTTCATTGAGGCCAGAGCCCTCAGATATAAATAGATATGGATATGTAGGACGTGGCAAAAAAAAAAAAAAAAAGAGATGTCTTGCCTTGAAGAATCCATTGGTTTTCATGCTTTGCTGTTTTCTGTAATCAAATAATGTTTCTGTGTTTCTAAAAGATGAAACTGTGATATACTGTCTGACATACTGTAAACTAAGTTGTGGAATGATTTCTTCATTGAAGCTTGTGATTTATGGGATTGAAAACATGTTTTGTGCTGATAAAAGATGAAAAGAAATAGTATCTTATCTTTGACTCACATGTGCATTTACTCAGATTATTGATTTATTATCTTTAAAATTTCTTGATAAGATAGGTGAAGCGGCTTTCCTGTGCCTTGCACTGTGGCATGCTGTGCTACTGTATTGTCTTCAGGACAATCATAAGCATAAGTCTTGAAGTGGAATATTGGGTTGGTGTTTTGTAAGAAACCGTGTCCTGAAATAAATTTTTGTGGATCTTGGCACGCAGCCCAGCCGACTGTCTGAGAGTCTGAGAGTGGTACAAAAACTCACAAATGTTCCCACATAGACAAAGATACACAGACAAGGGGTTGTGTGGGTATCTAAGGAGGGGAAGTGAAGGTCATGTAGGGATAGGTACAGATGTAATCCTCTAGCCTGTTGAAGCATCTAACAATGTTTGAGAAATCAGCTTATTCGCCGCCTGTAACGGTGAGCTGACAGTGCATCCCGAAACAACAACACACAAAAAAAAAAAAGTGACTGTGAAGATAAAGTTTCAAGATCATATTTATTTATTTATTTATTTATGTTTCCGTGACAAATCGGCATAGTCACCACCGAGGCGGAGATTGAGTAACGAGTTGCCTGACTGCTTCGTCACCTGCTCAGGAAGCGGCGCCGCTCGCTTTCCCATGAGCCCCTGCTTCACACAGCCTCCCCTGCATCCTGCTCATGCGGCTGAAGATTGATGGCGGCCTGATTCTGGGCAGCCAATTCTGGTCTCTCAAGAAATAATCCACTACATTGACAGATGAGCTGAATGTGACATGACACACACAAGCCCGGCTCTGCGCTCTCCCCACCTGCCAACACAGCGAGCACAAGTTCTCACTGCCAAGACTGCTGCCACATAAACCAGGCCGCTCTTGACAGCACATAGTACTGGGCTCCATCACAAGTCAGTAAAAGTGCAACCAATTTACACTGTCAGTGCATTGCTGGCAGTAGTTACTGTAGATTTGGTGTCTTCTATCGTTAAAATTGAAAGTGCTCCATAATGTGTTGTCTACTCCTTGTTGTACCATATTGTCAATAAGTTACTCTTCGCGGGTGCTGTATTTATTTACCCTTGTTCAGCTGAAGTACGCATACAGTAGCCATGTTCATAATGTATAATACCCAGAGGGGCAGACTGAATATAACAACACCTGAGCTGCTGCTTTGTTTTATTATGACTATGACAGGGTAGTTTAAGAGAGTCTCAGATCTAATAGAACAGCATGATTCCTGTTCCAGGTGCAGCTGTAAAACTAACTCTACTGGCCTGTTACACTTTGATAGCAGTCTGTGGCTGACATTTTGTTTGACCTTTTTTTTTTTTTTTTTGTCAGCCATGATGAAGAGGCAGTACTGCATACGTGCACCTTTACACAACTCTGCATTAAACCACTTATTGTGTAAGTTACCTGCTGTTCATTTGAAAGAGTATCATAATCAAAGGCCGAAATGAAATAGGATTCAGCAGTGACTGGCAACCATAGGCATGCTGATTTTGCATGTACATGAAAAATGTTACACATGACAGCACAAACTGGGTTAATAGCTGAAAAGGCCGATAACTAATGCAGTGGTGCTGCTGTTATGTTTTTATCCACTGGTTTGAAATGGCTTGTAAAGTCTAATTACACATGATTGGAAGGCATTTTAATGAGCTCATTGTTCAATGTGCCATAATGCTCCCTCAGTGTAGCAAAGTCTTTGAGGTGGAAGAAAACATGTAATTACTTTGATTAGCCAAGATGGTCAAACAAGAGCAACAGTGTGCTCATAAGCAGGGATGTCTTTGGTAAATATAAAGATGCTTTAAGAACACAACCTGTCAAAATACTGTAGTGCTGCATTTTCGCTTCATGTATCCACTGAAGCTCCAATATTTTAACTTTAGATCTAAGGTTTGGAGTTTTCTGAGGAATGGAAAATCTGACAAAATATAGAGTTTTGAAATAAACCTTGAGCTTGATTTAGGATAGCTGTCTTTTTTTGTAAATGAGGACAAGGTGGGGGGAAGTCTGGAAGCCATATATACACACGGTATAAATTGATTTATTTTTTTTTGGTTACTCTTTCTTTCCATTGCTGAGCGGATGGCTGCTTTAGAAGATTGATGATTTTTCTGGCACTGTTTGGGAATGTTAAGAAATTAGCTTCACTGGCTTACGAACTGAATGCACACAGCAGTGTTTTCAACTTGGAACTCATTTCCATAGTTCTCAGGGTCCTCATTACAATAGCTCAGTCTTCGTGGCAGAAACACAGAAGCGAACATGCACTTTTGCTTAACACAGTCATCTTCAAAGTGGTAATCTTGCTGCTTCACTTCCTCTGTGGAGGTGTAAGCTTTTACAGTATGAGCGGCAGATCCATCCACAAAAACAGCTGTCCATATACGCTCTGTGTGTTTTTGTTTTTCCATTAAATCAGGTTTATTTACATCCCCATTAAACTGTGGGGACTAATTAGTGTGAGAATTGATGGTGAAAGAAAATTCAATTAAATTACAGCCTCTTGAATGGATGATGCCTTAATCATAATTTTGTAGAGTGGATGAAAAAAATTGTTTGATCTGGCTGGCAGCATTGGCTCATGTGGAAATACAGCAACATACAGTATAAGGCACACATTAATTTGCACACACACACACACACACACATATCCAAATCATTACTGTCATTACTGACCTGTTGTGGAATAGCTTTTTATGAGATTGCAGGTTGCCATGTTTTTTTTTATCTGTGCTTTTTTTTTTGTTGCATTAATAACTAAATATTTATTGTATGCGTATCATGTAAAACCACCTCCGTCAGAGCTAAATTAAACTACAGGCTGATGAAAATCATAAATTATATACGACATAAATTTAATTAGAATCATTCATTTTGCGAACATGACATCTACAAATCCTGCCTCTTGCCAACAGAGGAACTCAAATCCTATAATCTACCTCCACATGGGATTATAATTGCTTTGAAAACTGTGGGCTTAGGTAGAGAGCTCATCAGCACTACGTGATCTCTCTCTCTCTCTATCACACAGCGTGTCCTTTGAGGTAATGAACGCAACCTTTCCAAAAAACTAGGCAATAACTGCCTGATCACTCAGGTGCCGCGCCTGGCCTCTTCCCCCAGCCCTCCATCCTCTTGTCCCCCCCCCCCTCCCTCCCTCCCTCCCTCCATCTCTTCGCCTCTATCGGCCCCTCAGACGATTTGTCATGGATCAGATGAGACAATTTGTCATGGATTAGTGCACTTAAATGTCTGTGTGATAGTGGAAGCAGTCACTGGAAAAGCTTAGGAATCCTATTACACTGCGTTTTATGGCCAGCAAGAGGGGAGGGAGGAGTGGAGGTTGAATTGGCAGTTTCTATGGCCTGTGTACCATTTCTTGACTTTTTCCTCCACACATAATCAGATATTCACTTAGAGGTGAGCTCCACTGAGGAAGCAGACCAGAAGTTATAAATTCTCTCTTTACTCACCACTTGCTGCATATGTTTCTATTTAATTGACTGTTCACTAAGCCCTGCCTCCTTAGTTACCACTGCCTGCCAAGCTTTGCGTTCTCTCACGGCACATTAACAGTGTACAGTGATAGATGTACCAGTCGAAGTTTGCAATTATTACCTCCGCCAAGGAGGTTATGTTTTCATCCGTGTCTGTTTGTTGGTTTGTTTGTTGGTTTGTTTGTTTGTTTGTTTGTTTGTTTGTTTGTTTGTTTGTTTGTTTGTTTATTTGCCAGGAGGATTACGCAAAAAGTGTAGAACCGATTTTCACCAAACTTGGTGGAGGGATGGGGCATGGGCCAGGGAAGAACACATTAAATTTTGGTGCTGCTCCAGGAATTATTCATCACTTCCTTTAACATTGCCAGGGTATTTTTTGTCAATATTTGGCAGTGGCAGAGGTATGTGCTCTGCTGAGTGCCATTCTAGTTAAAACATTGTCTTTGATTGCAAATGGAGGTAAACAAAAGCAGGCTTTTTATTTCTGATTGTCTTGGATTTTGTCAGCTGAAATGATAATTATCGCTAATCAGCTGTAGCTAATGCTATTACTAAAACTCTAAATATGCTATTGTCATGCTAAGCGCCCACACAATGGATGTTCCAGTCCTATTTTTCTAACGTTACCTGTAACCTTACAAAATAATAGCTACCGACGCACGCCTTTGGAACTAACTCCTGTTGGTAGTGAGCTAATTAGCCGGACATGCTAAGATTTTCAGCTTATATTAGAGAAGACAAACACACTTCAGTCTATTCCTTATTACTTTTGCTCTTGTCTCTTTGGTTTTGTAAAGGCTGAAGAAGACACCACTGTCCACACTTTTTAGGAATAGATTATAGCTCCTAACTAAAAAAAGCTTGATTGGCTGTGTCGTTGCCTGTCCTTAGTTACGGTTGCTAAGCTGTTGTTGGGGGCGGGGTTTGGTCAACATTCAATTAGGTTTTTGTTTGCCTGAGTGTTTGACAGCAATAAGTGAGACACCCAGTGAGAAATGATCTCTGTTTTCTCACAGTTTCATGTTATCTTGGGAAACAGTCTTCATTCCACCTCTGGCAATATTGCCGTGTCATTAGTATTTATTTACTCAGCGGTCTTTCTCATCACAAACCTTTAAGTGAATGTGCATTTTCAACCTCCTTGACTGAGATTAGATGGTAGCAGATTAGATCCTATTCTTGTCTGATCTCAGATAATTATGTCAGGCAGAGTGTACAGGTGCTATTTACAACAGGTGGCTCATTCCCCCATTTATTTTCAATAAATTGAAGTGTGAGAAAATGGACAAACCAGCCACACAGACTGTCCAAAGAACCCAACTGCCTTGCAGTACCATGACATGCATGTCTCACAGTCAGCCTATTTTCATCTAGTTGAAATTGTCCTCTATGTGTACTTTTTCCTGTCAGATTTTATTCATTCAGCACATCCATTTTACTTACATTAAACAGAGCAACCAAAAGTTACTATATCATAGATCATTATCATCTTTATTCATTCGTATCTTATGCAGCTTCTCTATCACCTCTAGGCCCCTCAGGCCCTTTAGTGGCATCTCACGGAAGTGAAATAGCTTGCTTATGTTAATGGGGCAAAGAGACACTGCCAGGTAATTGTGATGCAGCAGAGCTACCTCGTGGCATCATTTAAAACCACTGCGGGGGACAAATGTTACTCATTGAGTGTTTCGTTTGCAGGGGACTCACTTTGTCCCAGCAGCTCATTTACCCAGTGGCAGTCAAATTATGTTGTCTTAACCGTACTACTAATTTAGTTTCTAAAGAATTTCACTTCTCTGTTTTTTTTTGTTTTGTTTTGTTTGCTTTTTGCAGTCACTTTTTGTAAGACTCTAGTGGGACAAGCAAAACATAAATTATTTTCAGCATGGCTTTTATGTCGCAAATTAGGAAATGTGAAAATAGAGCCAACAGAATCCAAAGGAAACTTGCATGTTGACCTCCATTGTCTGTAGCCAGGACTTGCAGAGTGCCAGGAGCAAGAAAATATTTCACCCATGCTTCCGTCTTTTATGGCTTCACTTCTGATATGTTGAAATAGACACAGAGAGAATCATTGATTTTGAATTTCATCTTTTGCCTCTGGTTTGAATTGATCAATTCCTCGTTCACTGATATTTTAGACTCTGAAATATTAATAGATTAAAAAAAAAATCAGTATTTCTGCTTTAAAGCACTCATAATAAATATTTTGATATTAACAATGGATCACATGACTACTGGTGAAAGAAGTTCCTCATAGTGATAAACCCACAGAGAATTATTAGCCTACTCTGCAGTATCCCTCAGCTCTGTCAGTTTTACTGTTATGGTTCAGTGTCAGGGCTCTGACAGTGTTGTGTGGTGGAGACTAACACAAAGCTAACAAAAGACAATGAATTTTGAAAGCTAATGTTGGTCTATGTCTGATGGATATGAACAGAAACAAGTTTGCTATATGGACTTTAACATTTTTAAAATGTCAGCATTGTGTTTACAGCTTGTTGTGGCCAGAAAATCACCTAATGCAAGTTTAAAATTGATTTCTTTTTTCCTGTCATACTATCTTTCTACATGTGAACACACCTTGTTTGCATACATTGACAAAATGTGCGACAATCACTTCATCTTTGCACCTTCTGTGTTTCAGATTTGTTTTCACACTCCTAATAACATGAAATTTGAGATGCATATATTCAATTTGTTACCAAGGTGACTTGCATTCTCAGTTCAGCCCAGTGAATCATTCATTCGAGCCCTGACAGGGGCCAAAAATGGATTATGGGGTTTGGAATTATGGAAACAGAAATCCTCTTGCTTGAATATGTCCCCACTTGTCAAACGTATGATTGAAAGTCTGTCTAAATTTTCCACCCAGGGTGCTCTGTCAGCATTAGCTGAGGTCTATTTGTCTTGTCTGATGTGTCTGGATGAATCTATGTGGCTGCGGTGCCGAGGCAGCACTGTATTGTCTTATCACAGCTTTATCTGACAGCAGACGCTCTAATAATGGAAGTTAGGTCGAGATGTCACAGCTAACTGTTCATCACTGCTGTATGGAATACGACACAGAGAAGATGGACACAGCCAAATGCCTAAATAAATAGACAGGATATCTTATTTTAATCTGTATCAGCCACCATGTTGTGTTTTTCACACTATTGTGTATCTTGTATTAAATGTGCCAGTCAGTTGTACTGTACGTGGCGAGAATGGTGACAGACTGTTGAAAATGTAGGAGGACAATTAGTATCCGCTGGGCCTGCAATGTATCTTCATTTGCCACAGTATCTCCAGCACATGTCAGGTTCAGTGAGCATGGCTCAGTGCCCTCATACCTTCCTGCTCTGTGCCTGTTGGCCAGGAGAGTGAGAGAATGAAGGATGAGGTGGCACCTGCATGTGTCTGTCTGTAGCCTAATGACCCAGAGGAGCTTCCTCTCTCTCTCGCACACTCTCTCCCTCCTCACTTTTATGCTCTTCGTCTTTGTCGTTCCGCGGTCTGCCTATTAGCCGCACAGCTCATCTGCCTTGGGTCTAATCCCAGTCCCGCTCTTTTACTCACACACTCCTCTATACGTCAGCTTCCTCTGTGGCATTGCCAAAAAGGACATGTTTAACTTCAATTATCTTGGGAAACTGAGCAAAGTTGGCAGTGTGTATTCTGAAATATTATTTAGAACCTCAGACAGCCAGACAGGCTATGCAGGATTTTCTCTTCCTCATCTCACATCCCAGAGGTTTAAGTGGTATGAGCTACTAGGCTTTTCCAGCAAAAGGACCTTTTGACCCTCTTTCTGTAGGTTTTGTGAGTTGAGTTTAAATGAGGATTAATGTCTACTCTAAGGAACTTGTTCAACCCTTTCCCCGAAGGCATCAACAAAAATATGAGGATGGCACATGTGTACAAAATAGGAGTGTTATTGGAACTGAGCTGATAGAACTGAATACCTTTCCACATGCCGTCTTTGATCATAACATCTTTTTCCCGTCCTTGTGGATTTCAGCCCTCTCCAAGGCATAAACTGCAAGGTACGCATGCATGCTAAATAAAAAGTGCTGGAACTGTACTGATGTATAACTGGATCCCTCACCTCATCTTTTATCATAATATGTTTTTTTCTCCGTCCTTGTGGAGTTGAATCCACATCAAGGCCTGTGAGCTTAAGCTCCTTCATGAAAGAGAAACAAAAAGAACACTTTTTATAATCTTGCTGCTGAGTTTTTACTTTTGTAGGACATTCAAACTAAGTCATGGTGCAAAATAATTCCATCCCTCGCATCCACAAAACAGAAGCATGGGGAGATTAAATGGCATATCTGTGCCCAACATTTTGCCCAAAAGCAAACTGCGCTGGTTAAAACCTGTAGTCCATACAAAAGCAAATGGAGAAGCAGGAAAATCAATATACTAGACATATGTGATTAACATCAAGATGCATTTTAATGTTACTTATTTCATGCTGCAAAAATGATTTTCTTAGATAAGCTAAATGCAGCTTCGTTTCTCTTTTCTTACAAGCAAGTTAGTATTTTTTCCCCTATTGATGGCCTGTGTTCCTGTATGTGCATGTAATGAAAAGTGGGCTCAGAGCTGAGCCAATGTGCTCTGCTCTCGTCAGGATCAAGGGCTTTAGTTTCCCTCGCAGCAGATGCAAAGAAGCAGAGTAACAGTGTGATGTTTCGCTGAAGAGAAAAAGAAGTACCTCTGGCTCACTTACTGTATATTAGCTTTTAGTATTACATTCCACCTCTTCCCCTGTATTGCTGAGTGCAAGCCTCGCACAGAGCTGCGCTCCCATCTCAACACGACTCCCCCTCTTCTCTTAGGCACAATCAAAGCGTAAGTCTTTGATTGAACCATGAATAAAATACAGAAATGTTTTGTGATACATTCAGTGGAGTGTTCAGCACCTCTGTTTAGCTTGCATGCTACACCTTTTTTTTTCTTTTCTTTTTTCTTTTTGCCTTTTTGCAGAATGTGCATCAGGAGATGGCTGGCAGAAAGAGGTGAAGCTGGCTCTGTCTCAACATTCACATTAGCCACAGTCACCAGTATTATTCACTTATGTTGCACTTCCACACCTTTATCTGCTGTCTGATTGCAGGATTGATATGCACACATGCTGTTATTAATTGCTCATACATGACAGAGCATTATTTTAACATGACTTATGGTTTCAGCAGCTGATGCTTTTTCTTAGAGTTTGTTGGGCTACAGGGGAGCTGTGCACATGCTGTCTGGGCTGATGTGCAAGGTGTCTGAGTGGCAACGTGTTGCTGTAGTGATGTTATTACAGTTTTGGATGATTCACATGAGAAGGCAGACAGACAGGCAAACAGACTTGTGGTTTTTTTTTTTCCCCTCTTGGCTCTTCAGCAAATGGGAAATGTCACCCACAGCTGCAATTGGGGCAGGCTTAAGGGGGTACATATTCAAAGAGCTATGACTCTTTGTTCCACTGCTGTAATGTGGTTGGTGGTATACACCAGAGGGTAGGGGAATAAACCCTAAGCAGGGTGTTGGCAAAGGAATATTTAGCTCATGAAGAGGAGGAGGGAGGGCAGAGTGGTGAAGAAGAGAGAAACCCCTGAACAAGCCCCATTTGAGACTCATTAGATGTAGACATGGAGAATATCTGTCTGACATTGTGACATCCACCCTGCCAAACATTAAGGGGCTGTGTGTGTTGTGTATCTGTTTGTGTATCGCAGCATTGGCTCTGTTCACACCTGACATTAACACGGTTCTTGGGTGATGCGATCACATGTGGATCTCTAATAAAAAGGTGTGAACGCACCCAAGAGGCTTTGCTCAAACCACATTTAGAATTGTTCTGGGAAGAATACATACCGACATATTCTTCTAGAAGTGTGTAAGTGAATGTGTCCTGGGCCACAGTCAAGGACCACCTGACCTCCTCTGTGTGAGCAGATGTATGTACTCATTAACATTCTCTTATTGCATAAGGTGGCTTTGTCTAGGACATCTGAACATTTTTAAAAAGCCCATATAGGTAAATGACGAGTCCATCAAACAGCCTGGGCAATTTGGTTTGCCTGGAACATGGGAAGGAATAGACAAAGGCTGTGTTGTTTTGATTTCGTTTTTCTTCTTCTTCTGATTCTTCTACTTCTTTCACCAGTTAAAAACAACAACGCATTTGGTCTTAGCAGACATAAATGATGTATTTGTTTATTTGCATATATAGCAGGGACGTGAGATCCGATCACAAGTGGTCACTTGAGATGCATGTGGAGACGCATTTCAATGCCAGGCGGGAGCTGACGTACTTAGACCTGTGCACTTGTGATCGGATCACCTGAGATGCATGTTAATGTAAGGTATGAACAGAGCCGTTGTGTCTTGGTTTGAGATGTGCAAACAGAAAACGTGTCATTCCCACTCAAGTATAGACTCTGGTACAATAGTATTGTCACATTTTCAGCCTTGAAACTTGTGTCAGATTGTACCTTAACCTTTTGATAGCTTGGTATTAGATATGTGTCATACATCTTCCAGTTCCACAATATACTGTCAGACATTCTTTCTGTTGGTGTCTTTTCTTACAGTAGAATAGCAGTGTCATTTAGAGTATTACCCAGTTTCCATCAGTTCATGTCTAGTTTATGTAACCTAAATCATTTTACAGTGCACGGCACACTGTTATCTAATGCTGTGTCATTATTTTGCAGAACTTGTTTTGCAGAACAAACTTTACAATGTCAAATTGATCTTGAAATGAACTTCTGTTCTGGCTCACAAAGATGCATCAAATAAAGATAAAGGGGTGTGGGAATAAATTTAATGGCTGCATGTTTAAGAAAGGTTGTTGCTTTAGGAGACGCACAGTAAGCACAGTGTATGGCAATTACAAAAGATGTCAGCAGTCAGTGTAATGTTTGTGTAATGTGTTATGAAAGTGTAATGTAGTTTCAATGAAGGTTGGGGTCATTAAATGCTGCAGTGGTCTGGTCTGGTCAAAACAAGATCTATATTGATTTTGGACTTTCTGGCTTCGATCAGAACTCTGCATGAAATATTCTGAAAGGTCTGTAAATGCATAAACTGATATGAAAATCAAAACAAACAAACAAACAAACTATGTGAACGCCATCAACAATAATGATAAGAAAAAACACAATAAGGAACAAAAAACACTGGCCGAAGAGTTGAGCTGAAACTAGTAGCTGATTGATTAGCCAGTTAACAGAAAATAAATCACTGATGGTTTGTGTTTATCAATAAATTGTTTCTATAGTTGTTCAAGCAAAAATGCACTTAATGTTTCTAATTTATCAAATGTGATAATCTGATGCTTTTCTTTGTTAAGCGTGATTGTAAACTGAATATCTTTGGGTTTTGGACTGTTGGTCAGATAAATGAAAAAACCTGAAGACGCCACCCTGGTCTCTGTGAAATTAATAAGAATATTGTTAGCTAAATTCAGACATTTCCTGACATAATGATGAACTGATTCCTCAGGAAAATAATCGGCAGATTAATTGATAGTGAAAATAAGCTTTGGCCTTAATTGGTCTGCATGCACAAATAACTATTTAAACAGTTTAACATTTAATGCTGAACTCGGTCGTGTGCTCTTGTCATCCTTTATATCACCGCTCGCGTGTAATGAATGTCAACCACTACACCATATCCAAGCATATGACACACTAACCTATTGAGCAAGACATTCAATTGTGTCAGTGAGAACCATCCTCTCAAACAGTTTGTGTGATAAATATTTTACCTACTACCATCAGAATAGGACGTAGACATCTGGAATTAACCTGAGTACCACTTCAGTGCTGAATCACTGAGGGGAGATTTAATGGAGCCTGAGGGGATGAAAGCCCCAGAGTTGTGCCTCACAGGTGTTATTCAACACAGGCACTGGAGATGAGGGGACTTCTTTCTCACTCTCTAGCCAGAGGTGCCAACGTTAGTAGTACTGGCGATACTGGGAGGTGAATATGAGCCCCTCGTAAGGTCTTACAGTCTCTTGTGAACATACCATTTCATCCTGAGTTTGGATGAGGAAGGCGAACAGATCCCGGCTCTCTCTGCAAGGGCACTCGTAATGAGTGTCTTACGCATAGGACAGCAGCGATAAAAACAGTCTCATATTCCTTTTCATGAGCAAGAGGGGATTATGTAGTCTTAAAGGAGGACTGTGGCTCTCATACTGTACATGTGAAGGATACAAAGCAATGCAAGAGGCACAACTTGTAGGTCTAACATTGATAATAGGGTAAAATATTTACGAACCATAAGGTAATGACTTGCTAATCTTTCTAATCTCTTATTGTTAGCCAGGAAGAATGCTTGTGCCTGTGCTTTGTGGCTGAAAGTGAGAGGGAAGACAATTAGATTCATGTTTTCTGTGGATGTGTGGATCTTGTTCAAACCTTTCTGCCAGTTGGAGGAGACAGCATTGTGTTTGAACAGCGAGAAAATTTGGCCAATCAATCTCACGTCCCCTGTCCATTGACTACACTACCATCGATCATCATTTACCCGTTACATCTCATTCCCAGCAAGATGCTAGTTGCCATCTCGCAACATTTTCCTCTGGACATTTGCATGTCTGGCTGGATCCACCTGTTTATGTGTGCCTGTGTGTTTGCAAGAAAGAGGGGAGGGGGAAGAGAATGAGCTTTTGTGTATGCAAAAGAACAAGATAGGATGTCTGAGCCAGCCAACCGGCTTGCTGCAGTGCTGTTGCTGAAGCCCGGCCAGACAGATGGCATCCATTTGATCAGGGAGGTGCTGTAATGGTGGGCCAGGAGCAACTAAGAGATGTTGTTATTGGGTCTTTATGAGCAGGCCATACTCTCAGTCTGCCAGGCAGTGAAAACTTGAACCTTTTAAAAAGTACTGTGTGCTGGCATTCAGTAGTACGGTCACCTACAGTGTACAACAAAAATAAGTACACTCCAGGTCAAACTCACTAAAATATTCAGTAATTATAAATACTGTCCATGTAATACAATTTAATTTGTTTTTGGAAAAGCTGTAGAAGAATGAAGCCAATTCATTTTAAAAGCAGAATTGTTTGACAGAGATTCCATTCTTTAATATTACATTTTTATCATTTTTTTTCAGTATGTCTGCCTTGATTTTTTATGACAGATTTGAAGCCCTTTGGCCATAGATGATCTTGCAGAAATCTGTGGAGAGATATTATGTTGTTCTTCACAGATTATTCTTTTTATTCTTTGCAGCTGCTCTACTCCCTGGTGTTCTTTGGATACAGTCAGGGGACACACTTGTCCACGTCATAGTTTTCACCTTTTTCTTCTTTACAAACTCTCGTGTGATTTAAAAAAATATTTTTTTTTTTATTCATTGTGGTTGGGACCATTGTCATGTTGGAAAATTCTTCTCCCGCTAAGCTTCTTGAGTCATCTTTTCATTGAGTATTTTGGTATAAAAACCCGTATTCACAATGCCATCTATAAATGTCATCTCCCTTACACCTTTTGCACTCATGCAGCCCCATATCAGCACGCTCCCACCTACATGTCTCACAGCCAGACATGCTGGACCCCCATCTCATCCAAACAAATTCATTTTGATTTCATCTGACGAAAGTTAGTGCTGCCAACATTCATCAGGCTTCTTTGCATGTTCTTTGGCAAAGTTTAATCTTGCAGTTTTGTGAGCAATGGATTTCTTCTCTGACTTTGTGTCTGTAGAGGTTGTCTTCATGCAATGTCTGATGCAATGACAATGCACTGAAAGACCCATTTCTACAGATGATCCTTGTGCCACATCACAAGCAACGCTGCGTAAAAAGCGAATTGTGTATCGTGTAATTTTTTGAGTGCAGCCACTGCACTTCCTGTTATTGCCACTGACTTTGATGATCCTCTGACATTTCTTCTTGTCCCACCATGAGGTTGACATTTTTGTTTTTTAGTGAGACACCTTGTCATCTTTTGGATGGATTGCCACAAAATTTGGTTCAAATCAAATATAGCACGTTCAGACCTTCATGTTCCTCACCAGATGAATTTTAATCACTTGATGATCCTTAATATTTTATCCAGTGACATAATCAGGTCAGAATTTCAGTTTAATCAGTAATTTGGTTGCTGACCAAATACCTGTTAGAAATATTTAAATATTAAATATTAACTCTTAGCACGCTAACACGCTAAGCTGAAATGTTGAATAAACATTTTTCTTGCTACATGAGCATGTCAGCATGGCCACTGTGAGATGATGGATGATAATTAAGTTGTATGGCTTGGAGCCATGTGCTACATCAGACTCTGGCCATACACACAATACTTGTTAGTGGATTATTCCATTATTGATTTTGGTCTTTTAACGGGATTTCTTGATAATAATAAAAAGATATAAAATAATGCCAACGCTTTGTACGGCTGAGTGTGATTCAGTAGAGCTCATAGTGTTAGAGCTGGTCTCCAGCCTATTTGTATGATTACTAAACAGATTTAAATGGAACAACATGTATTTCTTTATCAGAGTTAGATATCAGCTATGATTTTGTTGAGTAACGTCACCCAAACACACTTGTTTTCATTACTTTCTATCATTGCCACTCATACAGATGGTGTCCAGCTGCTTTTAAAGGTGTTAGATTTTAATGGGAAGAGCTTTGTGCTGCATTGTCAAAATAGTCTAACTTAATCAGTCCAACACAGAACATATGCTAAGTACACACAGTGTTAATCTCCTCTGTACACACATTTGGAATGAGATGAAAGCCGACATCTTAAGCGCAGTGTTAACTTCACAATGAACACTCTGATTGTCTACCCCTTCCTTCTCTCCCTGTTTCTTGTCACGGGGTGGAGAAATTTTCAGGATCACATTCAGTTCCTTATCTCGTCACAATTGCAAATCCATTTTTAAAAGGTTAGACGTTAATGGCGAGAATCCCCTCCTTCCTCCTTCCCCTCTCCCTCCCACTTCTCAGATACGAGATTACACATTTCACCCTGAGCAACAGACAGAAACTAATCCGCGGTCCATGTGAGATATTAGGCCTATTGCTTGCCGTGTGGCTGACAGCTCTGCAGGGCCTAGTTTTGATATTGGGCATTTAACAGGCCACTGTAAAAATCCAGCTGCGGTTAGGCACTAAACCACACACAGATGCACACGCACGCACACTCCCAGACACTTGCGTTTGCACCATCCATGTGTTTAAATGAAGAGAGAAAAACACACAAATGTGCAAACACTTCAGCTTCTACACACAAAGACCCAAAGCAGATGTCTCAGCCTAGTGTTGATGAAAAACTATGCAACATGATTGTGAGTATGGCAAGTGTTAAATAGCAAGATAAGCAGTGGGCCTATCGGAGTAAGTGTGATAAGTATCCCATTAAGTGCCCCATGGCTTCCACTTTCTCTCTGAATCAGTGGATCCTAAGTGGGGAAATTAATATTTAATGCCTCTGGTGCTACAGACACTTCTAGGGTGATTGCATCAAATTCACAGTAGGTTTAACAATATCAAACCAATGTTTTGGCTCACCTTTAACAGCAACTGGCTGATCTAAAACATGAAATATGTTTAAAAGCAAAATGCCCTCTGTACTGCCCTTATTTCACATTTATTGCCTAGTCACTTCAGTGTGCACACACATCACTGAATATGTACATACATACAGTATTCATACTCGTGTGTTATGTGAGAGGCATGGTGTTGAAATGCATTGCCGTTGGCACGGTTGGGTCTGCAGCAAAATTAGCTTCGTAGTTCTGAAAGAAAGACTTATGTGCCTGCTTTTAATAGCCCCCACAATCAGCGTTATTCAAAGATAGTTACAGAAGCAATGACAAAAGGAGGGATCATGCTGATAGGAAACGTTACCACTGAACCAGAATGAAAATATTTATTAGAATGGCTTGAAACAGGAATTCAAGCTAGTTGTTTGTAATTAAGACTTATTCCACAGACTCTGTAGAAAACCACATGAACTGTTGGCAATTTTCCCTTTGGCTGCTTTACTTTACAACCCTAATAATGGCGGCAGTATCAAACACAGCCTCAGTATTTAAATATGAATACTGCTGTTCATTCTGTTTAAATGAAAGACAGACTGGACTGCAGTTTTAAGAGCCAGGAGGGGATTTACTCAGCATTCATCATGCATGTCCAATTCATTAGTATCTATCTCTTTCGAAGGGTATCATAATTCAATTTCAGATCTGAATTTTAACCTCAAGAACTTAGTCTTATTAATAAATTACCACCACATGATCTGGATTACTTTGAACCAGCATATCTGTAGTTTGTATAAATACATCGCACATCTGTATGTTAGCTCAGGACATGAGCCCTTGTATGATATTATGTATAGATGTGTGGTGTTCGTGGTAAACCACCCCACAGGGTTTGGCACTGAATTATTTAGTTATTTATAACCAGGCATGTTTTTATTTTGACTTGGAAGTAAACAAGGCTTGTTGACATGAAACAGAAATCGAAATCACAAAAAATTGGAAATTTAAGCATGCACTTATTTTTTTTCTTTTCCCCTTATCACAAGCTATATTAAAACTTAGAGCAGAATAAACACTTGCATATCAAAAGCAGAAAAGTGTCGAGCTCTTCCTCATACCTCCGCTCAGATTAAAAGCTGTTCACTGAATGTGCAAGATCATATTAGTGACGCGACACAAGTTTTTGTTCTTTGACACCCAAAGAAACACGTCCGCCCAGTCATTCAGCACTACTTCGATGAGACTAAAGTGTCTTTTGTTTCTTTAACGAACAGCACACTCCCTGCACAGGCCTGTGCACAGCATAGAATAGATGTCAGTCGATAGACAGCCAAGTTTCTATTGTGCTTCTGTTGTGAATAGAGCCGTGAGCTCTGGACTGTGCTAACGAGTTACTGTACGTATGTTTGAGACGCAAGCCAACATCGAGCCGACACTATTCACAGAGTGAAAATGCGTGTGGGGAGTGGTGGCTGTCAGCTTGTGTGCTTAGACCCTCCATTCACACCAGTCTGCTGGTCTAAATCCAATTCATAAGCCCTTAATGGACTGCACAAATTGTCTCTCCAGGATCTTAACTCGAGAAGTGGATGGACTAAGCAGGAACAGAATGGAAACATATGGTGCATAGTGTTGAGCACAGCTTAAAAAGGCAAGGGCTACAAAATTGATCTTTAACGTGTAAAAGCATTAAAGTTGTTGTATCCACAATTCAATGTAAAATTTGTGGTTTTCTTTTTTCTTTTTCCCAGAAAGAAGGGAGTTCATCTCAGAAAAATGAATGGCTCAGAAACCAAACTTTAACTCTGGATCTTTAATTCACGCTGAGCAACAAAGCTAAATCTAACAATTAGCATCCGGTAGTTTTCAAATTAACAGTACGACCTTTTTCTGAAGGGCTGAAATTCCCAAAAACAGGTAGGCGTGTCTACACTGTGCTTCACAATTGAACCTGTGCAATAGTCACGCTTTTTACTGCAGAGGGGAAGAGCTGCATAAATATGTGTGTATCCATGGTTGTGTGGCTGAATGTCACTGCACACATTTCCAGTGTACATGCACCTGCAACTAAAATTACAGATGGCATGTTTCAAAAGCAATGAGCGTCTGTCACAGAGCAATGTTCAGTGGCCAATGGATTCAGCTGCGAGCGGTGTGGAGATCTGAGAGCTATCCTTTCTCCTAAAATCCATTTGTTCCCTCCATTTCCCTGCATTTGAACATGATCACACAGCTCATAGGGCTCAACAGCAGCAACAACAACAACACGAGTAAATTGACACTCATTTACGCAGGGGCAGCAACACTTACTGGGCACTGTGTTCAACTCCGCCAGGCCTTTGATCCCATTTGTGAATGGTGTGTGTTTATGTACGTGTGTATAAAACACACTAAGAAAATAAAACCGTATTTTTGAGAAAAAAATCCAGGTCTGAAAAGGTGCATAACATCAGAGCTTTTAAACAAAAGCATTTACTGTGGAAAAATAAAAAACACACCTTTGCCTCCAAAGTGTTTCTGTTGTGTTTCTCACCTTGGTTTGTTTGCACTTTCTCCAGCCAAGGTAAATTTTGGCAACACATATTGATTTAGTTTTAGTCTGAACGTTTTTTTAGTCAAATTTCAGTCGTTTGATTTTTATTTATAATTTTAGTCTAGGTTTTGTAAGTATCGAGGTGTTTCTTATTATTAGTAGTGCATCAAGTCAAGTGGCTAAATCATCATTTGAAAAGCGGAAGAAACTGTTTTACTAATCAGGAGATACAGTTTGATTCCACAGATGCAGGTTGTTGAAAAAGACTTTGCATTAAAACACATCCGTTTGACATTATTTTTTAGTTTTTCTTAATTTTTCTGTTATGAAAAAGAATTAGTCATCGAATATTTTTCATCCTAGTTTTCATTAACAAAATTAATACTGTCTGCAGTTGACGAATTACCACACCTCTGACTTGTCTCACTGCAGCTGATTACTTAGCACAATTTGGGGACAAATGTAACACAGGTGGTAGACCGTCTCACTTTGTCTCTTTTACTTCCCCCTCTGTGTTTTAAATGAAAGGAAGAGTGGGAGAGAATGAACCCATCTGCACCAAAATGACTCATCAGTCCTTTTCCAAGGTTGATAACACAAACCTAACACTCTGGGAGCACAAACAGTCCCCCAGCTACTACTGCAACTGCGTCACCTGTTGTTAGACAACACACCGCAAAATCCAGCCACCTGTCAACACAGCAACTTGGCAAGGAAGATTTTTTTTCAACTATTGCAAAAGATGAAGTTAAATTCTAGGATAATGTATTAATTTTGACTCTATTATTAGGCCTAATCATAATTTTGTATTGTTTTGAACTGCGTTATGTGAATCAGTCTAGGATGCTGTGACTTTTTTTCTTACGGTGACAGAGCTTTCCCTTCTTTGAACGAGGGGACTCCTCTCCTCTCCTCACCTCCTCTCTGCACTCTGGCATGCAGCTCTCCTGACCTTACTTCACACTCCACTTGGCAGGAACACTTAAAGACTTCTCTCCATCCATCGAAATACTCTCTCTCCCTCTCTCACACCTTCACTTCCCCATCCCTGACATAACTGAGGGGATTGACTCCTCATGATTTTTTAATATCTCTCACATCTTGGGACTCTGTGGCCAAGGTGAAGAGAGTGTTTTGTGTGATCGATGTTTTTCACACTCTACATCTGGTTTTAATCAGGCTATCATCTCCCCACTCAGGCCTGCTGAGACAGGTGCGCCCTCTCTCTTTTTCTTTTTTTGTGCTTTCTCTCTATCACCTTTGCCTTGCACTTTTCCGTCCACCTCTCCCTTTCCCTGATGTGTGAGTGTGTTATTTAAGTCTTCACTGAGAGAGGATTCCCCAGGGCAAAGGTGGAGAGAAGGTGTATGGTGTGAAAAGAGCAAGAGCTTTGCCTGGGAGGTCAGTTATGTGCTGCAGAGTGCAAGGTAAGGCCAGGGCAATGCACATTTATCGAGCTGAGCAAATCTTTTATAATCGTCAAATCACAGCTTCTCTTTTATTTTAATCTTGTAGATTAAAATAAAAGAGAAGCTGTGATTCTCTTTTATTTTAATCCACAAGATTAAAATAAAAGAGAATCACAGCTTCTCTTTTATTTTAATCTTGTGGATTGATTTGTCATTCTGTTATATGAAGGCGACTTCGACACGTGAAAAAGGGATATGGCTCATATGAGACAAAAGACACATTTTTTTTTTTAGCTTATGTTCACATGTGTTCACACCTCACTTAGTGGTGCGGGGACTGTCATATTGGCTCCAGGCCAATAATTCAGCAGCACAGAAAACAAACAGACTTTGTTCCAAGTTGTATTATAAGCCATGGATGATGCAGTGACAGCTGCAGCGAAAATTTCTTTTTTTTTCTTCTGCTTTTTGTGGATCCACTTTGAGGTAAATAATGTCATTTTAGGGATCAGAGTGGCAAACCATATACAGAATAGTCTATCAGAGGGTTTTTGCTTCTCTGGGTCTCTTTGCACTCTGGGGTGGCTTGGATCAAAAGCGCTCATCAGATCAGTAGGATGCCAGAGCTGACCTGAACCCACACTGCAAAGGTCATGATTCACTCCATTATTCATCTGGCTCCCATGCTAAAGCCAGGGAGCATTAAGAAAGAAAAGAGAAGGAGGGAGAGAGATCGAGAGATTGATTTAGAGAAGCGTCCCCCTTTCTATACCTGTCCTCCCACAGAGGCCCCTGCCAAAAGTCCTCCTTTGCTATTCCAAAAGCCCCCGCTCTCCTGTGGATAAGGAACAAAGGAAGAAGGCAAAATGAATGAGTGTGCAGGAGAAAAAGAGAGGTGGGAAGGCACCTCCCTCTTGTGTGGCCTGACCCACTACCTCAACGACCCCTTCTCTTGATTTAGCCATCTCTCCTGTTTCCCACTGCCACCCGTCTGAGATAGAAGACCAAAACAGAAAGTGACACAAAATATGACACCTGCAGTGCCACCCTGATGTCTGCAACTCCCAGCACCACTTCGCTCCAAGACCCTCGACCAGTGGCCAAGATGAGTGGAGTTGCCAGGAACAGAGAAAATATTCATTCTGTAGTCTCCCCTGAAATTCTCCTGTCTTGCCCCATCAACAGCAGCCGCAGCTGCTCCACACCCAGCAGTCGCTGTGTCATCTCACCCCTTTCGGTAAAGCACGTACCTGTTATTCCCTGTAAAGGATAGAAAAGAGCTGAAGACACAAAGCTGGAGATGAGGTGAAAAAAAATTTTCACACTTTCCCTGTGAAATCTAAATACGACTGGGGGCCTTGTTGTACATTCTGTTCAGCTACTGTATTCCCCTTGGAGCATATGTGCTGTAGCTGTTCCGGCTTGTTTTATTTTTTTATTTTTCACACGCGGTTTCATGGGCTCAGTGTTGGCCATCAGCAAAGCTTTCTCTCAACAGTGACCCACACTGTCCAGCCTCTGTAGAAATCCTAACGTCCTCTCTACCCAGGGGAATGTTTCAGGAAAGAGGCATGAGAGGTGAGATCTATAACTGAACACATATCACTTTCTTCTCCCCGAGCGCCCCCGCCATCTTTCCTATCCCGTCAACACACACATACATACCACCTCCGCAGAACAATGAGAGAATTCTGTGATCCCCCATTGTTCAAAAAAAGCTCACTCCCCCACTCAACTTTTTTTTTTTTCTTTTTTTTTAATAGCAGCATACAGTATCAGCAGAATTACTGCGGCTCAGCTTCGACGCTGCAGCAGCCTTGCTAGAGTGTGTCAAGCCCAGAGGGGTTTATGCTTTGATCTAACACACAATACCCAGTGTGTGTGTGTGTGTGTGTGTGTGTGTGTGGGGGGGGGGGGGGGGGGGGGGACACCCTTACGCAAATGAGCGCACATCTCACCCGCAAGTGCTCATACAAACAGATACACCTCTACCAGCACACACAAGTGAGTGGACACACATACCCTTTGATATAGTTCCAGGCTTTTAGTGGGTGATTAGGAGAGGCGACCCAGCTAAGGTCTGGAGTGATAGGAGGAAGCAGGAGCCTGCTGCTCTTTAGTTAGAGGAAACCAATACTCTGTCTGTAGATAGAGGAGTAATTATGCTTAAGGGTTGAGGGGAGAGAGGAGTGAGCAGCGAGCATTTTGGAGTAGAAGCCAATGCGAAGATAGTGAGGGTGAGAAGACTGCGCTGGGGGGTTGATTTCACATTACCCACTGTGTCACCCCCACAGACGGCAATTAAAATTCCTCCAGAGGGATTTTAGTGTGTGTTTATAGTACATGTGCGTGTGAGGCTAAGCATATGTGTATTTACATTATAGTGCAGGGTGCGGTTGTGCGTGAATACATCCAGTGCTGCATAGACGCAGCCGAGGCTACAGCAGCAGTGCGTGCACACACATGTGAGTGTGCACATGTCTGTTTACTGAATCCACTCCAACACTTGTTGGTGGTCTAAGGGCCATGAAATATTAATGCCCCCTCTCTCTTAATGATTCATAAATTGTATTCCGATACTCGCCACTCTGCCTCTCCTCGCTACTTTCCACTCCCTATAATTGGACCGTTGGCTTGGTCTAAAAAAAAAAAAAAAAAAGCGGAGTGTGGAGCATTAGATGAAAATCAAGTTTTCCTCCCTCCTCACACATTTCAGCAAGCTGCATGCAAGTGCTGGGGGATCATAATGTCAGTAAATGGTATTCATGAACAAATGCTCTCCCAGGGAATGTGTTTTAAGCATTCACACCAGCACTGAACCGCGCTGTGTATTTGGCCGGAAAAACCGCTGCAGACTGCCAGTGACACCTTACAAAATATCAGCTTTAGCAAACAGGAAACGAGGGAATGCTTTATTTACTGTAATAAACTCTCCATTATCAGGAGAAAGTTCAGAGATTTTTTTTCCCTCTTTCCCCTCGCATTAAGATATGGTGAGGCCTCTCTCTATTGTGTGCTAATCTAAAAGAAACAGATTCACATTATGTTTGTTTTATTTATTTATTACCCGACATCGATTGGAGCCGCGAAATCACCACTTGGGACTAAATGAAAAGAAAATAAGCTTCTCACTCTATAGCTTCTTTATCTGCTGCTTCTCTTGGTCTACCAGACTTCACCTTGCCCTCTTTTTGATTCAATAGCACTTTATAAGATGGGAACATTAGTATTAGGATAGGAGAAAATCTACAGTGGGAAGAGAATGGCTGCCTCAGATGCTCTTTCTTACCGCCATCCTCTGTTGTTAATTCTCTCATACACACACCTAAACACACATACTGGGGTATAACAGGCTCATCTGCTGGACCAGCTGGATGCCTGTTTGCAATAATAGGTGAAGTAATAAACCATAGAACTCTACTTATTCGCCTGTCTCAGTGTAACTCAGAGCTGATTGGCTTTAGTATGGTGACATGTCTACACTCAGCGAGAGCATACATTTGTGCTTTAGATGAGCTTTAACCTAATCTCCCCCATTACACACACACACACACACGCACGCACACACACACGCACATGTAATGAGGGATAAGCTACTAAGGCTTTTGTAGCAGGTGGGCTGCCAGTCTCATAGAAGTAGAAGATTCAAACTAACATAAACGGAACGAAAACGGATGACTGTAACCTGCACGGCCGCATAAGCCCTTGTAGATAAAATACAAGGACAAGTACACATACTCTTCCACATGTATGTTCAGTCACGCTCACTTTCACTTAAGGATTCATCAGGAATAATCAGTACAGCTGGAACTCCCTCCTATATCTCTCTCTTGAACATAGAAAGTGTTGAAAATCACTCAGGAAGAGTTGAATCGAGGACAGCTGGATTTGGTTGTAGAGGTGAGGACGTTTCACCTTTCATCCAAGAGGTTTCTTCTTCAGTGGTGTCATAGACCTCGTCCTCTGTTGTGAGATGGTTTCTCTGCTTTAATGTAGATAGCCTCCTTCATTCCTCCACTAACAGCCAGGAGCACTAACAAACCAAGTGACGTCATTAACAACCCAGCAGAGGTTAAATACCTCCTCAACAGTCAGTCAGAACTGAGGAAGCCTCTTGGATGAGAGGTGAAACCTCTTCCAATCTTCCAGCCAATTCTGGTTGCCCCTGGATGACCATGACCTGGACAACTGAGAATCTTCACACACACATACTGAATATTACCATTCATCAATAATTTACACACTAGAATGTAACTGGATCTTGTCCTCCTTGTCTCTAGTGTATCATAGACACAAAATACTGTTTTTGATGATTTGATTGTCGGAAAAAGAGAACAACTGAACAATCAGCCCAAAGATTTAGCAAGTACTCAATAAACACTCAATAAACCAGGGCCAAGTGGCTCCTCAATCACCTCCTGAGCCCCCACTGGCTACAACAAAGGTCAGTTCCTCTGAGAATCTATCAAAATGGCCCTAGATATCTTTGCAGGTGACAGGAGCCTCTTTTTTCCTCTGCCTGAGCTCACGCTGACCAATGACTAATGAAGATTGATTCAGTATGTTTTGGGCATAACAACTTCCAGGAACTAATAAATCTTGCCTGTGCTGATACACAGACAGACATAGACAGACAGAGAGATGGAGAGAAAAGGCAGGAATAGAGTGCAAAAAGGGAGAGCTATAGGGTTGCTGTTGTTGTCCTTCCCTCCTCCTACTGCAGATGTTTTCCTTGGGATTGTATGGAGTTAAGTGGGTCAGAGGCCAGGAGTGGGGTGATGTGTGATGTAAGAGGATGATGGTAGTTGCTGCAGGGTTGGAAATGAAATAAATTTCACAAAGAAAAAAAAATGGCAGGAAATATTGACATGGTTTGGCATGCGGATGTGGCATCTACACATGCAATTGCTGTAATGAGCATATCACCAGTCTGTCATGACACTACACATGTCAGTGCAGACCGAGTAGCCTCCCACTTGTTCAGTGTTTTCATGATAATGTCACCCACACACAAGCGAGACAAGTTAACATGGCTGCCATGGAAGGAAAAGCACAAGATTCCACTGACAGTGAGGTAATGATAACTATCGGGCACATAACACACGGTGCATTTAACACACAGCTGATTTTCTTCAGGCCTGTGGATGTGCATGGGGGTGACCGTTAACCATTCCCTTCATTTACACAGTATTTACACAGTTTTATTTAAATTTATTTCATTATAATTATTTTTAATGAGGCTAACGACAGATTCTGGCAAAGAGGGAAAAAGAAAAGCTTTTTATCACTGACAGTAAAGGTTGGCTGGCCACCAGCATGATGCAACATGGTGACATTTTTATCATCTCTCCTTATGTAAGCTGCTCCTGAATACAGTAGGTACAGTTCTATTTTTTATTGAGATAACTCACCAAAGTCTTACTTTTCTTCACAACTCATTCTTTTTTTTTTCTGCCACACAAAAGATAGACAAGCACATCTGCTCTCTCTCCAGCGTACAACACAGATAACACACCAGTCATTAACTGCCCCCACATTTCCCATCTTTTCCTCCCAAAACGAGACAATACGTTCTGAGGCATGCAACCATCTCCCTCCTTCTCAATCTAAGTGATGTATTCAAGCCAGAAGCGACCACCTCCCTTCATCTTTCCACCCACTCTGGGGGTATGTGATGGGTGGAGACATGCGAGCGGGGCCCCCGAGCCCTGACACATCTGGAGCCTGCCACTACCGCTCTGTTCCAGCAGGCTTGTGAGATGCTGTGATGACCACCACGGGCCACCCCTCATCCCCTGTCTCTGTCGCTGCCATCTCCTCTGGGTGGGTGGGTGGGTGGGTGGGGGTACACCTCCGACAGCTGACACAGATGCTGAGCATGTTTATGCATGTGTTGATTCTAATAATGTTCAGTTCATTTATGTGCCAGGCTAGACCGTGGTGGACCACCACAATGCGACTTGTCTTGCTCTCTGACTCGCCTGTCTGCCACATTTCTGTACTGCCAACGCAGGCATTGACTGAGCATTGTCTGAGCATTCTGTTTATTCACTTGCCTCAGGGTGTTTCAGCACAAGCTGCTGCATAGACCGTAAATGCCTTCCCTTCTGTTCCCGTTGCTACCTCCCACCTTCACCCATGTCAGTGCATCATATTTATAGTATGAACTGCACAGCCAGAGTTTCCGCTGGTAACATTTCTCCGCCACTCCAAAATCTTTTTTTTTTTTTCTCTTCCCCACCAGGGCAAAAATAAATCAATCATCCAATCCAACGCCTTGGTGACTCGCCCGGGAAGACCAATTCCTGCCTCGCCCGCTGTCGGTACATTACAGAACTTGCAGAAACTGCACTAATTGACTATATTACCTTGTCAGTTTGCAGAGACTCTTATAAAGCTGTAATAAAATGAACTTAGGTATTTTCCAAGGAAGAGAAAACCAGATGAGGTAGATATTTAGTTAGGTGGGGGGCCGTGACGCATCTCTCTCCTGGTTCTTTTAGGTCCTTCCCACTGAGTTAGCCTAGCTCTTTTCCTGGCTCAGTAACTACTATACTGCAACCTGAGTTTATCTACACATTTTATGGCTGACTAAAGTAGTGTGACTTCACTTTTCTTTGGCTGTGGCAACAAGCGGGTACTTCTCTCACATAGGAGAGACTCACTTCACACAAAAAAACTCACTAACTTTGACTGAGTCACATACACAGGTGCAGTTAGGCTGGTGTTATGTTGTTGAGTGAAGCATCTGAGACAGGCAAACTGCTGAGGGCTTAATTTAGCACCCACTAAAAAAAATACAGTTATAACTGTATATATTCAGTGACAGTTATAACTGTCACTGAAAATAACTAACCTACCGAGTTTTCTTTTTTTAATTTCAACTGCAGAAAGTGAGGCAGGTTTGTATTAGTCAGTCCTTTATTTATAATTCCCTCTGTTTCATAAGTATAATTGGTCAAATTTTAGTCGGAAGCCTTGTTTTTATCTGCTCCCATTTGCCGTGTTACAATTTCTGCATTATGCCATTAATACAAACTCACCACTTCCTGTACCTGCTTCAAATTAAAAGCCCTCTAGCACTCCACAGGGGCCAGGAGCCCTTCATTTCTTAACAGGGCTTGTATTGTGAAACATTTGCAGGCATAGCATATGCAACCGCAGCCGGATGGGATTTAAAGGATAACAAAGCAAAGTGGATCAGAATGAATGAATCAGATAATTTAGATGAGTAATCCAGAACAGCAATGTGTTGAAAATAGCATGAAAATATTGTTAAATTTATTAAATTAAAGCAGTAAAAATGTACACTGCCATGTGTGGAGGGGGAACTGAAAAGGACCGCTCTCCCACGACGCCCTTCACCACCAAACACTTAGTCTGGACTGATATTTCGTCCGATAGCAGAGGAGAGAGGAGAGAGAGGGAGAGGAGGGCAGAGAGGGAATGAGAGGCAAGGAGAGAGGAGTGGAAACCTAATAGTGAGGGATGGTTACGTGACGCGGCCCTACAGAGAGAGACAGCCCTCCATCTCACTTATCTCCTGTTTGCTCAATTTCCTCTGTGTACGACGGTGCACCTGGGGTCTGGCTGCAGCCTCCCGATGCTCCTCAGCAGCAACCCCCGTGAGATAATAGCCAATCCTGCTATCCCCACTCCCAAATCAGACAGGGCCAAAAGACCTTGTGCTTTGTTTAAGATTTCCAATGAACAAGCCCATGTCCCTGTGGCTGCAAGCCATTACAAAACCAGACAGACTTATATCAGACTCCTTTTTGTTCAACTAATACCACAAAGAAAAAAAAAAAGCTCTTTGGTCTCAGACGGAGGTCATGTCAACTAAAAGGGGCTATTTGGCTATTGTGAACTAGAGGATGATTACTCCATGGATGATAAAAAAAATAAGTATTCCACTATGATTACCTTGAGGTCCATAATCCACAGAGTCACCTCAGATCAGTGCATTACTTACAGTGTGATTGGCTGTTAAGAGCTGTGTGAGTGACACGACACGCTGATAACAGCGTTAGCAAAGCACTCTGTATACAAAGTTGCAGAACTGCCACTAATGCTTTGATGTTCTCAGCCATTATCCTCCCACTCGACACCTTGTCTTCTTTCTGTTTGTTGAAGGAGTCAGATGCAATTATTAGACAGCTCTAGCGGCTGTGTCAATCAGTCTCACGTCTCCCAGATACATAATTCCTCTTTCAACTTGGACGTCATATCTGTCATTATTAAAACACAACAGCTGCCTTTCATGAAAGGGAGTCACACTTATTAGTTCGAGCCTTTCGGATTCATATGACTGATGGAGACCTCTAAATTACCTCTAAAAAATAGCAGGTAATTGGTAATACTTTTATATCCAGAATAGTTGTGAACAACTGAAATGATTGGCAAGCATGATTCCAAATAGGTTTTTCTTCTTGACACATTGTGCGACCAGTATCATCACACTTCACCTGTATTTGCAACACTAGCTTGGATCTTTTCATTGGCTGATGTAAAACGCTGATGCTATGTGTGCCTTCCTGCGGGGTGCCAGGCTGATACTTTATGTAGACAGATCTGAATTTTACAGTATCAGGGAGTGTCTTAGGCTTACTGCTGCAGAGATAGGCCAAACAGATATAGCGTACAGTAACATCCCTAGGGTGCGCTCTTTCTGGTCAAAGAGGAAAAGAACCGCAGGTGAATCGTTAGGAAACCCAAACCCTTAAAAACCCAAGCACAAATCAATGAGCAGAGCTGCCTGTAAGGAGCACGCCAACCAAACAGTCTTCGACTTCCCGATTGCAGCGCTATCAACATTTCATGATGATGTGACGGGATCAGCAGCACGCTGGGAAAACCACTTGGGCCCTGTCCGTCATGGTTGAGACACACGAGCTGCTAAGGCCCCTTGGAGATGAAAACAAAGATATTACCTACATGTACTCAGACGCACACACACACAGTGTGCAAACTGCACACAACCACCCAAGCACACATTCACAGATACAGTCATGCTCGCTAACACACATTATGAGCAACAGAGCTATCAGGGCTTGTAAGCTGCAAATCCATATGATATGAGAAATCCGAACAGAACAACAGGATAATCAGCAGCACCCTGATACGCAGCTCCTCTTTCACCGCTCTACAGTGCTTCCACATTTTCTTCCCCTGCTCCTTAGTTGTCTACAATACTGCAAGCCTGACTCTAAAGGAATCCAATCTTAATATGTAGCATACTAGTGAGGGCTTTTAATGTCTCCTGTTTCTGCACTCCAAAATGCCAAATCATTGCTAACCTACTTAACCTAGCACCTCCAGAAAGGGTGAGAGATTACAGCAGACTTTTATCCCTCCAGTAAAAAAAACACACTTGCCAGGGAGAGGATTGGCCAGGGTGTTTTTTTTTTCCTTAATAGGCCTCGTTCTAACTAATGCTCTTAAATGATAGATTAAACAAGGAGAGTCTTAGTGGTACAGGGGGTGGTGAGGAGATCCAAGAGATCCGTGAGTGAAATCAGAATTAGAGACACACACGATGAGAGAGAGAGAGAGAGAGAGAGAGAGAGAGAGAGAGAGAGAGAGAGAGAGAGAGAGAGAGAGAGAGAGAGAGAGAGAGAGAGAGAGAGAGAGCAGTAGTAGGAAATGCAGTCTGCAGGAGTTGAGTCTCACACAGAAATTCTAAATAATGCAAGTTTAGACACACAAACGCCTCAGTTAACGCCTGTTAACTAGGATGCTTTACCACAGGCTGTCCTCTCACTAACCCATTACCACTTATGGGATGAACCCACAAGCCAGGTTGGCTAAAATGGGAGACAGTTTAAGCTTTTATGTTATAGTGGATGTGGCTCTTTAAAAGTAAGGCCTCAGTTTTAGCGTCGTCTCTAGAGAGCTACCACTAAGAGGGAAGCGAGAGGATGTAGTAACTTAGACACAGGCAAACCAGAGATCATAAAGAAACAGATGGTGCGAGGCTGCCTGTTTACACTACTAGTCTTAACTGCTGGGACATTAAACACACCCACACTGGTATACTCACAATCACTCACATTAGCGTGACTCAGACAAGAGAATTGGGCAATGTCAAGAGAAAGTCAAGAATGCTTTTTAGCTTTGATGGAATGTCTGGCTCCATTGTAAAATGCAATGCACCAACACATCATTTGATTTTTTTTTTTCCCTGCCATTCTTCAAACTGAGTTTAGAGATGCTGCAGTCCTCTGTCTTGGCGACATGAGGTGTAAGTTAACTTTTTTCACGTAGAAGAGAGGCACTTAACATTGATGTGTGCATGCTGAGATATTTGCTGGTTCATTTACTTGCAAGTGGACGTGCTGTGCTCTCTCTTGTGTGAGGCGGCGTATGGCTTGGGTGGGTTTATGTGTGTGTGTATGTGAGAGTGTGCGCTTCTGCACAGATGCATATTCATGTTAAACATTGTTCATTTTTGCACAACGATTGCATGCATCTCTTGTAACGTCAACATTTCAGCGTGGTAGTCTGGACCCCTCCACCCTGACCTCCTAAAGCTCGTTCTCATTCAGTCGGCGATACCCTGTCTGTCTGCGCCTCCCAGCTCATTAAATGTGCTGGTCTCTTTTTGCCTCACTATCTGAGAGATGAGCAAACACACAAATAATGACTCATCTACATGTAATTATATCAGATTATTGTCATATTACAGTCATTGCATTTGATCGCCAACCTCCTTGTTATCATCTGTAATCTATGCAAACCCCCATAACTGTGCTCCCTTCCTTTACTTCTTGAAGGCATGTGCTTTGACACAATGTTACATATAATTAGATATAATTGGTGATGTTTCATAAAGACCTTCTCCTCTCATGAGCTGCTGATGATTACTTATTGAGATACATATCTTTTACGATGCTCGGCCACTGCGCCTGAATGTCACAATTTATTAGTCAGTCGAGTAGTCACACTGACAATCCTCCCACTCAAAAACGCACAAATAACTCTTGATTATCCAGAGAGGATACTATGAATTTTCTGATTCCATTATGCTAAGACGAGTCCTGTTGGAGGCAAGGAAGCTCTTATATAATTTGGTTTTTGAATGATTGTCCAGGGTGAATTATAAGAGAGAAATATTATTGGATATCGTGGTGAAACAGAAAATATCTGATGGAAAGAGACAAAAAGGCTGGAGAAAAGAGAGAGAGTGTAGAGACAAGAGCATGTATCCTATAAATGTTTCAGAACAACTGATACAGATATTGATCAAATGTTTCCTTGTCTGTGTCAGATAAAAGTCAACACTTGATCTGGGTTTGAACATGAATCACCCTGCATGTGCAGCCAGGCTCTGATCCTCTGCATATTAAACATCAACACTATAAATTATCAGCATCTAAAACTGACTTGCATACTGGGTAACAATATGTTATATGCCTTTTTATACTTCATAAAAAAGTGTAAAAATACCCTGACTCTGCTTTGATTGTGTAGACATGGGTTCAGTTAAAAATAATACTTTGGCAAACAAAAGTGTTATTAATCCCTACTACGGCTGTAGACTGCAGCTTTTGTGATAGTTAAAAACTAGAATCTATTAGACAGCCAGGCCTTGGAAGTGTAATTAGGCAGCTACCTGGCAAAATTCTCTCTGATGCCAAAGTTTTCAAAGCCCACCTTGCTTCAAAGCAAAGGACCCCTGAAGAAAGGAATCAGTTAATTCATTATTTATTATTTACCGACTATACACCGGGATAAACAAATTCTTTTTTAAGCACCTAATGCAACCTCTAAGCTAGGCTCCTCAGAGAGTAAACAATGGCTGGTTTTAGCCCTCCATTTCTGCATCCAGTCTCTGCATTTTTGTTCCATTGTGTTTGCTGCTCACTGCACTCTTTAAGCTTGCAATGTTAAAAACAAACTGCATGTGCTGCAAAGCAAAGAATATTGTGTGCTGCTTGCAGTTATATGACTGATTTACTGTATAGGAATGTGAGGGCAAGGGAAAAAAAAGATGAAGAGCATATAAGAGATGAGTGAGAAAAAAAAAAAAGTGACTGAGTCTGGGCACCATAGTAAGAAATGGCAGCTTTGGCTCTGATTCACCTTTGGTTGAGGGCCTGGTGGACACTGGGTGATGCTAATATCGAGTGACAAGGCAGCCCACTGGCTAATGGGAGCTAACAGGGCGTCCCCTTCGCACGCCTGGTGACCAGACTGAAACCTAAATCCTGCTTTGACACCGTGCACACACTGCCACAGAAAATTTTATTATTATTTCATAAAGCAGGGATTCTCAGTTCAGTGTTACATGCATTGCAGCACATCACAGATTAGCCATAAATTAATTTTTACTGTCTTAATATTTTCAAACCCATCCGGGCATAGATGTTAGTGTACCAAGCTTTCCAGTGTGCAAATAATGAGGATGTTTAATGTGATTATTGTGATGTCAACATGATAAATGTGTTTTTACTGAAGTTTAGAAATATTAGATGTTCCACTTGCTATCTTAAATGCCATTGTTGTTAGGAAGTAACACAATAGAACATAACAAGATAAAAAAACAACAGCACAAAAACATAATGTAAACCTCCAAATTAAACATCAGCGAAGCACTGAGCCAGCCAGTGTCTCTTGAGGTGAAGCAAACATTGTCTTCTTGCTTTGCAATAAGTAAAGTCAAGTGTCTTTTAACTCATTCAGCCCTCTCTCAGCACATATTTCTGAGTCTGTTTGAAGATTCAGCTGAATTAAGTCATATGCAACAAGCAGCGAGCGAGTGTAGATTAAAGATGCATACACAATACTCAGACATTGCTGATCACATCACATCCAGACAACATGACGATACGCAGGAGATTTGCATATATGACTGTGCAGATCAGTGGGAAACTCCTTTCATTTCATTATAATTGAATGATTCACTGCACATGGAAATAACACGAGTGCTATAGAGAGTATCAACATGCCTCCACAAATGCAAGTTCTAAAACCAGCAGGATTTGACATGATTGCTATCAGCTCTCTGTGCGGAGGAGCAGTAGCAGCAGACACTGAGGAATAAATCACTCTTTGTAGATGATTCACAGATGATGGATTAAGTATTCAACATCTCAGGGAGAGTGCTGTTATTGTAAATAACGACCCTATCAACCTCCCGCATTATGCACAAAACCTGTTCTTCAAACGTTACCACACCACCGATGTTGTTATTCAGCATCAGTAGTGCTGTCACTTTGCTAGACATAAAGCTTCCTCTGACAGCTATGCCCTTATTGCCTAACACTTAATTAGCTAGAATCTCTTTTCTGCCATCTGATTTCAGCAGCTATTGAGCAAGGAGTATTTTCAGAAGAGCATCCTTGGGCCTGAGCAAAACACTACACTTTCACCCTAAAGGATCTTCACCTGATGAACTGTCGAGCCAGAAGCAGGGCGAGGTCCAGTGACACACACAGTGGCAGGATGCAAACGTGAAAATAACCCTTTATTTACTTGACCCTGAACATCAATCAAATTCTCATCCCTCTCTCACTAGTTGTTAAGGAAGTGTGTTACAATTGTTGCTCTTAGTTGCTGAGAGCCATGCTATGCTATGCAGCCCTGCAGATTCTATGCACAAGGGTTGAGGGTTGCCATGGAAACAGATATCTGGACTACGTAAGTTATGATTTATCAAAACACCCCCAGGTATGTAGCCTAGATACTTGAGGCTCTCAGAGGAAGAAACTCCTCAGCTACACAAAGCATCTGGTCAGTGAGGGATGGATTGTAAATCTGTCACAAACTTTGCCTTTGTATGTAGCCCCTGTATCAAACAAAGGCTACGTCCAGGCTGCCGTCAACTAAACAACTTGTTGTGTTCTTGGTGTGTATATGCTGCTAATCTGTCTGAGTTATGCCAGCAGTGTGAAGTAAGGGCCGTGGATAATAATGGGAGCAAAATCTGTCACGACATTTAGAGTTTGAGGCGGCTCAGGGGCTGTAACCCAAGTGAGCTGAAATCATTACGACCTCTTGGACCTGGCTCTGCAGAAATAAAGCTCTGTGCTCAGAGCTGAGGAAAAGGAGGTCAGGGGCCAAATGGTGGCTGGGGAACGGGTCAGTGATTACAGTAAGAGGCCCGGTCGCTCATCGATCCTTTGGCTCAGGCTGGAGCGGGTGAACGACTGGAGCTCTCACAGACACTCAGAGACAAAAATGGAGCTGATGCAAGGAAACAGGAAGAGATGTGGGGGGAGCCAAGGAGAGGCCAGGGACACTGAGAAGCAGAGGCATGCACTATGAAGTCTTTGAGAATGAGAGTGGGAAGGGGCCGTGTCAGCGAGTGTTGTGTAGAGACAACACGAAATGTGTGAAGTGAACCTGAACTGAGCACCCCCAGAGAAATGCTCTGTTCTCGGTCTGGTGGTAAAAAAAAAAAATACTTAAATTCACTGTATTCACTTTGCTTCTTGGAGTGCTTGTGTACCAACGCGTGCTTCATAAACATAACCTCTACCTGCTAAATACTTTTGACTGCACCAAAACTTTAATTACTTTCAAATATGGCTGTGATTATCTAGCTTGCAAGCATTTCTTACCGAGAATCACAGACTAATGTAGTCCAGTAATCACAGTGAGTAGGGCTTATTGAAAAGCTAATTGCCTATTAGGCTCAACTTGTTGCCTTGGATTTTCCTAGCCCAGTTATGAGGCTGAGGACCAAAGGGCTTGAGAAAAATATGAGGCGATGTTTTCAAACTTCAGAGAGAAGCTGTCAAGCTGTAATGGAAAATGCCAAGTTCTGCAATGATGGTTTTACAGAACCAGAGCAACAGAAAATATTTATAAAGTTCGAGTCACTCCATCATGCTCTGCCTCTGTGAAAAGCCTGCAATAGAACAAAAGTATTTTTGTCTATCATGCTTACACTAAAATAATAGTCCATTATGCTTTTGAATTTGCATATAAATAAATTGAATAAAAAAGATTGCAATGTTAAAATATGCTGCCGGTTAAGAGTTTGTTGTACATAAGTTGTTTTCTTAAAGTGTCTCAAACAGTTTGATACCATCTATACACACTAAAATGCACCCACACACACACACACACAATGGACAGTCTCATCATCAAATTGTCCACCCACTCTCCCATCCAGCCCCACTTCTTCTCTGCACTATTATTTTCCTTTCCAAGCCTTCTTCATCCCAGTCCCCATGCAGCCCTCACAGTCATTTTACCCCCACTGAGTTAATCAGAGGTGGAGGCTACAGCAGTATGCCTGCAGAGTATACACTATAATCTGTCTAAACACACATGCGCACAGCACACACACACACACACACACACACACACACACACTGCACCTGTACTTGTATATGTCATAATCAGGCTGCTTGGCTCTCTCCTGGTGTGAGTAGAAGAGAGGACTGGACCAGGCAGCGATGGGAGACTGTATTGCACTGATGATGGCCTGAACGGTAATCACTACCTGATGGTACTAAAGGGGCCCACTCAGGGCTCGGCTCCTAGCCCTTACACCCCAGTGCTGGACATTTATTATACCCCCCAACCACATCTATCATAAAAATGAAAATTGATGTATTTCGTGCTTCACACACCTCCTTTTTTCATTTTACACCCTGAGATATCTCTGCTGCGTGATTCAGTGTCACTTAAGGACAAGAAAGCAATTCCTGAAATTGTAGATTACCATGTCTGTGTTTAACAGCCACTACCAATGTTTCATCCCAGTGCTCACAGAAAGCAGCGTGAATTTGAGCCAGAGCCACCCCCAACTGAATGCTCATGGGGATGCTAAATATAGAAACTATTTTCCATATTTCTTTTCATCAACACCAGGGCCATTGCCCAGCATATCATTTTCTCATCATGCAAATTGGCAGAAACTTGTACCATTTGCGCTGTTCATCTATTTGGCAGAGACAGCTTGTTCACTCAATGGGACAACTTCACAAAGCTAACTGGAGGTTTCTGCAGGTTTATTTAACTTCAATATAATGCACTGTAGTGGAAACTGAAATATGCAAAGGTGAGCGATGAGACTGAAGGAAGTTTGAATGTGTGTTTTGATTTGCTGGTGCAGATCTGTGACCTTGATGGTGCACTGGCATGTGAAGAGTGGAAGAGAATGCAACTTGAGTCTAAATTAAAATGGAAATAATATGCCCTGCTGGGTAAAAACTGTCTTTGTGATAAGACTATGAGCCAAACTGCAAAAGATCCAACTTGAACAATTATTATAAACCATGCAAGTCTGCTTCCCCTCATTGTTTTTAGGGTGGGGGAGACTCTAACTTATAAATGTGTAAATAATTTATACTTTAGCTTCAACAATAAATCCAAAATGCTTATATATTCATTTTAGGGAAAGAAGACAAACTCCAGCCAAACTGCCAGAGGCAGTGAAAAGTGTTTGCATAGTCTAAACGCTTTTGGGAAAAGATAAATAAATAAATAAAGAAATATAAATAAAGAAGTAACTGATGAAAACAGTGTGATAAGGGAGAGAATACAACAAGAGAAGCAGTGACTGCGCAGGATCTGTCAGAGTGAAAAACGGTCGGAAAAGGAGGTGAAGTTGTATAAATAGGGCAGTAGAGGAGTCCTTAGTTTCCTAATGGATGGGATCTGCTGCCACTAACCACACCTGTGCTGTCATCATCACTTCTCTTTAAACCTTTAAGGAGGGAATATGTAGCCCGAGAAGCCTGGCTGATGAGGTCTAACCTAGATCTCTGCTTTGTTGCTCACTTGCAGCTTTGTGGTTGTGTGCTTTGGACACTCTTTCTGTAGCACACTAACTCTAAATGAAGGTGTACTGAATGTTAAGAGATAAGGCAAAAGTACTGTTACAGACAACTTAAATTTGTCCTCAAATTTGTCCTTGTTTTGGCTGTGTCACTGCAGCAGCACTCCAACAGTGGCTCAGTCAGTTCAGACCCAGGTCATATAGTGCAGAGGGAACAGCATGGTTACCTGCTGAACATTCAGAATTCTTTTTTTTTTTTCCTGAAGATTTTGCTCCATTTCTACTTTTTAAAGATTAAATATGTTTTGACTAGATTTGTTGAGGGTGGCCAGGCAGTGATGGAAGAAGTACTGGGAACTTTTTCTCAAGTAAAATTAGCAGTAACACAGTACTGGTGCCCTAAGTCAAGCCTTCAAGATTTTAGTGAAGTACTCTGAAATATGTATTAGTCAAAATGTTAAAGTATCAAAGTACTTCATATGCAAAATAGCACCATTTATAGTGTAATATATAAAGGGACTTGCAGTACTGATGCTTTTATGTCGGGTAGTTTAATCTATAACAATGCATCATATTTGATCAATTATTTAAATATAACCAAATAATTAATGTTATGATTAATATGAATACTAATTAATTATAAATTAAATATAACTGATAACATTATATTTTGTCTATTCTATTGTAATATTTTATATATTTTATATTTTACATCTATATTTGAAAAGTAACTAGTAACTAATGCTCATAAATAAATTACACTGGAGTAAAAAGTACTAATATTGCATTCTGAAATGTAGAAGTAACATAAAATAGACACACTGAAGTGAGGCAAAGAACAAGAACTTGTGCTCACCTCTGGCACCAAGGCAGCTTCACTTTTCCTGTTTGGGCCTCAGACCTGAGCTGATGTTTATGGTCAGTTCCAAATCAGATGTTGCTGTGTTTCACCCTGTGTCTGCTGATTCAGATGTTAATTGTCTGGTGACTTGCTCCTTTTGATGCCGAAATCCTGTAACACAAATGTGGCATAGTTCCTGGACATCACTTTTGACAAATGTATTCATTTCAAATATTCTAGATGACTTACATTAAGTACAACACGGTACAGACAAAAGTTGTCTGTACCTTTTTCAGTAGGATACCCAACATGCAGCTCTGGAGACTTTTAGCCTCCGACAATGTCAATAGCAGACACAGTAAAAGCCCCTTTGACCAAGACTAAAAATTTTATTCAGACTCACGTCTTGGACTATATATCTATTCCTCACTGCAGAACACACTTTTTACAAATGCCAGAGAGTCACAAAATGTTGGATCAAAATCTTTAGTGAGATTTCTTTTTTTTTTTTTTTTCCTTCCCAGGCAGGTACATTTTTTGACACCAGAAAAGTTGCCACAAACAGCCACACTTTCAGTGCTAGAAATTCCAGCATAGAAAAGAACTCGTGTGCTCAAGAGGGAGAAAAAATGTCTCCAGGCATATTTTGTGAGGTGAATGACAAAATGATGCCCACAGGAAACATAGTTGCATAGTTAGCAGAAATTACACTTGAATTGAACCAAAGTTGTATTTGTCTTGCTGTGGTGGGTCTTGGGTGTTTGTCCAACATTTAATCCACACTGATGTGTGTGTGTGTGTGTGTTGAACATGTTTCACTCCTGCATGGCTCTCCTACTGCTAAAAGACTTGTGGGTACTTATTTCTGTATGGTCATAAAGGGGGGGCACCACTTCCTTCTCCATGTCTTCACTTTTAATTACTTGTGATCTCTCATCTCATTTCTAAAAGCATCTATTCACAGTACCACAGCTTGACAAAGACAACAACAGAGATGATGCTCTTATTGCAAGCATAGAGGAGAGAGGGAGGAGGAGGAGTGCGAGCATGTATGTGGTATGTCAAGTCAAATTGTTTTTACATTTCATCTTGCTGGCTCCTTATCTATTCAACTGTTTATCTGCATCTCTGCTGGGGTATGTGCAAGCTCCTGGCGTGTGTCTCTGTGTATGTTTGTGTGCAACAACTGCCAAAGTAAGGAGGCAGGCAGCTTGCTGTGTCAGGGGCTGTGGGGGGAATGTTCAAACCCCAGTCAGCGGGGGATTGCGTGTGAAATACAGATGTTAGAAATGGCTCGACTGTTTGCCTATTGTTATCACTGCTCTTTGGCTAAGAGAAGAACAGTCTCGGGTTTTGACTTGACAAGGGAGAAACAGAATGATAAATTGTCCCACCAGCTTTCATCCAACCCACCGCCCGCAAGATGCCCCCCCCCCACCGCCCCACCCTGCAGTAGATAGCATAAAAAAAACAACAGATTACAAAGTAATACACAGACAGCTACACAATGAGCAGAGGAGATAGGAGTCCCCACCCTATTGTCTCACCAGCTGCCACACAGAAAACAGGGCATGAATTAATAAGGCAAGAAGAGGGTTACAACATTTTATTTATTTTTTTAATATATGAGTGATTTCAAAGGGCAGCAACGGAAGAAAGAAACTGACAGTTAAACAAACATTTGAATGATTGTGTGTATATACCTAGAAATCTGCTACTAAGACATTAGAGCTGTGTAGAGTGGAGCACTGTGTAAAATTATCGTGTATTCTGAGACTTATGCTTCTCATGATAATGATTTTTACAACACTTAGTATCCACCGCTGTTACATATACATACTAATTAGCCAGAAGAACAAAGAAGTCAACTCTCTGATCTCTCCTGCTGAATGCTGACGATGGGCAGTTTGGCTATAGCAGTAATTAAGTCCAGCGTATACTGTAAGTTGCTCAACAAAGTAACTTGTAATGTTCCTCTGTGAGATGAGTTCTGTTTTGTTTTTTTGTTTTTTTTAACAACACACATTAAGGTTTCAGACACATCTTTAGCAGATACATCACTGTTTGAACTGTGGGTGCAGGCTCTGTACAGGCTGACACTGCATAAAAGAGGAGATAACAAAACAAAAATGTTTGGCAGTAAAAATAGCATAGAACAGAAAGCCTCTCGGCCAATTAAAGACCTGGCGCATAACGAGAACACAAGTTAGGTGTTAGTCTGAAGGTGGGGATGTCTTTGCACTAATTAATCTGCAGAGACCATTGACATGGTTGTGGCCAGTGTTGTTAAATAACCTTTGTATTTTCAGGCAAACTTATATAAACACATAGGAAATATTCTTATGGTGTGCCACACTTTAAGAATAATGAAGGAATTAATAAACTTTATGTGAAAAATAGAGTAATTCGTGAGATCTTAAACCGCACATACCCATAACCCATATCCCTCGCGTGAATACCACATGCTATAATCCTACCCACTACCCTCCCACACACACACACACACACACACACACAAATACCCAACTGTCAAACCACCATCCACCTCGCTAAAGGAAAAGTAAAAGATCTAAATTTCTCCACCCTGAGCTGCAGGAGCACTCTGGCTGATGTGTAACATTAATTTCTCATGATGTCAGTCAGCTTTCATCAGTGTTAAACTTTAGCATGCCCATGAGATAATCGTCCGGGACAGACGTGGGAAGACACCGCAGGGCTATGTGAGAAGATGACTGCCCCCTCCACTCTGGTGCGTGGCATACCCCCACCTAACTCTGAACTGCACATCACCAGCACCACCAACAAAAAAAAAAAAAAAAACTTGAAACTTATACATTTTAATATCTTCTGCCTGGATGCCCTCCCCTGGCTGTGTGGTCATGTTTCCCAGAATGCCTTCACTGGTTTTCCAATTACAGTAGAGAACAAAACAGGAGACGGGAACAAAACGTGTGTAATAGAAACACACAATGCCTGCATGTGTGTGGGTGAATGCGTTGGTGTAGGCGCGTGCTGCGTGGTTGGGGCTATATCTAGGTTTCTTGTAGGTGCAATATTTAGGTACATTATTATATAAAACAGTGACGTATTATGTTATGTAAATCGTATCAGTAACAGCTGATTACATCTTACAACGTACACTATTGTATGTAAAGACTGGTATGCTGGTTCTTATAATGTACGTTTTGTCACTATATATGAGGTTTTAGTTTTAAATTAATCAGATTTCTGTGATGACGATAAGGCTTTTTCACACCGCTCTTCACTGTGTGCGAGACAGTGGAAAAGCTATATGTCTGAATATTCAGCACATTCAGTGCGTGTGATGAAGCGTATGAGCTGATTGGAATTATGCAGCGCAAGTGCTCTGTTCACTCTCTTCTAGGCTCCATCATAATAGGTTTTATTCTGGTGCAGATTAAAGAGTTGGGGCAACACTGACACAGAATTTGACCTCGTGCTGTAGGTAGCCGATAGCTCCCGCAGGAACGAAGTTAAAATTGGTTAACCAACAGCGATGCAGCAGATGGAACTTAAGATGCTGTCTGCGCGGCTTAGCAGCTTCCCCTCCTCACAGAGTTCAGCCTTTGTAGGCAGAGTTAAGTTTCCATCCATCATGCATCACCTCTCCAATGATAGCATAGCTTCCACAGCCAGCTAGTTTTACATTATGTATTGTGAGCCAAGTGGTCTTATGAAGGCTTATTGCCACTAAAGGCACAGCCGGCGCCTCTCTTACTAAAAGGATTTTTTTTTTTCGTCTGTCTCACTTGTTCGCCTTTTTGCATTTCTATGAAGAGGAAGAGGCTTTTAATCTGCCTGCCACCATGCTGGTGTTACACAGAGAAAGACCTTCACATTTATAGTTTATCACTGGTTCAACTAATCCAATTGGCCATGGCCAGACAGGACCAGAAACATCTCTGTGCATCATCTTACAGTACTTTGGGCTCTGAACTGTTGGATGTGTGGGAGAGTCTGCTTTCATCTACCCCAGTGATAGTATTGGTTTATTAAGGGCCTTGAATAATGCTTGAGATCATTCCCAAATGCCCTGTCCCCAAAAGACGCGAGTGAAATAGTTATTCTGTTTTTCAGATGAAGAATTTTGTGATACCCCCAGTTCACAGATGAAAAACCATCAATGAGCCAAATATAGTGGGGAGGAAAAAAAAAAACCACTTTGTTTCTGGCTGTTGAGGAAGTCTTTGCTTCGGCTCGGAAGAAAAGAACATCACCTCGCACAGTTTCAATGAATGACTCAGTAAAATGTGGTTCACCACATATAAATATTCAGTGAACGTGCACTCCCCATAGGGATCTATGTGGACTATCAATATGATGGATTAGTCTTTGCCTACTGGAGAAAAAAAATAATTACTCAAAGCAATAATTACACAAGCCCCATGCTGAATTGCACAACACTCAGCCTGTAGATAAGATTTCATTGTCAAAGTGTTGAAGTGAATAACTTACACCTTGAAGGACAACTGGGGAACTTTACAGGTCATCTGCCTTTTCTGCCTCCTTTAAATACATTATGAAACAGTTTAATGAAGGATGATAATAGCAGTAAACACATTTTAACCCAGACTGTGATCTTTTCCTAAACCCAGCCAAACATTTGTCCATTCCACAACCTTAACCACATATATATACTATTATAATCATGACCACAAAGGTCAGGGGACGTCTGCTGCTGTTACATTCCTATGGGTCAAAGACTTGTTGGAAACTTAGTCCAGGTTAACTCACAATTCTAAGTAAGTAATCCACCCTAATCTTAATCTGGTTTCAGATCCACACATGGAAATGTATGTAATGCAATGGTCCCCAGTCCAAACACTGGTTTCCCAGTTGCCCTGTAGACAATGGTTGTTCCAGGTGTTGCAGGTCCACATGTTACAAGCACAAAGCATCCATCCAGTAATTAGTGCTGGATGTTGTACCACAGCCCTTAATTTGGTCAAACTTGTCAGCCGGCAGTTATAGCTGTTGGATAATTGAGTAAAAAATGTGAGTGATTGCCAAATGCCCTGCCACCTCATTACAAGCTTTTACAGTACGTTCCTCTGGTGAGTTGTTGGGCTGTCGTGCATATTAATGGTTACCATAGTTGTGTTTTAGTACAGTACATACACACACATCCACATTTTGTTGTTGATGTGTTTATTAAACCACTGAAGTCAGCGACAACAGGAGATTCAGCAGTCTAATAAGCTCTTTAATGGGAGAGAAAGAGATTTGATTATGACTTTCCAACTGGGGTTACCGTGCTTTGGACCTCTGTGTGAGCCTGTGTGTTCACTTATACATGCATGCAAGTTCATCGTATGGTGGAGATAAGCCTGTAGCTATAGTGGAGAGACTAGCAGTGCTCAAGTAATTAATTTATCATTGAGTGACCGATAAGCTGTGGGGCAGAGCCTCGCCTGTCGTTGATAAACAGATAGGAGTTGATTTATGTAGAAGTCCAGGGCATGTGCACTTATCTGTGTGTGTTTCTCTGTCTGCTTGTTTCATTTTGGCTGACATGCGTGTGTGCGTATTTATACGTAATGCAGTCACTACAGCTGCTGCCTCTAGCTATGTTTTTATTTATATTCTTGAGGTCTTTAGAGTCTTCCAAAACTTGTTTCATAGTGAGGAGATCCATCAAGCCGGTAGAGGAAAAACAACAGAGGAGCAGAGGTCAATTGAGACCATGGTGCACATCAGAGGAAACAATGGTTGTTGAATTATTGAGTCTTTCCTGTCCCATCAGCCATTTGTCCCAGGCCTAATGGGTTTCTTCTCTAAAAGGTAGGGGATGGAATTTACTTTGCTTTTTTTCTGAGGTTAAAAAAAAAGGAAATAAATAACTAAACAAAACTGAGCTTTCCTCCTTAAGACAAGAGCCTCCAGCGTCAGCATGTTTAAAAAAGCTGGATTCAAAATAAATTCTTTCACTTTCTCTTTGGGTTATCACATTGCTTTAAACTAACAGATACATTTTGACAGCATTATTTATTCAGAGTAACAGTGCCTGAACTGCTCTGAAACACTGAGACTTAGACCCCCATAGTCTGTGGGGATGAGGGGTGGAGGCTGTTTTCAACACGCGCTCACACACACACACACACACACACACACACACACACACACACACACACACACACACACAGATATGTATTGAAAAAGAGGCATTGACTGACCAGCTGTCTGACTGGTTCTGTCTGCAGTCACAGAGAAATCTGTCTGCCAGCGCCTTCGATTAATCCACACTTCCCTGGGCTGCTTAGATTTAACTCTCATCGCGCTGCTATCGGTCGATAGGAACTCAGCGAACACAAACATACACAAATCTGAACACACACATCAGAAATGTGTCCAGTGACACAGACAGACAGTTGGTAGGTGCACAGTCACACGGACACACAAAGGGAAGGTTTCACACCTTCCCGGAGCATGTGTGCTCCTGTGGGTTTTTATTGGGTGGGCCGCCATCCAGCCATGAGCTCAGGAATCTGGTCTGTCAGCTGGCAGTCAGGACTCTGCAGGTGTCTCCTCAGCACAAAAGCGAAGTCAAGGGCCAATAAACAACCACAGCAGGAGAACCCAGGGCCAAATCAATAGCGAGACCATGTACTCTCCCTGCACTGGCTGTAAGATCTTCTTAATCACATAAAAACACGTCTGCCCCTCGCTCATGGCAGCACATTCACATGCACGGCCGCCTAAGCGACATGGAAGTGACGCGCCGTGGGCTGCAAATGTCTTCTCTGGAAACCACGGCGTCAAGTCGGTACGCTCGCCCAAAACTACAGCTGTTGTTTCCCAGTGTCTGTTTGGGCGTGATTGCTGTCAGGTCATTCAAATCAACACATGGCAAAAGCAGCCCTTTTTCCTGCGCTTCTTTTCCCCAAGTATTAGCTGTTCGTCTAGTTCGTTGAACCAGTAATATTTTATCTGGTAGCATGCAAAGTTCTCAGATGGAAAAGTAAGTGTTTACGTCTTATGGGTTGAATGGCATCATGCAAAATCTGCAATTCCTCCATGACTGGAAACCAGTGGAACAGATGCATCCAACTATGTCGGGGAGTCAGTTGGCCGGATGAAGTCTGACTGAGCTTTGAATGATTCAAAGTGAACTCAGATGCCCTCAAGCATGTGGTTACTATGCTGATATCATTGAAAATAAGTCTTTTAGCTCTCTACATGTTAAGTCAGTTCTTGTGGAATGTGAAATGTGGTTAGACTCGCAGCACACTGAACCTGGCTCCAGTGAGGACAAGATATCGAATAAATCATACAGTAAGAATAGCTTTAATTAAGGCATGGGGATTGTTATACAACCTCTCTCACAGCCATCCACCAGTAAAAGGTCTAACTAAGGTTTTACAGCTCAGTATAGTTGGAAATATCAAATGAGAACCAGGGTGCATCCAGCTCGTAGGGCTACTGATTGATTTCTGCTCCAATTTCAGTGCTTCGTTTTTAGACAGACTCAAAGACTGATTTGTTTCATGGCATTACCATTGCAGGAATTCATTAAACCTGTTGTTAACTTAATAGCCAGGATATAACAGCGCATTACAATTAGCCTCTTCCTGAGGTTGTTGTTACACCCTGGAAAAATAATTTTATAGCCCTTATTAAGTTTATCACCCTTCCCCACAGCTTTTAAGTCTCACACATTGGAATTGTACGTTCCCTGACCGTTTCTCTGAAGAGGTACATGCACTCAGATATTGGTACTGTATCCATGGACACATACACCCTCTGACTGTCAGCACACTGTCAACATCTACAGACCAGAAGATATTAATTAAGTATATATGTCTCCCTTATAGGTCCCAGTAAAAAAGATGTGCAGGGTTTTAGCAGCCTGACTGCCACTGATTGGTGTTTCCTCAGCTTTAGTCTGCAGCACTGTTACATTAAAACGCTCAGAGCCAGCATAGTTACTCTGAATGTAAAAACAGAATCAATGAACAACACAGTGGAGCATGTTGTTAGATCATAAACATATTCATAATACATAGCTGTAGCAGCAATGTGTGCCACCTTGTCTCATGATGGCTTTGACTGATTCAAGTAAATAAAAGGCTTATCTCAACCACGTGGACAGAGAGTCCTCCACTGCCAGAGAACATTTTTGTCATATTTTTTGTCAGGGGTGGCTGTTTCATAGTTTTTATCAGAACTTTAAGATGATTTTTAATAAATCCACTGTTGATGATAATGTAAATACAAGGTCATGTAACATCTTCCACTGCCTCCACATGAGGAGAGGCGTGGAAATCAGGGCTAGTGTGTCTCATTCTGTACCAGGCTGTATGAACAGTGCATGGTGCTGAAATTATGTGTAATAAATCTACCAGAAGAGTCAAAAATAAATAACATAATCCAATTCATTTAGATAAAACATGCACAGCTTTAACTCTATGGCTTTAGCCTTTTTGACCAGAATAGATTTGTTTTTCATTTGCCCATAAATTAACCACTTTTTCATCTCATGTGGCAAATCTATCAGTTACATCTGTAGTCTCGCGGTGCAACAATGAAAATGCATTTGTGTATATGAGTCGTTTCATAGCAAAAGCAATGGTATTAACATCAGCTGCTGTTACTCTATTACTTCATAATAGGTTTATACTATTGATAAATGTTTTTAAATTAATTCAAAGAAACAAACAAAACATATTGAAAACATAACACTCACACAGGCAGAGGACTTTAACAATCTTTCAAATTTTTGCAGCAATCTATTTTCACAAAAAGACACTTACTCTCAGACACTCGTCTCTGCTTTTGTTCTCTTCGGTAAGACAGTGACCTTCATCCAGACCAGTTAGCTTAACTGCCACTTATGTTTCATATTGCAATTCAGAGACTAAAAACATGAATTATTGGTTTGGCACACAGTCCAGTGGAGTAAGAGCCTGAGCCTAGTGCTTCCTTTTCTATGTACTGAATGGAGAAATAATTTTGGATTGAGCATTCATTCTCATTCCTCATCCCAAAAATATGGCTTAATAGCTACATTTCAGATGTGCTGTTTTTGTTCTTTTATTGTTATTATTATTATTTTTAGCAGATACATTTAAAGAAGCCTCCAGTTGAATTGTTTGTTGGATTTGTTGGAAATCCAGCAGTAATTTCAAGATCTCTGGGACAGTTAAATGATAACATCACGGATTTTGAGTCATCAAACGGATTATTTCACTCTTCAGCTTTAAACAAATAATTTGTACAATTCGTGGAAATCAGTGTTAGCTGAAAGCTTCATGATTTCATAGTAACAGATTTACATTATAGCAGTCTTGTTTTAATTAATGATTAATTAATAATAAATGTTCGATGAATAATCCTCATTATTGTCCTTTGAAACAACAGCTGAGATCCCAAAATGTCTGATGTTTTAAGCAGGAAATATGAATCACTGACTACACTTTTTATCATTTGAGTCTCTGTGTCAGTGCCGGAATCACCGTAAATTGATTAATCTTTCAGTGTTACGTCCACCCTTCAAGATTAGAACTGCTTGTTAAAACAGTAAACTGTGTGCATAACATCCCAAAAAAAAAAAGCAGCAGTTCCTAAATTTAATGCTGCGCAGAATGTATATTTTATGTTTTATATACAGTATTTATGGGTGAGAAAATGCTTTGTGGAAATGAGCCAAGAACTTCGAAGATGGCTCTTCCTAGAATAGAGAGAGCAAAAAAAAAAAAAGAAAAAACAAAACTGAGGAACATCCCCTGTGTGGGATCTGTTTTACACATCATTTAACTGAGAAATTGTGTTTCTTTTTCAACATATCTCAGCAGCCATTAGTGAGGATTTGCCCCCACTTGCTAGAAGTTTTGGTACGCCGGCATTACAGCCACATGGCTAACTGCTGTTATCACGACTTGGGATCCACCAGAGCCCAAACAATTACAAGGGCCCGTGTTCTTGTTAATATGTTTCACATTAAATTTGCTCTGACAGGAAGGAAGGAGGGAAGTGAGGACAGAAATGCTGTAGGGATTAATGTTGAGCTCGGGAGCCCATTTCTTCAAGGCATTAGCTGCCTGGTGGAGCGCTGAGGGCCTGACAGGGAACTATGACACAGCGCGTTGAGCCATTTGGGAGTGTTACAACTGAGCACACACACATTTTCTCGGACCCCGAGTGTGTATGAGTGTAAGCTGCCTCACAGATCACGCACCTAACACTTGTACCTCAGAGAGAACAGGTAGCTGTACTCAGAGGACTCCTGTGTGTCGACGCACATGACCGATTTCAGTAGCAGTACCGTGTAGGACACACCTTAGAAAGTTGAATTTTAAATCTAAAATGCACAAAAAGTGAAACAAATTAATTTGCATATTGGAGTACGGGAGAAGGGAGAAGGCATATTGTCAACAGGACCCTGGGCCACCAAACACAGAGGAAAAATAGAGGTTGATAAATGATGCAGAAATGCATATATCTACCCACACCCGTCTGTGTTGTATGTAAATAAGTTTGGCCTAAAGGTTTGGTCTATTTGAAGGGACGGAGCTCTAAAAACAGGCCAGAGGATTTCAGATTGGTGTTTTAACGCTGTGACCTTTGAGTGAGTTGAATACATGCAGACAGCAGCATGGAGCCTGATGAATAGCTTGGGTGTTTTCCCAGCTGGGAGAGCAGATGCTGAGAGGAGAAACAGAACATGTTTTTCTATCTTCCTGCACTCTCTTTTTCTCCCTGCTTCTAATCTTATATTAGAGATTGTGGGGAGAGGGGGCGGATGGTTAGTTTTGGGGGTGGGAGGGCTCAGGAGATGACACACTATTAACTCTCCTGGCGTTAATCTTAATGCCTCATGCTAGAGGACTATACACAATCCATTTTAATGCAATTAGCTCTTGCCAGGAAGGATGAGTTATTCAATGGGAGCATAATTGCATCCTCAAGTTTTTACATTGGTTCATTCCAGGGATGTAATTACTTTCATACATGGTTTAACATGTGGCGTCGCTGACACATACAGTATGTACACACACTGAGGCACTCATGCAGACACATACACAGTCATATGGAATTAAGTTGACACCTAATACATCATGCAATTTTACCTGATTATTCAAAGTAGAAAAGTAGAATTGGCCAGCATCAGGTTTCATCAGTGCTGGCATTCACATAGAATTCCAAAGCAGCTGACCCAGACACAGCAGGTCTGGAGATTGATGGGCTGTTTTTGGATGTGTCACCCCGAAGGGGACAACTGTGTCTTCCTGCTGTCCTACAAAGCCATCTAGCTGCTTTGTATTTAAATCAGGATGACAAAAGCTCCTAACATTACCCTTTGATATTTTAGAGTAAGATAAAGTAGGATGCACAATACTCATCCTGGCATTTCTCTTTCACCGTCTGTTAACCCCTTCCTCTCTCTTTACATCATGACACTTTTTGATTTAAAAAGTCTGCTTTGTCCAAGTATTTCCCAGAGACGTCTTTACCTTTATGTAGTTTGCTCTTTAGTTCTGTCTCTCCTTTCCTTTTTTGTGCGGTACTTAAGGACTCATGTTAAGTACGACTGGGCGACTTTAAAAGAACTAGGTGAACTGGGTCACAGAGGATATTTTAACCTTGGCGTGCTCAACTCTTTCCCTGAGCTAAATCATATGCAGGACTGACAGCGAGCCATACCATATCAGAGTGCTTTCCTGGCAACCGGAGGCAGACAAGGAAGTGCCACGTGGAGACTCCAGTGCCTGGTTAGCAGAGGAAAGCTAACCCTCTCGGTCATACTGTTTGCCACGGTGAAGCCTCTGGACAGTAAAATGGACAACCTCTTCAGTCGGATGACTAGACAAAGGTAGTGTCTCAGACTTTTGGACCCCACTGTGCATATGAAGATCATGGAGTATAAGCAGGCCTGATATGAGCCACAAAACTCCATCAAAGCTCCAAAAAGGCCATTTTCCTAAAAAACTTGAGATCTGCTACCTGGATAACAACATGTATGTAGCAGGGAATCCAGTTTCACCTACTACAGGAGGAACATGAACAGTTTCTATGCCAGATTTGACAGACTGAACAGAGACATCCCCACAAAATCTCTCTGTAACCCTGAGGAGACTGCACTCCAGGTGACACACACACACACACACAGGTTCTTGAGGCTCTGAAGCAGGACTCCCACAAGGCTGGTGCTGAACAGCTGGCAGGTGTGTACACAAGACATTTTTAATGCCTCTGTCACACAGACGGCAGTCCCACAGTCCTTCAAGTCCTCCATTATAGTACCGGTCCCTAAAAAACCAAACACATCCACAACGAATGACTTCATTTCGGTAGCATTCACTCCATTTGCCATGAACTGCTTAGAAAAGCTGGTTCTCAAATCCATAAACTCTGTGGTTCCAGATACGGTGGATCACCTACAGTTTGCCTCCCCCCCCAAAACAAAGCAGTGGACGGAACATATGCATGCATGCTCTTTCTGAATCACAGCTCTGCCTTCAACACCATCCGACCAATGAAGCTGATTGTGAAGCTGGCAGACCTTGGAGTGCAAACACCCACCTGTAAGTGGATTCTGGATTTCCTTACAGGCAAACCACAGGTGGTTAGGTCTCTGCTGAGTTCACAATCAGAACAGGAATCCTCCAGGGCTGCTACGTCAGTCCCAAACTCAATGCCCTGTAGACTTCTGACAATGTTTCCACACAGTATAACAATCTCATAATTAAAAATGCAGATGACATGGCCATCCTTGACCTCATCGAAGGTGGGGATGAGTCATCATCCAGACAACTGGCGAACAAAATCCCAAAGAAAGAAAGCACAGCAAACGGCTTTACTTCATCCAGCTGCTGACGGAGGCCAGACTCAGCCGTCAGCCCCTCACCAAGTGCTACAGAGGACTCATTCTCACTGGCGGCATCACTGTGAGGTTTGGCAACACCGCCCAGGCTCTTCAACGAGTCATCAAGACGGCTGAGAGAATCATCGACTCTGACCTCCCCTTCATGGACACACACTACACACAACACTGCAGGAAAAAAACACAGAGCATCCTGAGTGACCAACATCGCCCAGCTCACTCTTTGTTGGGGTGGAAGAACTCTGGATACAACCTAAGACAACACAGGCCACAGAGCTTCACTGCTCACAAGGCACGCCTCTATAACAGTTTTTTTTCCAGCTGACATTAAGGCTGGGGGGAAATACCACATCCCCCACCTCATTCACACGATGGGTGCTTACACTTAACACCACACAAAAACTCACACACCTTACAGATCTTGTTTTTGTATTTAACTGTCTCACCCCTCTCCCACTCTCATATCTTTATCTCTGTCATACAGTTTTCCCTAGTCCTTTATTTATTGGCAGTTAATGTAATTGTTATCCTTGTGCAGAAATTATATTATTTCTGTGCAACTGTCTTATTCTTTATTATCAAGCTCAGTATGAATATATAGCTGTATATTTGCTTTGTGCAATAAATTTATTTATTTATTTATTATTAGTAGTATTATTAGTTAAATACAATATGTATATATACTGTGTATTTTTTACAAAGTTGACACTGAGAGACCTGCTTAAATTTCCAGTGTACCTGTGCTGCCCCAGTATCTGTGCAAATGGCAAATAAATCTAATCTGAATCTGAAATCTACCCCACCCAGCTCTTCTTTCCATGAGTTTTCTGTATATTTTCCTTTTTTTTTTTTCTTTTTTAAAACGTCTGTCATAGTTGCTTGATTAGTATTTTTTTTAAGATGTAAATGTGACAGATGGAAAATTTCAAATGAAACTGTAGCAGGATTAGTTCAGGTTCGAAGTTGCTTTCTCAGTTGATTTCTCTCTCCCTTTAGGATAACAGACTTTGAAAACATAAGGACATTGCAAGATGATGACATCTAGTTGAGAGCTATTGCAAGGATACAAAGCACAAAGACTGGTTTCTCAAAACTTGATAAATTCTCTTGCTGCTCACGGTGGAACGCTAAGTCCCCGTTCCCTCTCCCTCACGCTGTAGTATATTACACAGAAGGCAAAGATGGAAGGCTTACAGCATTGTCCCTGTGAGGCCAGTGCTTAACCAGTGATGTCTGTGTAAATAAAGGTTCTGTGTAATGGGGAGGGAGTGGAGACATAAGCCCAATGAGCTGCCGCAAGGGAGATTGTTCCTCTGCTCCAAGTCTATAAATAATGGAGATGAAAGGGAACTGGGGCTAGAAATGATGTCAAGTGGCCCTGGGCAGCCCACGGGCCCCTGTCAGAGCCAGGGGGAAGCAGGCCTCACGTCTACCCACAACTCTAGTCTCAAGCCTCCAGGTAAATTTGGCCAGACAGCAATGTTCAGCCATTTACAATGAGGGGTTTGATCAATTGTTATGCAACTGTTTCACTTCTACCACTGTGCTGTAACAATACACAACTGTGAAAAGAGAGAAAAAGTACTTTGCTGCTGTTTTAAAAGCTTGCAGCATTTGTGTTGACATTCAGAAGCTGCATTTGCCTTAATATTTTAACTATTATGTGAGATGTCATTAAAGCTTGATCACACTAGACCACGATCTTAAAGCTACTCAGACAGCATTGGAACAGTCATTTCTCCCAGCTCCTGAAGAGGATGTTTACATTCAAAACCCAATTTTCTGACATGGCTGTCAAAGGTCGGGCCTTCTGTGATGGAACATGTGCCCTCCACGGTGGCTCCTTCACATGTCCCCCTGTGATCAGCAGTAGCAGCACCAGCATGTCCAGATGCACTGACCCCACCTCTGTGTAGCAAATTGCTGACAAGCAGCTTTTTCAGGCAAGCTCAACATATTTCCCACCGTTACCCAAGACCCTTAGAGTGTTTTGCAGATCCCCCAACCCCTGAAGCACAGATGACCTTGACTGTAGAAAACTGAAGATCTCTGGTACATGAACAGATGTTACACATGTTATGACAGAACTACAGGCGGAGGTCACTGATGATAGGAGAGATGGACACCAAAACCCCCAAGCATGTAAGGCACAGTATGACTGACACCAGTACACCTTCAACCTTCAGGTAGCTGGACCTGTCATCCCACACGCAGACATAACCTCTCTCTTGCTGTCTACCACGGACATTTTGTAGGCTGTTAAATCTTGGCACTGGAGCATCTGATGTCTGTTGCTGGGTTCAGACTATAACCTACAGTGGACCACACATACAATAATTTATAAGTTTGTAGCCTAAGGTAGAAGGAGTCAGAAAACATTGGCATATCTATTTTTAAACATGGTCCCCTCCTACGCTTATGCACTTAGTTCAGCAGCTGTGGAGCAAACAGATCCCTTCTTCATCTTGGACCTCCAGAAGGTGGTCCACAGCAGCAATAACGTCACTGTCAAAATGGCGACCACTGAGCTCCTTCTTCACCTTGGAGAAAAGTTAGCAGCCTGACGGTGCCGTATCAGGTCAATTCAGTCCAAGGACCTCCTTGGGTGATAACCCTGAGGTAGCGGATGACTGCACGAAGGCTGATGCTGTCCATTTTCTCTGACAGTGCTGACTTGCAATTTTCAATTACCCGAAACAGAAATACGTCAAAAGTTATTAACTTCAAACTTTCTGCATAATCACTCAAAGATCTGAACTGCATGTGCATGTAATGAGAGCTGCACAACTCACCTCCTACTACCTTGGGTCACAAACATATAAATCACCTCATATCAGCTCTTAAATGGATGCCTATGAATAGACACATAGTTCAGCCTCAACCATCTCGCCTCATTGCATTAATCCCACACTCTCTGAGCCATGGAGTCCTTTTGTTGACCTGCTCTTACAGCTATGTTCCCCTTTTCACCCTTTCCTGCAGTAACTGTAAGGATTATTCAGATATGGTTTACGTCAATGCGGAGTGAATGCTTTATGAATGCATGGACATGCAGTAAGCGTGTGCTAATATGTGTATGAGCATGAAAATATCTTTCCTGCCTGTTATTTCTTCGCCTTCCGTTGAATTTCACACTGACAATTGGCACTTAGGCCCAAGATGAGGAGAAAAAATTTACATGGCTGGTACTGTGATTCTACATAATAAGCCTCACCGCAACCCACTTCACCAGAGAAAACTGACACCCAGCCAGAGCTAGTGTGTCTATTACGGTGCTCTCGCCGTGCTCAGGCATGTCTCGTGATGCAGACATCCCGCCAACTCATTTATAAATGATCTGAGAGTATGATACAGCCCTAGGAAAAAAAATAGAAAAACGTGTAGCTGTCCAAGTGAATTTCACTGACATGGTGCTTTATATAGAGCAGACTGGACTTCAGAGTGGAGAGCGCGCGCGAGAGAGAATTCCGTTTGGTGTTGAACTCCACTGTTGTACCTTCAGGCTACAGCTGTGGACACACAAGTCCCACTGTGACATCCATTTCATTGACTTGGTGCTGCAATATTTACCATTCTATTCCAGTACACTGTGTAAAATACACCTTTTCCAGTATTTGTCTCCCATGCCAGGCCTGTGGCATGTGAAGCGTTTTATGAAGATGAAGAAAGTGTACTGTTGGGAGTTTACTCTCACAATTTCCTCATAAATTTTTAATTCTGTGTTAATTTTCAGCTGCACATGTCTGTATAATGATAATGCTGTTAGCACCAGCCATCTCTGGAGAAACTATCTGGAAGTGGGACGTTCTACTCGTGTTTTTCTCTGAATGTCCCAGGGAGGTATGTTGGGAATGTGACAGTGGCATCTCTTGTAAAACTGCTAACCCATGGCTCCAGCTTTGGCAGCTATATTAATAAACAAGCTGATGTGCACATTAGCAGATCGACAGTACCAGAATAGAACAGAATGACAAAACGATGAGCATGGAAGTGGAAAAAAAAGGCGAGCTCCAGGTCCCTGATGAAAACACCCTGGTTCAGAAAGCTCTTAAGAATGCAAGAATCAAATAGCTTCCCTCCATCATTGAAATGAACTAGCATTACTCCACGGCAAATTCTTTTACTATTCTTACAATTCTGTCCCCAAATTGTGTTCCCTGTGAAAACTTCCACCTGCTCTCTTGAGATAATCCTCTGTGAAATCTTTAAACTTGTCAGTGGCATAATTTGTATCCCAGCATGCTATCAGTTAAGAGCTCACTGATAATTGATTTTGTTTCTGTATCCTGTAAACAAGCATAGTGTCCCACAGAAGCCACAATCAACTAATATTATCTATTATCTGACCTGCAGTGACAGCTAAGGTTAACCTGTAATTGTGGATCTACAGTTCCAGTTCAACGTCTGCCACATAAAAGCATCAGTTCTTTGCTGCTGCAGACACGTAGCATCTACAGGAAAGCAAAGTTATAGCTTCAGCAGTTTTGACATTTGTTACAGTAGCTTTCTTTTTTATAGGTGAGGTAGATAATGGCCATGGCCTTGATTTGATGGGGCATATATGTCAGGAGAGAACAGAGCACATGTCCTGTTCACAAAGTATACTGGAGCTATTTACGGTAACAAACATATACAGTAAACAAGTGCATTACACTTGATTGAACCACAGTGTGCTGGGAGTTGTAGGTTGTTTTACTTTTCTGTAAACACACGCAGTGGCATGGTAAATCATGCGCTCCTCTTATAGCTTCACCGGAACAACACAATCACGTGTTAACGTCTTAACTTAGGCAAACTTACATCAATACATACTTATATATATATATATATATATACAAACAGCAAACTGAGGCACAAACAATATAATGACGTAAAAAATATAAGTATTGTTGCTCCTGCCCATTGGCGACATTGTTTACAGGTTTATGGTACAGCATATAAAACAACACGCGTGCGTCCTCTCAACAAGTGTTTGCCCAGCTGCTGGCGCGGAATAACTAACAACTACGACTCAACATTAACACACACACACAACAAAGGAATAAACGGTCAACACTCCTTAGACTCTGACCCTAAGAGACGCTAATTCACATTTACTTATGTGAGTTTTGTGGCTTGCTTACCTGTAAACACAGAAGTACAGCGGCACCGTAAATCATGCGCTCGTCTTAGCGTCACCGGAACAACACAATGTCTGCTGACCCGGAGCAACCCCAAACCACAAACGCCCTCTTGTGGTGAAAGATTTTATAATGCCTCAACCATTTCCTTTGAGCCACGATAATTAGTTAAATAAATAAATCAACATATAAGCAGATTAAACCATTAACAAGTAGTAAATGTCAAAATAAATAAACAAATATATAGGGGGGTGTTCTTTTTAAGCCACTGTTCCACACAAACGTATATAAAACAAACATTTACACATGTGCCAGGACATTACAACTACCTATGCCTAACGTGATGTTGGACCTTTGCATCTCGCCATAACAGCTCTGAACCAACGAATGTATGTACATGGGACTTGTTCCACCACATCCCCCAACACCTTGTCACGGGTTTGTGGTTTTGTCCTTCCTCAGACCACTGTCAGTAGGCACTCACCACAGCTGGACAGGAGCACCCCGTGAGTCCTGCCCTTTCGGAGATGCTCCAACCCGATCATGTGGCCATGATGATTTGGCCCCTGTCAAAGTCACTCATATCTTCACACCTGCCTGTTTCTTTTGCATCCGACACACTGTCCTATGAGAGCTTCATTTGTATTGTATGATATATCCCAGGTCCTGATATGTGTTGTTGTCACAAGATAATCAGCGTTATTAGCTTCATCTGTGAACGGTCATAATGTTTTTGGACTCATAGGTGTATTAACCACCGCAGAGGTTGCAATTAAGGTCATTCTAGATTTGCAAGCCTGTCGACAACCTGCTTGCTCTTAGGTTCAACTGAGCTGTCCTCTGTTAATTTTTGACAAAGCAATGTACCCCAGTGTAAAGCCAGGCACATTAACCTTGCCCTTCATTATGGTGCATCTGCTGCAGGGCACCCTCCATCAAGACTGACCTTCCACCAGAGGTGTGACAGGTCCTCTGTCACATCTTGTCCTCACAGCTCACTGTTGAGGATGGATGGGTGTGAGCCCCAGTGCCCAGGTGAACCACAGCACGCCCTCTCTGCCATGATGCTGCTTGCTGCCAGCCCACCAGCTGACCAGACCAGAGCTGACAGCTACCTGGCCCAGGCACAAAGCTGGATCAGACAGTAGAGAGCTGCCAGCTCCCACAAGCCTTACAACAATTACTCAGCAGGTGTGTTTCTTTATAAAATCAGGCCCACCTACAGCATCTACCAACAGTGTAAACTTGAGCAGGCTGGCATATATAGGGGCTGTGTAAACAGTTACTTTAAATATCCAAGGTTACTCCAAGGTGGTACCCCACAGCCTGCTGTTATCTGCGGGGGGGGGGGGGGGGGGGGGGGGGTGATTGGTAATGAGCTGCCGTGATTGATCAGACGTTGTCAAGGGACATCAGCTGGAGCCCGACCGGTAATGTTCACCAGTCAGTATGGGACCACCATCAGAGGGCAGCTGTGCTTGGACAAGAGCTGCAGGGATGTCCTGCACCATGCTGCTCACTACATCAGACCTCCGGAGCAAGAAGACAGAGGAAATCTCACAGTCTTTTTTTTTTTTCAATTTTTGGTTTGTTTTTAGGGCCAGTCTACGCTGCCTTGCCACAAAATTTTGGCTGTGATGTGTTCAGATACTGCAGCATTAGTGTCTGTGTTGTGGCGGTGCATTGTGGTGTTATGTTTTTCATTTTGCTGAATAACTATATGATGTGGTAATTGCATGGAGCCACAGATAATAACAGCTGTGGAGACTGTTAGAGGAGAAACACATTTTCCTTTGTTTTCTTTGTGAGCTCTCCGCTGCCTTCTTTTTTACGCCATTTTGCTTTTTTCCCCCTGTTGTTTTCACACTTTTATTGTGTGCGTGTCTCAGGAGTCTGTGTTCATAGGCACTCTAAGATTGCCTCTAAACGGACTGCTGGTCTCTCTTGGTAGGAGATGGAGTAACCATTATTCAGGCCCTGGACCCCTCCCTGCTTGCCTGGTCACCCATCCCCAGCTGAGTGACAATGAAGCTGGGCAGCAGTGGAGGCTCAGGAAGGCGAAAATGACAGGGAGCAGGCGGCTGTGAATATGGATGGAGGTGCTGCTGGGGAGGTGTAGGTGGTGTGTGGTGGAAGGGGAGGAGGTGGGGAGCCACAGAGGCCTGGATCCAGGGACCATTGCTCGCCTGTCAGCGAGGTAGCAGAGCGGACAGACTGCCTACGCTGAGCTCTCCCCGCTCAAGAGCCCAGTAACGCTTAAATATCACGGAACATCCAAAAACGTTACTGTTCAGTGACTGCTCAGCACAGGACCACACATCTGAGACCCAGCTTGACCCTGGGACTCAACATAGTGAAGTGTAACTAATACAGGAGATGCATAAATGTGGTCACCACCTCAAAACTCAAAACACTGCTAAAATTGCTGCCTTTGTCAGAATTTTGCAGTTGCACAGTTCAAATAAAAATCCTTGCCTCCCCACTGAATATCTAGATTCAGTATTTTGCTCATAAAAATCACTGACTTGGAAGGGACATCATACTAATGATTCATTTCCATTCTGAAAATTGATAATACACCGCTTTGGATCCAGTCATGTTAATGAAAAGGTTCATGGCTAATGATGTGGGTTTTAACAATGACAGCAAAATTACAATTCATGTCTCACCACCACAGCTTTAGTTACCGTTTGTGGATAGTGAAGGGAACTCAGTTATTACAGATTTATTCTGTGTCGAGGATATATGTGGGATCTGTTGTTGATCTGAGCTCCCAAGAATTCAACTGCAAACCCAGCAATTATTGGCACAAGTGATGTGCACCCTATGGGACTTGAATTGGAGTCCTTCCTTGGAGGGAAGCACAGTGACTGGGCTCAGTTCACAGGGAACTGATACTGTATTCTGTGTGTGTAAGTGCATCCATGGGTTCACTGAAGGATTTCTCTGCTTCTCTTTTTTCTCCATGACGCTTTTCTTCTTAAAGGTTAATTCAATCTGTTGACCCCAGAAATACTTCTTTTTTTTCCCATTCAAGAAAAAAAAACATATTAGTCTCACTTCCAGCAAACAGCAAAAATAGACAAACTCAAAGCGATATGCCAACATGTTTTAGCCATACTAGCGTGACATTTAGTGTTGCCTTGGTCTTAAAAAGTTAGCAAACCAAGGTGTTTTTTTATTTATTTATCATAGACTGAGGTACCATACTTTTTAATCCCGTACTGTGTGGTTGGTACACGTCCACATACACACATAGGTAGACACATTTGTACTCGAACATTGGGTTTCCCTGAATTATGCTCCACTCATCCCGACCATCGATCAGCACCTCTGTGTGACAGCAGGAAATCACATCATATTACTGGCCCTTCGCTAATGTCGTTAGCGGATATTGTTCTGAGGCGAAATGTGGACTTGCCCAATGTGATTAAGCCCTATGATGAATTTGCCCTGTTGTTTGGAGACCGTTAACTGACTGGAATGATTGACCTGAACCAAGAGCCTTCTGGGCATTTATTGATGTTCCCCGAGTGTTATTCCTTTAATGACTGTGCTCTGATCATTGCCAGCTCTATGGCTTGAGGGAAGCCAAGTTAAGTTAGCAAAGTTAGACTAAATGGAGTTTTAGAGGTTCATGGTTGCAAAACAGGGTTACTGTGCACACATGTTGTTTGGCAGTGTTTACTGCAGCTGGAATGTTTATCCCCTGGATTGTTGTTTTTAGTGAAAGTCTGTGATGACTGTAAGGGCTTTCAGATAGGTAAGGGAGAGCCAAATGCCTGGAGGGCTCCGTTTTTGTACATCTGAGGATATTAGGTCTCTCTTGAGGTGAGGCCTGGCAGTTTTAGCTAAGACAGAGTGGTCAGGGTACACCACGGGTCCTCTAGGTTTATTTCCAGCAGCCTCAAGTGGTGCAAGAGAAGAGTGAGGTCAGAGGGTTGAGAATTACCCAGAGTTTCAGAGGTTTGTCAGAGACAAGGATGTTTTTTTTTAACCAGAAACCATCCTTTTTCCTTAATTCTTTCCACTGTGCAGTTTCCTCCAGTATATGATGTTGTGTTTGTGTGTCTGTGCATGTGCACATTTTTGCAATTACCTACACCTTGTGTTGGTAGAAGTGTATTCTATCAATCAGTGGGTTATCTGTGCACTCAGGCCATCCCCAGAGTCAGACCCTTACCTGTTATATTGACTCCCCCCGGGCATTTGGACAGAAGACTAGGGAATGGGAAGAAACATACAACCGAACCATAACAACACTTCCGAACAGAAGACAACCATGTCAACCACTCAGCTTCTCACCAGAGAACAGCTGGAATGCATGTCAAAATTAACCCATCGAGGGCATCTTCACTTATCTTGGTTACTCAACAAATGAACAACTTAGGGTTCATTTCTATCTTGTTGTCTCCCTATTAAAGACATAAAATGCACAAAAATGCTTTAAAAACGCTTAAATATTCTTGCATCCCCCCCCAGCTTGTTTAAAACAATAGTAACTCTAGTTTCTGTCACCAGTTCTGTCGGCTTTTGTGAATGGACATGGGAAACTGCTTGATGCTATTGTTCTGTTTTGAGCTGTTTGTATATTTTACAGACTACTGCAGTCCGCTGTTAATTAAGAGCCAGATGAGAGCTCAGTTTATACCAACATCTGTTCTTTAAATATTTCAATCCACGTGCCATCTGCACACATTTGGAATGCGTTATATAAAGTGAAGTGCAATTTGAGTTTGCGCAACAGTCAAAAGCAAATATGTCCTGTAAAAGATGTTTGAATGACTCAGAGCTACAATTATAATCCATAATGTCTTTTTTTAAGTTAGCAGCAAGTTTGTCTGATTAGTTGTCAATTAGTTTTTCTCATCTAGAAATTAAACTCATTTACATCCCATTCTGCTCCAAACAGCAAACTAGAAAACTAAGAACAGAAACGTTGCCAACAATCTAAACTATCTGAAATTTTAGGTTTATTCATTCACAAATAGGAATTACAATGCACACAGAGCATCAGGCCATGCTTTTATCACTTTAATATTGGACCTTTTTAAAACCATCTTCAATCTACCTAGAACATTTCTGAGAACTATTACCTTCCACAAGAGTATACTAAGCTCATGTGTGATAATGGCCATATCCTCTCATTATCCTACTCTATTTTAAGTTTTACTGCCTGTTCAGTAATACCTATTTTTTATATTCCATCCATCCATTTTCTATACCACTTGATCCGTCAGGGTCGTGGGGGAGCTGGCGCCTATCCCAGCTGACTACGGGCAGGAGGCGGGGTACACCCTGGACTGGTCGCCAGTCAATCGCAGGGCCGACACACAAAGACAGACAACCACACACGTACACACTCACACCTAGGGGCAATGTAGAGGAGCCTGTATTTTTCATATTGTTTCATACATTATGTACAGATATAACAAACATGTCCTGCAACTGTAATGTTAAGTATTTTATTATTTGACACTTTTCACTGTCAAAAATATTTGTAGGTTAAACAAAATCCATAAACAGTTTGTCCTAGCCCACATGCATCAAGCTGCAGGAGTCCATATGCTTGTAAGTCTGCCTCTCACATGGCCAACTCTTTTGTGTGAGTGTGAACACTGCCAACATGCCTACAAGAGTGTGTCTGGCCCAGTCAGTTGCATGTGAGCCTGCCTATTGTGAACATGTGGTCGTGATGACCTTCAATACCCCCTCCATCCCTCGCCACACCCACATGCACTGACACAGACCCTGTTGACGACCACCATACAACATCCCAGATGTGCAGTTGAGGAGAGGAGGCTGATCAAGCTGCATGCTGATTTGAAAACAACTACTCGCCATGTGCCGACTGCCCACGCAGTACAGTAACCTCCTGCCTACAGGTATACACACATTTAAGAAGGCAAATTGTTAGGAAAAAAGAAGCATTCACACTGCACTGCACGTGCATGCATCAGCATGGCATCATGTCTTACTGTGTACATAAGATACCGCAGTGAATAAGCTTAAGCATTAACTACATGGTGAGCCATGTGAGTAAAGCCACAAGCTTTTACAATAAGACTTGCACTCAGCAATATGACAGAATGAGAAAACTGAATACAGGCCATCGAGTGCAGAGGCAAATTATTATTTATCACTTGTATTCTTAGTGTTTAAATGTGCATTAGTAAACACTGTCCAACTGAATACACAGGCCATTGTTGCAAAAATCATTGAATATGACATTTGTTATTTATTCATGAATATATTACACAAATGATGAATGCATCTATGCCTAATGATGTTATTCAATTACAATGTATCATAAATGCTGTCATTTCTTTTATATCCCATGTTCCATAAAATACAAATGTTAGAGTTACACTCAGTGTGTTTTTGCGTTTTGCTCTGTCGGTTTCAATTGTTGCACACACAGCAGGAAGATTATGGCCACTTTAACAATGCAGGGATTGGAGAATCCATGAATACTTAATAAGTGCCTGGTGAAAATGATGTAATGGTGATGTAAGCCACTGAAAGCCATTAATCACAAAAGTTAAACCTGAAGCATTTTTTTTCTGCCCCAATTCACCTTTTTGGTGGTATCCTTATGAGCCTTCTTCATACTTCAATGGTGTGTGCGCACACGTTATAGTGAGTGTGTGGTTTAATGTGTGCTTGCCTGTGTTTATGTCAGGAATGCTTAAGTGCTTTTGCATGAAACTGAAATCACACTGTCAAGATTTGCTCATTCTATATGATGGACCGGGACAAGGGCCTTTGGTATTCACTTTGAATGTCTGTTCGACACGGATGTCATCCTTTCAACTGTTGGAATAAAGCGTTGTAGATCTCTTGCACAGTAGTCCTGAGATCCATCATACGTTTGCATACAAGGATCTGAGCCTTAGTGGAGCTGACAGTATCACTTCATGACTCACTGTACGCACAGTGGCAATCCTTTGATCGCCATCACGTTTGAGTGTTAGATGTGAGACGCACACACACGCATGCATTGGGAGGCATTTGGCCCCCCACCACAGGGGACGCTGATGCACTCAATAGAGCCAATTAGAGAAGGAAGCATTTAGTGATTCATGCAACATTTGACACATTCCAGTGGATCTCCCCTTCCCATCCTTTCTCTCTTCCCTTCCCCCTCCCTCTCTCTCTCTCTCTCTGTTCCCTTTCTTTCTATCAGTCTCTCTGTGTGTGCGAATGTCTCTCACTGGCAGATGAGAACGAGACTCCTCCATCCTGTTCAACTCCATTAAGCAGCTAGTGTGCCTCAGTTCACCACAAATCATAAGCTGCTCACGGTGAGAGGAACTATTCAGCATGGATGGGACTTGACGCCAAAGAGTCACATTGAGTTTAAGTGAGGGAGTGTGTGTGTGTGTGTCTAAATTATGTCACACCTAGCACATATCACAGCTGCTGTCCCAACATTACTGGGCAACCAATGGAAAATACACTCATGTCACCGCTTGAACATGTAAAGCTATCACTATCTTCCCGTGGATGTGACATTTCTTGGCACATGGATGAATGGTTTTCCAATCTTTTCCACTCCTAACTCCTAACATGGAGTGTGTTGGGGCTTCCTCCTCACCTCACCGAGGGGGGGGGGGGGGGGCGTGTCAGATCAAGAGTGCAGAGCAAGGTGAGTTGGTGTGACTTACTGACGCTGTGGGTTTTATTCCACCCCAACCAACTCCACCTCCCCCTGCGTGCAGATCTCACAGTGGGACACAGCAGGACTTGTCAGCCACCACTGCAGCAAATGTTATATTGATAAATCTTGCCTCAATTCAGATACGACAGGCCAGCATGTCACTGCAGCAAAAAAAAAACTATTCCCCACGTCTCTCAAGTCAACAAGATGGATCTATTGCTGTGCTGGTTTAGTCGAAGCTGCGCATGTGATTTCTCTGTTTTTTGGAAGCTTGTCGCAGAATTTTTGTTGCTGGTAACAAGAATTTTGAGTGATTGACAGAAAGCGTAGAAACACATAGAAGAAAAGGATTGAATGAAATACTGAAGCCAGAAGTGAATTGATGATGTGGTTGTTTTCCTCTTTCTTACTATCGTCCTCTTTTTCTCTTCCACCCTCTGTGAGGCCATTATTAGCATGCATGAATCTTCTGTTCCCCAGTGCTCTTGGAGAGGCTCTCACCCAGCCTGTTCATATTTAGTCTCCTGAATGAAACATTCATAACTCAAGTATGTGGTCTTAAACGCAATGAGTACTGCTGTTTCAAAAAGGCCTGCATCGATCACAGGCCTGGACAAGCCAAGCATGGGGTAAAACCAGACGCCCTTTTCGAAGCAGTTTGGCCTCGCCTCAGGGATGGTGTGGGGGCCACAGGCACACAGGCCACACTGTGGCATCCATAGGAACTAAAACCATAATTTGCATTTTCAGGGGCCACCCATGTCTCAGTGGGATCATTATTTTTGCCTTTCAGCTGCTTTATCTCTTAAATACAGAGTCCTACAGTAGTGCAGCCTCATGTTAGATCTGCCTGGTTTATTTTCAGACTTCAGCCTCCCTCGGTTGTGTAACCTACCTCTCAGCCCCCGCTATTTTTCACAACACATTAGTGCTGAATTATGGGTATGTATCATGTAATTATTGAAGAAATGCCCACAGAAAAGGCTTTCCCAAGAGACTCGACTGTTGTTATTGTTGTTATTATTATCATCATTAGTGCTATCAGCTTGTCTGCAGAATAAATATTCCGGCTCTCAATTGTAGGACAGTTGCTGATTAATCCAATACAAACAAGGCATTGCAATTTGTGCCTCAAGAACAAGCACAAAGAGTTTCTTTGCTCGGTAACCTTCTCTGTCTCATTCCACATCGGCCCTTATGCCACTCTCCCTCGTCTGTTCCGATGCTGTTGAATCTCTAATTAAACCACTAACAGGAGAAAAAGGGAGCACCCTGGAATGCTCTGACTACCCAGCGATAAACCTCTGTGGGAAACTAACAAGGCCCCCCCCCCACGACCACAACCACCACTACTGTCATCTTCTCTGCTTTTCTCACTTACAGTCGGTCTCTAACTACTTGCTTTGATTATATTAAATAGTGCATTTCAATTTGCAGTTCAACTGAGACCCTGGTAGACCCCCTACCTCTTGAAATTTCACACCCCTGTGGGTTTGCCCACGTGAGTAGGAGGAAGCTACACACAAGAAAAACGCACTTTTGATGTCCAGTGCACATAGGAACCTCAGTGGATACATGCAGATACTGATGCCTTCAATAAGCAGTGAAAGGTAGACACAACTCCCTGAATGCCTGCCCCCCTCTTTTCCTTGCTCCCTCTCTTTCAGTATTTGAAATGTCACAGCTGCCACATATCTTAGCATGCAATCCAGGTGCTGCTTGGATGTCTAAAGGGTCCCTAGTGCTGGAGAGAAGACAGAGCCTCAAGGTCTCTTCTGCCAATAAAGAGAGGGAACAGGTGAAAACAGAAAAAGGAAATTAGTAACAGTCTGCTCAGTTACACACATGCATTGGCAATTGCTGTGTCCCAGAAGAACACACACATTCTCCAAATTGTTTGGCTTAAAAACGCAATTTTGAACAAAGTGAAGCAAAACAGCGGTTATATTGTACATAGCTGAAACTGTTTGGTAAAGTGCCAGCTGGTGTATGCAGCAGAAATCTTCTTCCGGAGAAAATGTGTTTGAAATGAGAGCTGCTTCAGAGCTTCAGTCACAACTGAGGGTTAGAACAATGTAAAAATAGTCAGTGAAATTCACTCAGACGTGGAAGGGTGGGTTTGGATAAGCAACACTCACATGTCATATGTAGTGTATATTGAAGGAGGAACTGGATGCTGGAATTATTCCTGCTCTCCATACCATGTATTGATCCCATCATTACATGACTGTTGGGTATGATATAGGGGTATAAAATTAACTGGAAAATATTATCTGAACAGGTAAATAAATCAAATTAATGTGAAAAAATATATATTTCTTTTATTTTAAAGTCAAACATTTGGTTGAGGGGTAGGGTTACGCTGGGAATGTTTCTTAAATTCAGCGTGGGGAATGATAATAGTGATTATAACTATATTAATTACATGACAGGAGAGAATTATACTAATACTTAAAAATATTTAAATATCTAACTTAAAAATAGCCTACCCTTTAAAGGTGATCACAACAAAGGATGTGAAACAAAATCATTAATATGCTTGTTTTACTATATAAAGTATATGTCATAAATAAATACACCCACCCTGCGTTGGAAGTTATGTTCAGTACATGAATAAACAAAATTTTAGTCAGCATCACTGACCTTTGCTGTTCTCCTGTTGATGTGAAGGTTGCATTCATGATGCAGACGGATGTCACTTTAGACTGAGGTGTTCAAGTGTAGGTGTTATAGAAAGAGGAGAAAGAGAGAGAGAGAGAGAGAGAGAGAGAGAGAGAGAGAGAGAGAGTAAAAGGCAGACTGGGTCCAGTTGTGACAAAAGTGAGTCAACCAGTGGAAACGGGGCTGGTTACTGCCTTCTGTCCTTCCTTCCTTCCTCCACCTCCTCCTCCTCCACCTCCTCCTCCTCCTCTCTCTGTACCTCTGTGGGGATTTAGCTATTGTGTATTTTCTCTCCTGTTTGGCAGGTAGTTCCGCCTGATAAATGAGCAGCATTTGAATCGAACAAACAGAACAGAGGAAATATCATTCAACAAAAAAAAAAAAAAATCCTCATCCTTCTCGTCTTTCCACCCTCACTCCTTTTTTTGTAACAGTTGAGTAAGAAAGGTGACAGTGTTTGGCGGTGGGAAAAGTGTGTCTGTGTGTGTGGTGGTTGTTGGGGTGGGGGGAACCTGTATATCTGGCAGAATGGAAATGTTGAGAACTGGCACCCACATACTCTACCTGAAAGCTGTAAAAGCTGTTTCACTACCAGTGCCAGAAACAGACTCATTTTCTCGCTGAGATGAAGAAAAAAGAAATGTCTTTCAACCTGCATCCGCTCTTCAATGCTGAGAACAAGGGAGGCTTTCAGTTGAAGTGGTGGATTCAGGAAAAAGAGAGAGTGAGAGAGAAACAGACAAGGAGGGGGGAGGAAGAGGGAAAGTGAACAAGGCAGTGAGCGTGGTGCGGGAGCCATTTCATCACTCATTGTGTTGTGAGACTGTCCCACTGCTTGGGCTCAGCGATGCCAACTGCTCGGAGGAAAGCGTCCCGCTGAGTGCTGTCTATTGGCTGCCACTCTGAGAAGATTTGAGGCAACATAAAATGGGCAAGTTTGCATAATGCTAACCTCATTTCTGCTGGAAAAAAAAATTTCCAAACTTCTCAGCTTTATATTTAAGTCATACCCTGAAGAAAAAACTGCCACTTTCAGCCTTATGGACATTAATGTTTCTGCTAATGTGGCTCAGCGCCTGAACTGAGCTTAAGTACATTGTCAAACCTGCCACTTGACAGTGTTCCAGTTCTAGTCACTTCCTTTGACTTCAATTCAAACATGGGACATTATAATTGAATAGCAGTTTCACCACTGCAGGTAATTTCCCATAGTGAAAATTATGTTTTGAATAATGACTCAAACAATAGTCGCCCAACTGTGTCGTGACCCTGTTCCCTTTATACTGTGTGTCAGCATTTCTTGCTCCAAATTCAGTTTTCTTTTGTTCACCAGTTACCTAAAGGGAGTGTTTGCGTGTGACTTACTCTTACCTAAAAACAAGGATAAATGTTTCTCTAAGCGGCGTGTTTGTGTACAAGCAAGCTTTTGTGTGTAACTGAAAGAGTGTGTGTGTGTGTGCATGCGCTAATTGCCCCAGTGAAAGACAGATTCCTTTGCAGCTGGAGTTTATCCCTGCAACATGACCCCTAAGTCACAACTAAAAAGGGTCACCAACAGGAGACCTTCATTATGCCACAGCCCCATGCAAATCAACCGCACTGACAAACTCCGGTGTTTCAAAAAAAATAAAAACCACTTCTGAAAAGGTTAGAAGGGCCCCGTCCGCCTGTCTCTGAGTCGTCCTTTTTCAAGGTGAGCTCCCTGGCGCCATCATAATTGAAAATTAAGTATTTGCTGCAGTATAATTAAATGGTGACCTTTGAACTCAATTGAGACCTCAGACACATATTAAATGATTAGGGGGCTCGGATCTATTCACACACACGTTCACACAGGCAGACACGCACAGTCACACATGCTCACATACAATGACAAGGTAACAGACGGTGACAGCTTCTTAATTATCACGCTAAGTCATTAAAGCAGAGCCTCCTACATCACCTTTCGATTTCTACAGCCCATAAGTTCAGGGAATATCTCATTTATTTTTAATTAATTATCAGATTGCACCATAAAGGGGTTAGTAATGCTGAGGTGGAGGACCACACAGCTCCTCAGGGGCTAATACGGGGGGGCTTCATTTGGGAACTTTGAGTTTTGGATAAGGAGGAATCAAAAAAGTAACTCTGTGTTCACAATGAAAAAGACGTCTATTTTAAATGCTTTACTTTTTGGTACCATGTGGAAAAACTGTTTAAATTACACCACAGATATTCACAAGTATCCATCCAGTATACATGCATTCAAAGCGTCCCTGCATAGCTGATTAGTTGAAACAGATTACTCAGGGTAAGGGCTTCTGGACCCTCTTTTGACGGTTCACAAAGTAATTTTATTTTCATTTATTGACCACTCTCCACCTAATGCCTTGCTTCCAATTTTCTCACTCTGCAGAAAACTATGAAATAATATTATTACTTTCACTGTTATAGGGTCCTAATGAGTCATAAATTAAAGTGGAGGATATTTTTACATGTCGAAAAGAGTTTGGTCAGTATAAATCTTTTATCAATTTTTAATATAAATGTGATAAATTATTATTATAGACGTAGACATTCTTTATTCATACAGCATTAGTTTCATAAGGGTGACATTAATTCATTTAATTCATTTCATTTCCCTTCTATCTTGCTCTGTTCTTTTTTTTTCTTTTGCAAATATCAATTTAATTATGTAGTCAAAAAATAACTGGACAAGAACATCCAAATGTCTTTGCAGTGAAAATAATACTCACTGATATGTGCTGCTTGCTCTGCTGTTGATGTAGTATTTTAAGTTTTGTGGGTCAAATGGCAAATGGACTTCAGTCTAGTAATAGCATCACTTAATTGGGATCAGCACAAAACCATAACACTCACATCAGTCCCTTTTCACAATCAGAGAGGAGATTGTTACGTGCGATGCTGTGAGCTCAGCTGTGGTTTAAATTGATGAGCACGCAGAGTCTCCTACTTAGCCAGAGAAGAGGAGTGCATTTAAAAAAATCACAACAGCTCTTAATCTTGGCCCTGAACGAGGGCAGAGCAAAGGCAATCAATAGCATTAGAATGTAGTTCTTACTCCCACTTATCTTTGTCTCATTCTGTAATATAAGGAGCAGAGAGAACATGAGCCTTGAAAAGACCCAGTGAATAATTCAAGCCAAATGTCACCAAGCTATATGGTGATGTCAGGAAATGTGTTTTGGCCCACAGTCACTCAGGGACCCCTCAGTGCCGCGCAAGATCAGCCGTTCAACCGAATACCCCAACTGGCTGCCTCAACCAGAGATTGAGTGAAATCTTTTGATATCGACTGGATTTTGGACTTAAGTGATTTTCCTGCAGCTCAACCTTATTCACTGCCTGCATGGGAAATATTTCACCGACATAGTACACTTCATTTTGTATCTCTCGCCTCTGTCCACTGCTGTGTATAGCCGCCTGCGCACCAGGGATAAATCACTTCCCAGCCAGCTTATTACATGAAATGAAGGAATTCATCATGGTGACAGTCGGCCGTTGCGAGGCGTTCACTGTGATTTATCTGGGAGAAATTGATTGATTCATTAACACTGAGTGAACAGTGCTTTGCTGTGGGGGCAGCACGGCGTACCTTGCCACATGCCGCTGTACGTGTTGAAAGAACACGTCTCCAGTATGGAGGTCTTAGCTGGGCGTCCCCCGTAGCAGCAAACAGGGGCTCGCATGTCGCCAGCTCAGCTCATTACCTGGCCAGTGTAGTCAGTGGCCCAGAGCTGGGAGCCAGCACTCTGTGGCAAAGAACAGAGTGTTCCTAATTAGTTCGTCCATATGCCTTCCAACATAATGGAGGTTGTTGGAAGGCAGGATATGACAAGGTGTTCTGATTTAACACTGTGGGCTCAAAATAGTTTAAAAAAAGATTTTGAGTAAAGTGACGTTCACGTATAATTTCAAAGTCTGTAGCTGTAAATTAACCTTTGTAAACCTGTAAATTAAATTTACATGAGAAAATTCAATTACAAGACACAAGAAGGGGTTTATATTGTATTTGTATTGTAAAATATAAATACAATGTAAAAGATTTGTATTTGTAAAATGGACTGGATCTTCCTCCACCCAGGTGGGTTTAATTATATTTGATGGTGGTTTAGAAAATAATGTTAAACATTTAATATGCTTTGTATGTTGGCAAAACCACCTGAGTCAAGGAAGAGATGTTGCTAAAAATCTGCTACACCTTTCAGGACCTGTGACAAAGATGCTCAGAGACAGTGCATAGTAAAGTTCACCGGACCAAATTACTTCTGCTACTCTTGCTAATGTACTATCTACACTGAGTCATATGTGACAGTCATGAATGGCTTTTACAGGACAGTACAGTATATGCACGGATTGGCAGTTGTGTGTAACAGAGTTGACGGATTACAGTGTTTTTCATGTGTTCCTCAAGGTTTGTCTGTGCACTTTGATGAGGAGACTGTGTGGTATTTCCAAGGCTGCAGTGTTACTGAAGAGCATGACAGGAGAGTCGTGCTTAACTGTGTTTAAGAAGGGGTTTGACAAATGATTTCACAATAGCTAATGTTAAGGGTTTCCATGCCTCCCTGTTGGCTCTCCGCCTCTTCAATTGCCTGTTATGTCAATGTTAGAGGAAGCTGGAGTCAAAACAGAAAGAACAATCCCTGCTCCCTCCTTCCATTTGATTGCATTAGAGACAAAAATCTAATGGTTTCCTCAAGTGTTGAACTGATTAAAGAGTTTTTCAGGGCACTTCTTCACAGCCAGATTTTGCATCAATAATTTTGCAATTGAAAATTTTCAGGTGTTCCAGCAGGGCTGACCCATATTCATGGTCCTGTTTGTCTCCTGAAAGAGGAGCAAATAAATACAGTGGGAAAGTTTTGTTAAACTGTGTCCTCTAGGAAAAAGTTTTGGTTAAAGTTGGGACAAGGTCAGTGAGAGACCCAGTGTTGACGAGGAAAGGAGAAAAAAGGAATGTACGTTGTGATGAGTTATACGAGGAGACATAACAGTATGGCGAGCTTGCTGGCTGGCAACCTGTTCCATCTGTCTTTTTATCCAACTGCCTGTTCCGCCGTCTCTTCTCATCCTTTTCATCTGCCGTTCTCGCAGAGCTGCAACACAGGATAATTAACAATATCAATGAATTTATTGATTTTTTCATTTTGGATTAATAAATCACTTAATTGGTTGTATATTAAGTCTATATATACGACATATCCTAAAATAATGACCAATTCTTCCAGATCCTAAATTGACGTCTTTACAGTGTCAGCAATTCAGTCAAAAGTGAAATAGCCTCACAGAAGCCTCGTCGTGACACTGTATTCACCAAAGTAACTGCCGAGACCTGGGAAAACTGTGATATCGCTGCAGCAAGGAAAGGCAGGAAGAATCACATTATTACCGATAGAAGTGGTCAGAACTACGCCAAATATGACCAGGTTGTTTGAAACCAGAATTTTCGTTTATGTGCTTGACTGAATATAAAAAATTATCAGCTTTGTCCTTCCTCCTATAAGTCCCTCTGTAGGAGATACTGCTGTGCAGCTATGCTTTGAGAGTAGATATTATAGATACAGGTACCGTCACTGCCACAGTCTGTGTCTCACCCTGTTCCTTCGTCTTATCGGCGCCCTCCAGCTGATGCCAACAGAGGTGTGTCAGCCAGAGGGGGCGTGTCAAGCTCCACTTGTGATGTCAACAAAAAGCGGCACTATTGTCAGAAGGCCACATGCCAAATTTGAAGGTGATTAATTAAATTCCAAAGAGAGCAGGCGGGTCTGAAGACATTTCTATTTTGAAAAGAAGTTGGCATCTGCCTGAGCCACAGCAACTCTGAGAAAGAAAGATAGGAGACTTTTTAAACGCATTTAAACACGCTGCCATTGTATGCAGTGGAGCGAGTCTGTCTGGTTAAAAACATGCAGCAGTTTACTCTTACAAATTGCCATTAGTAGGGAAAATGGGTAATTAATGGAGCTTTTCCAGAAGAGTCTGTGGAGATAAACATGGGAGTGTGATTGTACAGTAACTACTGGGGATTTACTTACCTCTTGTTGTGATCAACCATCTGTTGCTGTCCTTGAGAGCTGCACTCTAATTCGATTTGTGTGCAAGAAACAGCTGGCAAATATCGTTATTGCATTTTCTTCCGTTTAGAGTGCATAGGTGTTGACAGATCGGAGCAATCTTGTGAAAATTATTGTACAAATGACTGCATGATGAAATTAATTAAAAATACACTTCTTTGCAATAGTGTCAAGCAGAAGACAACTAATACATTTCCATTAGCTGCCATTTAGGAACATTTGCTTGTGCTGTGCTGAATGCCTCCTTTGTATGATAAACTTAATTGCAGTAATTGTGACACGTAAGAGTCATTTTGAAAGTCTGATCTTTTTATGTGTACGTGTGTGTGTGTGTGTGTGTGTGTGTGTGTGTGTGTGTGTGTGTGTGTGTGTGTGTGTGTGTGTACTCCCAAAACACATCACTTTTATGTCCCCTTTTTTGCATGTTCTCCATTGTGGCATGCATGCGTCTCATCCCAAAGCTTTTTTTTTTTTTTTTTTTTAGGACAAAAATGCACTTTTACTGCGATGGCTGCCAGCCAGTGGGGCCACTCAGCCTCAGTGACCTCTGCTAAGTGACCTGCAGTAATGAGAGCTCATGCATGGTGCAATCTGCCCTCTTTGAACACGTCCCAGTTCAGTGTGGTCAGATGCTACACCTCCCTCATGCACTCCACTGTTGGAGATGTCCTTAATGAGACCTGAAACATGAGAAGGGAAGGTAGGCAGTGTGAAAAGTGAAATGGAGACATTCTAAGACAAGTATTAAAGTGAAAGATAGTGTTGCAGTTCATGCGTGTGTGTGCGAGACAGAGAGGAGTTGATGAGTCTCTAACAAGCAGCTTCATCAGAGTGAGGAATGAGCTGCCAAGCCGGATCTTTCTTTTGACCTACCTTGGAGAGCAATGGATGGATGGATGGACAGATGGGTGGATGGATGGATGGAGGGAGACAGAACAGAGAGATATAGGGAGAGCATCTACTGAAGTGCCGTGCAGAGGCTCCTTTCTTCATTGCCTGTCAAGGCAGCTCGTCTGTCTGCCAGAAGACGATCATTTATCTTCTCGCTCTGATCCCACAGTCACAACTTGGAGCACCACCAGTACGCAGGCAATGACCAGGGAAATGATGCAGCGGATATGATGGATAAAGAGGATACACACGGTGACTGCTGCTTTTGGCACCACACCAGCCATATCTCCTCCCAAGCTGGTGTGCTGTAGTGAGGGGGGTATTTTTGCAAGTACAGTCTATGGATAAAAGGTAGATACCAGCATGGAAAATTAGTTAAGGAGGACCTTTTGTGTACCTGAAAATTGTGTTTAACCTTATTTTTTTTTCCTCCAATAAAATATTCTCTAAATGTCAACATAATTCAGTTTTTCCAATATATTTATTATTCTTTGAAGAGAAATTTTCTCTGGTTGCTTTCTTGCTTTCTCCCTCTCCCTCTTCTTCTTCTCTCTCTCCATCACAGAGCTCAGTGCATGCATTGCTCTGGCATTAGTATGCACAGTGGATGCAGTCACACTTTGATGTGCAGCCACATGATTTCACAGTCCACCCTGGTGGCATAGATCAAATTTACAGGTATGTGGAGGCAAGACTGATGAGGAGATTCAAGTTTTCATTTCATCTCTAAGGGTTTCACAGTTACGAGACAATATAATGCCTAAGGTACATACACTGTATGTGGGTATTGGGTCTTAATGTTAATGAAATATTGTAAAAATTCGCTCATTTGGTTGTTGTTTTTTGTTTTGTTTTTTTCACCATAGCTCTGCATAAACAAGTTATGAGGCAACATAAAAATGAATGGAAAACAATTTTTAAACATTTAATTCATTCTGTCTCTGTGTTTCTTAGCAATAAAGTCCACTTATAAGAGAGAATGACCTTGAGAATCGGCTTGGGCACAAGTTGAAAACAAAGTCATGATTCTAATCTTTATAATTAATGTGCACAAGAGCCTGTGTCATTCATTACTGCTGATATTTAATCTCATAGATGGGGGATAGTTTCTGTGACTGAATGGCATATTTCAGTTCATGATTGATTCCTCTTGGCACAGGATTGCTATGTAAGATGAAGCAATCACTCTAAGTCAGAAAGAAAAGAGTGAAAGTTAGGGTTTTTTCTTTTCGCAGAGCTCCCACATTCAGGAAGTCAGCTCAGTGACTTCCCAGTGTTATGACGTTTATTAAGAAGCTGCAGGAATCCTAAATCACATTTGATTGCAATGTTTTTTTCTGCACACAGAAAAAACGTGATTCATATAAAAACGCTCTTAATAAACTCTTAATAAAAAGAATATTTAAGTATTGATTCAAAGAGATATCAATAATGTGGAAGGTTTAATGTTGTCTTCATTTCTGTGGGGATGTGAGATGGTGGCTTGTTAATGATAAACTCATCAATCATTTTTTTTATAATAAATCATCTCACTTATTGCTGTGATACATGGTTCATTTTCTCTGCTGAGGCCTCAACAATAGAAACAGATGAGACCGAGACTCTCCTCCCATTTGTGTTACCACATCAAGATGTTATCTCCAGCTTAAAAGCTTATCATGCCGACAGTAATGATATTGAGTGACTGAATTGTGTGTTTTGATGGATATCGCTGTGAGTAATCTGATTCCAAATTGTGTCCCACTTCTCATATTGTTCTGATTTTAGAGTCTGCAAATAACTATGCTCCCCATCTCCGCTCATTCTTACCCCCGTCAAAATCTCTCGTCTCGCTTATAGTCATTTGTCATAGCTATGATTCTTCCCCAAAGGTAGAGAAATAGGTTGAAAACCCAGTTTAGTGCTCTGTGACACAAAAATAGATTACCATTGTCCAATGTCTACTTGGCCTGTAGTTAATCTGGCGTACATTGTGTACTGTGCTGTATTTTCAATAGTCTCCATTCTGCTCTCTGATGGGGCTGAGAACCTGTCTCTAAAGGTATCAGCTCTGCTTTATGATGAGAATAATTAGCTTCTACCATAAAGAAACACCATTCACAGCGGTAAGAATTAACAGCGAAGACTCCTGTCAAATCATTTCCACGCTGTCTGCGGCTACAATTGCATTTTATCTCGGGGAATGCAGAATTTAGGAAATCCTCTCCGTGAATCCTCTTTTGCTGGAAACTTAAAGCCTGGTTTTGCTGGAAAATAGCCTGATTGTACTACGCATCGTCCAACCATGTCAGGAGGCAAATGTATTTATAGTTTTTTTGGATAGGCACATTCAAAGATGTGGTGAAAGGCTCAAAATAAGTAATTTTAAATTGTGATATCAAAAATATAACCTAGCTTAAAGTATGTCCTGTGTACGAAAGAGCAAAAGTAACAGCTACAGAGAATTTATCAGATGTCCACTTTTGAAATAATGGGAACCTAATGACATACAGTCATCATCTTGGTTGAATCACCCTTGCGTCCTTTGTTTGATTCATGGATTAATGTGACGATGAAAAAAACATAATTCAAGTTATTCTTGAGTGTATGACCTATCATCTAATAAGCAGGTGTGAAATAACACCTGATCAATTTGGATCAAATTTCTTCAGTCATGACAGATTATAGCTCTTTATGACAGCCTCACACTCCTGTCTTCTTCACAGCCCACAAGACTCCCCCGTCCTTGCCGCCACCAAGAGCAAGGTCAGCCACTAAATGCCACATCTGACATCGTTACTCTGCATTGTCAAACAGGAGCTAAGTGTTTAGCACATTGATTTTCCCCCCTTTTGCTCTTGCTTAGATTGATCATCTCTTGGAAGTCAGTCTTTGGGAAAGTGATCAATGCTCTGCCATACAATTATCATCTCACGAATGCGTCATTTAAAAGCCAATATCCGTTTTAGTGAGGTGCTTAGTGGAAAACACTTTGTCATGTACATGTCAGGCAATGACACCGGGCCTAAATAGGGAATGCACTCACCGAATGGTAAAACGTGGTAAAACCTGTAAGAGTTTGTTAATGGATCCTGACCATTCGACACTTTTTTAGAATATTTAACTAGCGAGGCATAGCACACTGTACACGCTCAAGACCAGACCAGGCTCAAATGGATCTCAACCAGTTACAAGGCAAAGCAGGTTCGCTTTTCACTATTTTTTAGCCACATTTGCAATTGCATTCTGTGTTTGTACAGCATGTGTGATGGTGTATTTAAAATGCTGTTTGTGCCTGCAAGTGTTTACAATGAAATGAATAAGTAAATAATTAAATAAATGAGAAGGAACATTAACAGACAGACGGTGAGCTGTAGCCAACTGCCTTATTGCTTAAAGGCAACATTAAAACATGCAAACATGCCAGTGAGAAGGATATGAGCTTATTAACATTTATTGCATATGGAGCCCAGCTCCATGCAAAATCATGCAACTCCCTGATTGCTTGGCTTTACAGAAAGTGGGCAGATTATTTGCACAGCAAAGTGCCCTTTCTCTACATACACTACTCTGGGAATTTTTGCATGCATCCATAATTTGATGTTAAGTGCCTGTTGATGCATTATGCATGTTAGATAATGCATTGTGTGTAATCCAGGCAGACCTTGCCTGAACCTAGGCCGACATATCGTTCCAGACCCCACACGCAGAAACCCCATTATGGCGTGATGGCTGGTTGAGACATCCACCATGTGTCACACCTCCTCCACTGTGTCATTCTGTGTCACACAATATTGAGAATAGACCTCAGACCAGACAGTAACTACACCCTGTGTCATACTAAACACAATTACTTAAAATTACTTAAATAGCATTTTCTAACTTTAGTTTTTACCCATTTTCATAACTTCTTCCTTCCTCTTCCTTTGTTTCTCCCTTTTTTTTTTTTTTTTTTTAGAAGAGGTGAACTGAGACCCATGGGTTAGATTCAGGCCATTTTCCAGGGCTCACCGCATCCAATTGTTTTCTCCCAAGGAATGTCACTTTTTGAAGGCTGCTCTATGGTGCCGTTCAAAAAGGCAGTTTTGTGATTTTGAATGGACAATTTAGTTGCTCATTTCACCATCCAACTCTCATTTAGAGCGAGCAGTGACCTGTGTCATATGGACATTGGATAGAGGTCAGGCTCCACCAACTGTACTGCAGGGTGCAGTAAAACACAGAGAGGTACAGCCACACCTGCAGGCTTGGACTCAGTGGATCTGTTGGTTTTTAAAGAGACAAGTGTACACACAGAGACACACACAATATGAGGGGACAAAAATGAGAAACAAGAGGTGATAGGCAAACGCTTGCTGGCTTTGTCTAGTGCATCTGTGCGACAGCATACAGTAAATTCTATACAACAGTGTTTCTGACATCGCACTACACTATTTCTGGCCTCACCCTTCTATCATGGAAATAAGATAAGTGGGATGTAAGTGAAGGGACACAAGCCATCTCTCCCCTTTACTGCAGGTTTTTATTTTGATACCACATTTAAAATGCAATGAAGCCCATCTCCATACAAAATGCAACTGTCGTGCTCATAAAAGAGTATCCAGCAACGTTATGCTTACACCTGAAAGACCACAGAAGTAGGTTACATCCTGCATATATTTACCATAATCACCCCCCTTTCTCCATTCATCTGTAAGGTAACTTCTGAGAACTTTTAATGTGTTTTCTCCAAAGTGGCCTTTTTTCTTTTTTTTTTTTTTTTTTTACCTGCCAGCTATTAGTCTTCATCACTTTTCTGAACAACCATGTGGGTAATAAAAGCTAGGATTGACATTTAAGCTATAATGGTTGTCAGCAGCCCCTGTAGTGCCCCTCCCTTCACTAGGCTTGAGCTTGGCAGTGGGTCTTCTTGCGGCGGGCTGAGTCCATGACACGGAGAGTTATATATGCCAGGGCATTACTGAGCCCTTCTTAATCCGGTTTGTCACGCTGTTCCCTCTGGACTGGGGTAATTTCATGGTGCTGAACTGGTATTGATAGAGCCTTGGTAAATGAGGCACGCAGCAATCGTTAACTTTAATAACCATAAAGATGTGAGCATTGGAGTCATACGGGCCCACGAGAGGAAACCCTTACAGGTGATTAAGAATCGACCAGGGCCGTGGCCAGCAGCACCTCGCATCTCTTATTTGTACTAATGGAATTACCTGTTAAAGATGTCAAGACTATTACCACCAATGGTGCAATTGCTGCACAATACTTTTCCTATTTGGTAAACTGGAGCCTATTTCCATGTCTTGCATGAGCAATGCCTGTTAAAAGCAAGGTGCATACTAAGATTTTTCTTTTTTATGTCTTTTTTGTCTCCACCTTTCTCCTCCAGTCATAATAGGTTTCTTTAAGTTGGACCCACTGTAGTAGAATAGCACTCAGTATTCTGTAAGAGTATAGCTAGATTCAGAAGTAAGCCATACCAACGGAGGGGAAAAACAACATTGATTCATGTGACTCCAGTATAGCTGGGTCAGTGGTTCCTGTCAGTCAGCTTGAGCTCTGGAGTGTCTGTCTCCCTACTCCCCCTTCTCTCCCCCCCTCTCTCCCCCGCTCTCCTTCAGGTTTGTGGTAGCTCTAGGCACTACTATAGCTGCTATGTCCACTTGTTTGTCTACTCCCATTACTGTGGGTGATGCTGCCTCAGGAGGAAAGTGAAATCCAGGCCACAGAAGGGTCAGTGAGAAACCAGCCTGAAGCCTTCACTCTGGCTGAGGTCAGAGAAACCATACGGATCACTGCAGAAGGGTGCTGATGGGCACTTGATAAATGGAGAATCCACTGCAGCTCCTGATTCACCAGTGACACATTGGTTCAAAAGGTTTTTAGATTAGATAAATAATGGCTAACAATCCCTAAGATTAATTTGTTTGTTATTCTTGGAGATAATCCGCACTGTAAAACGTCCTAAAGCTGGCATTCCTATTCCTCCCGCTTCTAAAGATGTGTCTAGCAGTGAGTGGATCAAACTCTTCTGGTAGACTTTCTCCTTGAGGCTGCTTTTTATTATTCATTGGCAAGAGTTCGATCTCTGGGAGAGGGCTTCAAAGTGAGAGCAAGTGACAGGGGTTCGAGTCTTCACCACTGCAAAGAATGTCCTAACTCTAAGAGGAGTTTGTGGTGTTCAACGCTTTCTTGCGTGAACACACACAGTCAGTGTCCACGTTACCTCCTCTGTTCAGCAAAATGCGTATCAGCATAGCTCTGATATGTGGCACATGCACAGAAATATGCACCATGCATGCACTTTTGCTGCTTCACCCATTCCCTCCATACTCCATGTGGTGTGATTTAGAGCGCACTAGCACAGCAGCAGTGATATACTCCATCATGAAAATATAGCACTGAGGTCTAATTCTGCTCCTTCCAGGGATTTCACTTCAACACTGTTCACTTTAACCGGTCCGGATGCGGAGGTAGAGGAATTTGACCAGTAAATGAGGGTTGTGTAATTTCTGATAAAATATATAAACCGTATCAGTTGCCAAGGGGAAGGACATGAAAAGTTGTCCCTGGCACTGCCTCTAAGGCCTCCATTTGGAATCCACTCAGCGATGCTTTGTAACGTGTTTAAACATTATCCTAAGTAATCAGGGGGAGTGTTCATGAAGTTCCAGCTTGATGTTTAAGTAATGAAAAGCAAAATTCTGATGAACATCATTAAACATATATGCGGTGGGACAGCTGGCCCGCAGCCACTTTGATGCCTTTGCCTCTTGAAACAGATCATTAATATCCTCCTTTTTTCTTCCCTCGAATCTGAAAAACATAAAACTAATTGGGACAAACAGAATAGAGTTTTTTTTTTTTTAAATTGGACAAATCTGACAACTTTTCAATCAGATGAAATTTAGTATGTTTCAAACTGTGCATGATAAAAAAAACGGGTCATTTTCCATTATGCATGATTTCAGAGAAAGAAAAGTTGACAGAAATAAACCAACTCAATAAACAATCTGCTGTTTAATAAAACTTTGCGAGGGTTTGAATCGACTTGTCTGGCACAAAGTACAAAGCAACTTTGTTCACTTTGTACTGAAAGAGGCATTTGGCAACTGTGAGAGTTTCAATTTGTCTTCCAAATGTGCATCATTTTCAGCAATAATGTGAAATGCAGCTCTCACTCTGCTTCTTGAATAAGAACCGAGTGTCACATTTACATTTCTGTGCTCTACACGTGCCTGCAATTATTTACTGACAATGGAAACCATAATTCCTGTTGCCACCTGAGATGTAAATTGACAATTAGAAGCACTAAGATAGTGGATAGCTGTCAGGTACACAGAAGCACTGGGGAACAGCAGCAAGCCCACGGAGAAGGATGAATTGTGAAGAGAGATGGACAGTGGTTGATGCAGCAGCTGCCTGTCTGGCAAAGCAGGCAAACAAAGCAGGCTCTCCAACATGCGGAAACGGCTCATTTTCACCTGAGTATATACTGATTAAGTTGTTATGACGAGTCCTTGAAAGGCTTAAGTTTTCCCGGCTGCTGTATTCCTTCCCTCGGCCATATGTCATTGCTTAATAACTGTAGCAGTGAGAGAAGCAGCGTGTGTGAGAGAGAGAGAGAGAGAGAGAGAGCTAAGGAGAGTTAAAGAGAGAAGAGGTGACAGAAATGCTTGCTGATGGTGTGCCAGTGAGTAGTGCTCTTGGGTACTCTGCATAGATTATAGTTGTTGACGCTGAAGCTGAGCCAAGGTGTAGTGGAAAGAGTTTGTGTTTTTTGTGGTGACATTGTCATGAACACCTGCATTTATCTCTGTGTCAAAAAAGTGCCAGATGCAGTGAGATCAGAAGGCAATCAGTTGCCAGCAGAGTACGTTCTTTGTCACTCAAAAGATAAAAAAGAAACTGTCTGTAAAGCCTGGAGTCTTCTGCTGAATTGCTGTGGGTTTGTTGCTGTGACCTTGAATTTATGAACAAAAATAATGTTGTTGTGTGTGTCTATGTGTGTGTGTGTAGCAGGAGATAGACCAGAGACTTCACAACAAGGATCATTTCTGATGATCTCTTTAGAAATAAAGTGGCAGCAGGACATCACCTCGTCCTCTCTCATAAAGAAAACAGTGAAGAAAGAGAAAGTTTCAGATAATGTATGTGACAATGAACCCTACTTATGGGGAAAAAAACAAGAGGACTGAAATAGCTCCATTTATTTTCTAACTGTGCTTGCATGAAACCTCATCACTTTGGCTCCCTTTACTCACAGGGATAAGGCTATAAATTGGTCGGACTAATTTGTAATTCTGTAGTTTAAATTCTATAGCATAAATATTTTTATATGTTATATTATATGTTTCCCTGCTTTATTTTACCTTATGTCTTAGAGTGGACCGGAATGACTGAAACAGAAATACAGTGATCCGCGACTTAAAAAGAATGTGGGACAAGGGCGCAATGTGGGGGTCCAATCCCTTGTCCCCCCCTCTACTTCTGGCGCCCCAGCCTGTCAGGCTCTTGGAAGAGGTCAAAATGATTTTCTCTGGCAGTTAGCAATTTTCAGACTGTCTTTTTGAGCTCCTCATCATGTGTGACAGCAGTAATTTTGACCAGCTTGACAGACGATTTGTCCCATGGTCAGCTTCTGCAGTAAAGACAACGGGAGGCGCTATTAACTCGTTATCAGTGGTCATGAATGTATTTCCTCCGTGGCGGCAGAGCATGTTACGCAAGCCTTCAGAAATTCCTGGCAGTTACAACAACCAATAAGGCAGTACTTTCAGGGAACATACTTTGACACAAGACCAGTGCTATCTCCGCACACAAAGAATATCTCTTGCAAATTGTTTACTCCTCGGATGTAAGACCATCCTCAAGTTTTCAAGTAACTTTCATTTAAAAAATATGGTGTTCTATGCTCAGGCCAATGTCGTATATTTATGTTAATGTAATAAATTATGTACACATTCAGCTCTGAATTTTGCCTTTTCCACAGTGCCTGTAACTCTCCTTGGACCATAAATGTCAAACTCTTTGTTCTGTGCAGAAAACACTCTAATATGAAGTGAGACTTTTTATGTTGAGCCTCCACTCCATCCCCCCGCTATCTGTCTCCACATTTTACAACCCTACCTCATTAACAGTTCCTAATTGGCCATTGGGCTAAGCTGAAAACAATGAAGCATTGATTTCCTTAAACATAATCACCCCATCCAGTCATTTAATGGCTGCTGTCACTGTGGGCCACCAAGAGAAAAATGACCAGTCAGCGGTCCCATCGATGCCCTTCACCTCCCCTCACCAAAGGCTAGAGAGCACAGCCAGCCATTCCATCTTAGCAGGTTGGTTTAACCCCTTTAGCTGCCTGACAGGCTCCGAGCAGTACATCCATCACAACCTGCAGTCATGTCTCAAGTTGTCATGATCCAATATTGTGCCAGACTGCACCGTTACCATTGTGCATTTGAGCAGAAAATATCCATTATGAAACATCATATGCATAAATACACAACACACGCACACAAGCTCAGACACAGATAATGGATGGTCATTTACTTCACCCTGGGCTCCCTGCTACCTGAATGGGATTATGTCTAGTCCAAGTGGCCATTTGTTGTCTAAGTGGCTCTTGTGAGTGGCCCAGTAGAGTCATCGTGAAGCCATTTACACTGCTCTCTTCTCCACATACCAGATGGTTCATAGTGATCACGCCTAATGTCCACCTGGCTGATCACCCTGGACTTCACCCCATGGCTGAAGCACATGCTGGCATGTGCTTATGTGTGTGTATAAGGGTTATTCCTGAATTATGATGGCAGTAATGATAATAATCATCATAATAATCATAATAATACATCTTTTCCAAAGATGTATTCAGTCAGAAGTCTGAAAGTAAAATATATAACAATAACTGTAACTGTACAACAATTTGCCATAAATGGTCAATTTGTGAACTCCAACTGAAATGGGGAAACACAAAATTGATTCAGTGGCTTAAATCCCACTAAAGAATCAAATCCAAAAGTCCCAGATCAGGACAAGTAACATTCAAACACGTGATATGAATATGATAAGTAATGTGTTTTTGTTGTCCCTTGTCAGATGTTTGCTGGTTACACCTCTGTAGTACCAACCTGCAAATCAGGCATTGAAGCTAGCTGAGGGGATTCAACCCAATTCAGTATTCTGTGACACAACGTAAACTCCTCACTTATTCAGAGATATGCTTTGACTTGAAAGCAAGTCTGCAGGTCAGGAAGCTGCCGGTAAAATATTCAGCAAGCCAACACATTGTGGAGTTTGGGGTTTTAGCACACTCAAGGGATTTTTCTCCTCACTTTTATAGTCTATGTTCTGCCTCCTCCTGCCCAGAAATATCTAACAACAAGCGCTGAGAGAGTGACATTAATACTGCACGACAGCACAGTACAGGAGGACCGCAAATGTTTGCCTTTTAATCCAGGACTCTGCAGCCTTTGGTCTGGCCACAGCAGAGATTGGTGAGAATGGGAGAAGAAAACTGTTGCCAAACCCGTCTGGGTTGCTGGGAGCTCAGTTCTGTAATTCATGACCCGAGCCATTTTAAACATTTGCACAACCAACCCAGCCAGAGAAACACACACCGGTTATTGTCATGCCAGTGGAAGCAAATGCATCTTCTCATGGCAGCAGGATGTCCTCTTTAAAACTTGGAATGGCCAAGTAAAATAAGTCACAAGCAAAATGGAATGTGGCACATGGTTATGTCCCCTTCTTTTTGCACTGTCCTTTCTGTACATTGGATAGGATAAGTTCAACCATCCTCTCCTCTCCTCTCCTCTCCTTTCCTCTGTCCTGGGATGAGCTCCAGTTTAATTGTTGGATGCTGGTGTCTGTTGCGGTGGCTGTCAAGGGAAGATAAAGAGTTTTTCCTGGGGCGTAAGGAAAGGGGAGAGCGGTGATGGAGGGCCTCTCTCCTGCAGCTCCTCTGGCTGCATTAGCCCCACGCTTTATAATTGTGTGAAGGGGGCACTTCCAGTGGCTCTCTCATTACTCACTGGCATGGCCAGTCCCTGGCAGCCAGACACACCTTGTCCTCTAGCTCTCTCTCTCTCTCTCTCTCTCTCTCTCTCTCTCTCTCTCTCTCTCTCTCTCTCTGCCTGTCTCACTCATTTCATGATGTCCCTCAGCTCCATCACCCCCTCTCCCTCCCCTGGGCAATCTTCCCTATTGTTATTTTGACCCAGTACCGCCATCGGCGCATATCGCCTTCTCTTTTCGCAGACTTTTTTTGACATCCTCCTTTGTCAGACTGGGACCTATCGCACAACGTTTGCTATGACTGATATCACCTATGCTTTGGACTTAATGCTTTACTGTACTATGACCCAAGACTGTATTGTGTCATGTGTCAAGTCTAATGATTGCCAAGTCTTCACTGACGTTGTCCAGAAATAAAAAAAAAGATTCATCCTTTTTAATCATATTGACAAAACATGGAAGATATCAAGGATGGAAAAATAGGAACCTTAATACATACTGAGTGTGTTTTGTGAGCTTCATCATGGGCTGATTGGTATGGAGTGAGGACAGCCAGCACTGAGTGAGAGGCAATTAGATGACATAATTGAGATGCCTCAAGGGCCAATTTGTTACACATACTTACAGTGCCCAGTGATTGTACTGCAGTGTGTCTCACATGATATGATGTGTGGTAGTCACACAATAACATTCATGTTATTGTGGTTTGGATTTGGATTTTTCTGTTAAAAACATTGTATAGTAAAAGTAAAAGTACAGATACTTCCGATCTATAGTCTATAGTCAGTCAATGAAAACTTACAGCACCTCTCTGCGATTGCTTCAGTTAATTATCTTTGATATGTGTCCTTTTAATCTGTCACATGTACTGACTGTGTATCTCTGTGTCTGTTTGTCGGTCTACAGAGGGAGGTACGTGTGAGGTGATTGCTGCCCACCGATGCTGTAACAAGAATCGTATCGAGGAGCGTTCTCAGACAGTTAAGTGCTCCTGTTTACCGGGGAAAGTGGCCGGGACGACACGCAACAAACCCTCCTGTGTGGATGGTGAGCGCAACTCATTTGTTTTAAAACTGTGCTGCTGCTGACTTTTTATTACTGAAGGCTCTTTTGAGGGAGAAAGTCCTTGTCTATTATTTATGATAACTGTTCTACCCAGCCTAGTGTACAAAAAAGTTATGTACAAATTACATCCAGTGACGACCTTGTATGTACGTATGTAGAGAGGAGGAACCTAATGAACAGCAACAAAAAAAAAGGGATTTTTGATGTGACAGATTTAGTTCTACCAGTAGTTAGTAATTTTACACTGCAGAGGTATTTTGATTAAAAGTATTTTCCTGTAATGGAAACTACTTAATGTCAAATTAGAAAAAAAAAACAAAAACTGGACACCGCCATGAAACAAAATTAGGATGATTATTTTTCTAAACCAAATTATACAGTGTAAAAAGGTCATATGAATAAGAATAATTACAAGAAATCAGGATCGAATCCAGTTTTCCATGTGACTGCACTGAAGGTCTGAGTTTGGTTTATTATCGTATTACTTTGGCATATGCTTTATTGAACTGGATATTTCCTATTGACTCAATCTCTCAAACTGCAGCAATCAACAGTACATTTACTCAAATAGTGTGCCTAAGTACAGT